>NC_053494.1:174013097-174323097 GCF_905171775.1 Rana temporaria | reverse complement strand
GTGTATGTAGTGCAAGGGTCTACCTGATTGCATAAAAATTTTAAGTGTTTGGGTTTGACCTGATATGCTATGGTTTTGGTAAATCTACTCCACTGAATTCGAAATTCCACATACCTGGCTGTTTGCTCTTTTACAGCAGAATTAAGTTGACATGCAATATGGAGAAGCTTAAAGATTTAAAAAAAGAGTTGTTAAAGCTCCTAAGATGAGTTTTGTATACAGTGGGATTGATTTACTAAGACTGGAAAGTGACAAATCTGGTGCAGCTCTGCATATAAACCATCTTTTTGTCAAAGCCTAATTGAACAAGCTAAAGTTAGAAGCTAATTGGTTTCGATGCAGAGCTGCTCCAGATTTTGCACTCTCCTATTTTAGTAAATCAATCCCAGTGCTATGACTGGGAAAAACTACAATACAACGCCAAAACCCGATATACCCCATATATGAAGCATGGTGGATGAAGAATGGCATGGAGCTGCTTTTCTGAATCAGTCTAAACAACATGCAATCACTAAAGCCCAAATAAATTAAAAATTGAATCATGAAATTTTGCAGCAGAATTGCCAGGCTATATATGCATGGTCTGCAGTGTAAAATAAGATGGCTCACACATCATGATGCAGCATTTCCTGAAACAGTTCACAACAAAGGTCCTCAAAATGAGAAATCAGACAAATCACTGTTCTTATCTATATCTTATAGAAATGCTTTCAGAATTGGAATTACCGGTAGTCCATTTAAAAAAATTATTGCAGGCTGACTTCTGCTGATGTCTGACCGGCAACTACACAAAGATTGGTGGTTGAGGTTATTGCCAATAAAGCAAAAGTATCGTTTTTTTATCATTGGTGACCTTGATCAGTTAAAATATTTAGTCAAAATATGTAAAAAAAATTCATAAAAGATTGTGTGTTTTCTATGTTAGACTGTCTTTATTTTTAAATGAAAAGACAAAAATTCAGATCGTACTTTGGATGTCTTTCTCCTAAAATGTTCATAACACCCCCTCCCCCTTTTTTGTTCTAAAATGTTCATGAAACCCCCTCCTTTTTGATTATTTTTTCTTTATTTCCCTCCCTTTACCTCTTTCTCTCTCCCCTTCTCTCTCTAAAAAACTGACAACTGTACTGGTGAGTCTGGTGTTTGAGGAAAAACATACTGAAATAGAGTAAAGATTTCTGAATGTCAGGGTCATATTTCAGGAGTCCCCATCCATGTTCTTTGGGTTGGGAAGATGAGGACACCACTATTAGCATTCTATATCGTCTTGCATTTGGCCTCTTTAGCCTCAAGTCTAGAGACTCTAAGTATTGATCAAGGCTGTAGTGTAGATGTAGTGTTTCCAGGAAATTGTGTAAAGGACATATAGCACACATTGTAATAAATAAATGCATGTTAGTAGAATCTAGAAAGTGACCCCTTCCATATCTAAATCATATAGATGGCATGAGCTGAAGAGAACAGTTACTGATCATTACTGGATGTGAGCAAAATTAATAGATGCTGAAGCATCTTTGATTCTAATAGGTAGAAGTCACACTATGACCTTCACTTGTTCAACGGAAGAATAACAGCAGAATTTTAATTGGCTGCCTTGAGCAGCAGACAGGTTCCATTCTTTCATAATTTTCTAATACAGCCCAATGTATCATGTCATCATTTCCTAACCAAAAATTAGCAGCTGTTATTATTTTGGGTACCTCCTAGTATTCTTAAGTGTTTCTTCAATTCAGAAATCTGTTCAATGAAGTGATTAGCCTATCTATAACCTTTCGGTGAGATTTATATAAACAGTACTTCTTATCTCTAGTCACCAAAACATCACATAGTTATATCAATGAAAGCTGAAGCTTGGTCCATACATTGATATAGGTACAGAAAATGGCTGTCAGACATTGCAAAAACGTGAACATTCACTTATTATGCTATCATAGGACAGTATATTAGCAATTCCAATGTGGGCAATTCAAATGATGCATATGAAGTAAAAATACTTAAATCGGACCTTTTACGCAATAATTGAATATAAGCCTATTGTACTTAGCGCTGCAGATCCATTTACAAAAGCAGCATGTTGTTTAACTAAAGCTCTGCATTTTGCAAAAAAATACACGTACATTAAAGTGGAACTTCATTCTCTCAATCAGCATTGACTATTTTTAATCCTTATGCTGCTATTATTATTAAATGGATAGACAAGTATATCATATGTACTTGTTTTAAACGTTTTTTTTTATTTTTTCAATTACTTCCTAGTGTCCAGGCCTAGGCAAATGATGCCATACACCCCAAAAGTCATCAGAAGGGGAGGAGGGGTTTTCTCAGTCAAGCACACCCTCCTGCCTACATACCTGAACTCAGGGCAGATGGATTCCAGGAAGTAAATGCTACACAAATCATCTCCCCTAACTCAAGATGGTCGTGGCCAGAAATCCTATGGGTTTGTTTTTCAAGTGATTTCTCAGCAAAATAAAGCATGACAACATAACTGGATTGGTGATTTTGCTTTGAATATTAAAAAGGAATTCAATTGTGTTTTTTTGTTTGTTTGTGGTGCTCAGATGCAGTGTAGTTCCACTTTAAAAGAGAAGTCTGTTTTTTTTGTTTTTTTTCCTATTCATACTTACCTCGGTGGATGCAACATCAGACTGATGCTGCATCTGTCCCCCGGCATCTATGCACTGAGAACCGAGCCACCGAACACCGCCGATGGCTCGGTTCTCACTCCTCCCTGAGCAGAGTGATGCTCATTGGAGCGCTGAGCAGTAGAGGGGCAGGGAGCGGCCATCTCAGGATCTCAGCAGCTTGCTGAGACACTGAGACTGCCATCAATCAAGGCAGCTGGCGGATCCAGACTTAGAAGTCGGGATGATGCGCTGCCCCGACTGATGGCAGTGACGTCAGTGGAGAGTGGACTTAAGGCCGTTCTCCACTGAAAACGGGCCACAGGAGTGCAAAACGAATTGCACTCCTGTGACCCATAGGAGAAGCCCAGCCTAAAAAGCTCAGGCTTGACTTCTGTTTAAATGCAACTTCCACCTCTACAAAAACACTAGTGCTGTTGCCTTTACCTCCAAGCTGCCTTTAGGGCAGTGTTTCTCAATTCCAGTCCTCAGGCCCCCCCAACAGGTCATGTTTTCAGGCTTTCCATTATTTTGCACAGGTGATTTGATCAGTTTCACTGCCTTAGTAATCACCACAGCCTTTTCATCTGAGGGAAATCCTGAAAACCTGACCTGTTGGGGGGGCCTGAGGACTGGAATTGAGAAACACTGCTTTAGGGGAAGGCAACATCACCAGTTCTTTTTAGGCAGCTCTTGGTGCTAAAATGTGAAATCTTGCAAGATCTCAAAATTTATGCCAGTACATTTCTTACCTTAATTTACCTAAAAGGCTCCTTTCATATGTAGCCAGGTGCCAAGCACCACAGATATATCTTTTGGGGCCTCTGGTCTGCTTATCCACTCTAAGTGTTGCACCTTTCCCTTTCATGCCATTCAGACTCATCTGGACACAAAGGCAGTGCTCTGCATTCTGGGGAACAGACAAGTCATGTCTGTTGGCGCTAAAGGTTTGTGAAAGCTGTGTATAGTATGTGGAGGCTGATAAGCATTAGACTTGGACAGCCTGTTAGGTAGGACTCTGATTGTCTGGGAAATTTAGTGTAGCACTGCACCAAGGAGTTAGCAAACAACTATTTGAAAAAACAAACAAAAACTGGGGAAATATGCTATCCTAATTTGATATAAATTCGAAAGCTATTTAAGAATAAAGGAATGGACAGCGCTGACCCTTTTATGTGTCTCAATCAGTGCTCACAAGTGCATCATGTGCAATATCATATTAGCTTCTGTAAAACATGAAAAAATGAATCTATATAAAGTGCCCTGTGCAATCTACACCAACCCAAATCATTGATAAAAAAAAAAAAACTTATACAAAATTCATCAAATACAATATGTTCAGTGTGTTAATAAAAATAATGAAAATTATTATAAATCTTAAATCAATATACACTAAAGTCCCCTGTGCAATATATAACATTCAAAAAAATCTGTAAAACATAAATGTAAGAAAATACATATGTGCCAAATTTCATAATAATACTAATTTGATCAATAAATGTATACGTCCCAAATGCCACCAAAGGTGAAGGGAATTGTTTCAAGTGCTTTCTTCAATCTGGACCAGTGTGTGCTCAGAAAACACCCAGTGTAGTCCACCATCACAAGTACCAGATTGACTCACCAGAACTTGTTTCTGCTAAAATTATAAACCTCCCTGACCAAGGAGAAAGTATAGATATACCTAACTTCTACCGTAATAATGGAATAGAATACTATTTTGGCTATAATTAGTCTATGTATATACTGATCTTTTTGACATGAGGTTTTCACTCAAGGTCACCTCTACTTTTTTTTATCATATGCTCAGTTTGAATTGCCCAGGAGTGTGGCAGATTGGCTTTAAGAAGCACTAGTCTGGCCATGCCCTTATACACAAAAGGTGCACCACTAAATATAAAGCATGACTGGAAATACTCTAGAAATTATCTAGCAGTTCCCCTGGTCATTTACTTTTGTTCCAAACTAGGATTGTATAACAAGCAAAAATGGAAATAACAGTAACTAGAGATACCAAAAGCATTTGCAGTTCTAAGGCTCAATATAAAACAATAGGCAGTTAAAGAACATTCTAGTATTGCCTATACGACCACAAGAAAATCCAATTTGCACTGATTTACAATCATTACTGCCTTCTTAAGACTTGTTTTCCTATTTTTTTTCCATCTCAGTGATGGAGTTTATCGACAAAATGCATTTACAATATTTTTTTTTATTCATTGCATGTAAGGTTAGAAAGCTAGGTTTGTAGATATAGCAGGAAAAGACAATTAGGATTTAAAGAAGACACTTTAAAACTTGTTTAGAACATAAGACTCTCTAAATGTGTTGCCACAATAGTATACTAGCTTACAGTGCATTGTTGCAATTTGGTAGAAGTTCTGAAATTACCAGTCTATCACAGATTTAAAAACAATATTTTAACAATTTAAAACAAACCTATACTTTGCCAATAGTAGTCAACATAAAATGTTCAGCAGACACAGCAAGCATCCTGCACTCCCCTACTTCCCCAATCCACTGTCAGAGCACCAGATTTTCCCAACTGATAACTACTTTCTATTGCTGACACTGGCCAAACCAACTGCTGACAAGGCATGTGCTTGCAATCACACTGGAAAAAACAACATTACAGGTCCAGTTCACTTCTAGTCTATTAACATTGTTGTCAATCAATTCCTGTGGAGGAGGCGGTCTTGGACCCCTGAAATGTGTTGGCTATGTTTGTATTGTCTTTCTCACTTTTATTGGAATAAACTTGTATCTGTACCTCTTAGCTGTGGTGCGACCTTGACTTTCCATTACCATTATATTGCTAACACTGGGACCTCAAAAGTGTACTAAGAAGTACAAATGTATACAATACAAAGATAAAACTGGTAAGAACAGGCACAACAAATGTGTGCATTTAACTAAGTAATCTGTTCTTTAAAAAAAGATTAAAATGCACTCATAGACTTTTTGGAGGAAAGCATTTTGGAATGCATCATAGGGCATCAGGCAGCTCTCAGTGGTCAGTAGTGGGACTGCAAATGCAAGCCAGGAACTGTGTGCTGTATCACTGATGATAGAATGGTGGAGGACCAACTGAATGATGGAGAGATGCAGTGGCATCCTCCTGGTTCTTAGAAACACTTCTGACTTGTGAGGCTGTAAGGCTGCTGCGGCAATGTGTTTTGGAGATTTTATTCCCCTTTCCCAATTGTAGTATATAGGCTAGTGGGACTATCTTTATAGAGGTTATTAATAACTGGGACATGGCAGCAGTTAGTAGTCACTTCTGCAAAGACAGTTCCGTCAGCCCATGTACTAGCCTTAGGAAGGGGGAAGAATTCCCCACAATGCTTTGCCACAGCAACTTTGCAACCTCATAGCCTGGAAGTTTTGCCAGAAGCCAGCCTCTCGCAATTGTTTGGCAGATGCATCACCATTGTGTCAGCTGTGCTTGAAGGTACAGTTCCTAGCTTGGATTTGCAGCCTCACTACTGGACACCGAGGGCTACAGTACCTCATGCCATCCCTATGCTGCAGGCTCTGATATGCACCTTTCTCTTGAAATGTTTGTGAGTGTATTTTACCCGTCTTTTATTACATGGATTACTTTGTGAACAAGATAGTTGCACCCTTTTTTTCTTCTTTGATCTTTGGTCAATTATAAATCAACTGTTGATAACAGTTTTGGCTTGTCTGTATCCTCCTAGAAGGACAAGTAATATTTTTTTAAATGTAAACAATACAGCTGTTGCGTCTATAAACCCATCAGCAGAGCTGGATCATCCACAAGGCAATCTGGGAAGACACCTGGTACTGGGGGACAGTTTATTGGTCAAAATGGTGTACCTGCAAATCATTTTACAAGTCAGGCCTCGTACACACGACCGAGTTTCTCGGCAAAAACCAGCAAGAAACTTGCTGGCATTTTTTTGCAGAGGAAACCTGTCGTGTGTACACTTTGACGAGGAAACTGTCGAGGATCTCGTCGAGCCAAAAAGAGAGCATGTCTTTTTTTTTCTCAAAGGGAATGGGAAAATTTGGCTCGCCGAGATCCTCAACAGCCTAACAAGGAACTCGACGAGCAAAACGATGTGTTTCGCCCGTCGAGTTTCTTGGTCGTGTGTACGAGGCTTCAGGGTGCACTTGTAGGCAGTAGGTGACGGATGGGGCAATGGGGGGGGGGGGGCAAAGCTTCTATATTTGCTTTAGCCCCCTGTTCTGCTTTAATAAGTCTCTGCCTATCGGATGGGTACAATCTTGTTCAGCTATAAGACTCAACTTATGTCAACAGCCAACTTCCCTGTGCAGAATGTGCAGAGTCTAACTATGATTATTTACAGTTGTGTTCAAAATTATTCAACCCCCCAATGCTGTAAAGGGGTTTAGGGAATTTAGTGTACATTTGTAATTGTATTTATAATGAAATCCTACAAGGACTTCTTAAAGAACCATATGCAACTAAAATGACATCAATTGGTTTTGTAATACAGTAGTAAATGTTTATTTTGTGAATTCTTCATTTACACAATTATTCAACCCCTTAAAGACTACCACTCTGAAGAACAGAGGTTCATTGAAGTGTTTTCAATCAGGTATTGAAAACACCTGTGGATGTCAGGGAGCAGCAATAAAGCCTAATAAGCACCAATTAGGCAGCTTTAAAATGACTGTGATACTCGGCTCCTTCTAGACATTTACTGGTGTGGTTTACAAACATGGTGAAGTCAAGAGAATGGTCCGGGAAGACAAGAGAAGAGGTGATTACTCTTCACAGGAAGGGCAATGGCTATAAGAAGATTGCAAAGATGTTAAACATACCAAGAGACACCATAGGAAGCATCATTCGCAAATTTAAGGCAAAGGGCACTGTTGAAACGCTACCTGGTCCTGGCAGAAAGAAGATGCTGACTTCGACTGCTGTGCGCTACCTGAAGCGTAGAGTGAAGAAAAGTCCCCGTGTGACTGCTGAGGAACTGAGAAAAGATTTGTCAGATGTGGGTACTGAAGGTTCTGCTCAGACAATATGGTGCACACTGCGTAATGAAGGCCTCCATGCCAGAACTCCCAGGCGCACCCCTTGCTGTCTCCAAAGAATAAGAAGAGTCGACTGCAGTATGCCAAAAGTCATGTGGACAAACCACAGAAGTTTTGGGATTGTGTTCTGTGGACTGATGAAACAAAATTAGAACTGTTTGGGCCCATGGATCAACGCTATGTTTGGAGGAGGAAGAACAGGGCCTATGATGAAAAGAACACCTTGCCTACTGTGAAGCATGGCGGGGGGTCAATCATGCTTTGGGGCTGTTTTGCTTCTGCAGGTACAGGGAAGCTTCAGCGTGTGCAAGGTACCATGAATTCTCTTCAGTGCCAGGAGATAGTGGATAACAATGTGATGCTGTCCGTCACAAACCTGAGGCTTGGGAGACGTTGGACCTTTCAACAGGACAATGATCCCAAGCATACCTCCAAATCCACTAGAGCATGGTTGCAGATTAAAGGCTGGAACATTTTGGAGTGGCCATCGCAGTCACCAGACTTAAATCCGATTGAGAACCTCTGGTGGGACTTAAAGAAAGCAGTTGCAGTGCGCAAGCCTAAGAATGTGACTGAACTGGAGGCTTTTGCCCATGACGAATGGGCGAAGATACCCGTAGATCGCTGCAAGACACTTGTGTCAAGCTATGCTTCAAGTTTAAAAGCTGTTATAACTGTAAAAGGATGTTGTACTAAGTACTAAGATTGAATGTCACTTGGGGGTTGAATAAAACTGATAATGATGTGAGCACAGAAAAGACATTTGTGGTTATTTCATTATAAATGTTATGTTATATTTGTCTGACCTACACGTGCCTCTTTGATTTAATTGTAAGCAGGATGACTGAATGATCAAAATCAATGTCAAACTGGCCAAAACAATCAATTTCAGTGGGGGTTGAATAATTTTGAATACAACTGTATGTACTAAAATACACTACCTGGAATATCTAAGACATATTCAAAACCCTGTAATCACTACATACCAACCAAAATAAATATTTGCATAAATATAGCTTACCTCTTTGCTTTCTTCAAGGTCAGACTCACTACTAAATTCCTCTGTGTTCAAGTTTTCAAAGTCTGATTCCCCTACAGCTATTGGTACAGTCACTGTAAGGCTTGGGTTATGTATGAATGACATATAATCACTTTCAATGTCAATATTGTATTTTTCCACGCTGCTTCCAATACCACTTGTGGCCGTTGTGCCATTCCCATCCTTCAGGTAGTCAAAATCTTTGCCTATTTCCACTGTGGTGTGGTTGGATATACAGCTGTCTTTCTGGTTCTGCATGTCTTCTAGAGGTTTATTTTCTTCCAGCTCCTTTTTCTTCTTCACAAATGCGTTCTGGATGAACTCCCGTACTTTCCTTTTCACACACGCAATCCCAATGTGCATTCTGGCCACGGCAATTTGTAGATTATTCATTTCATTATCCTCGTCTGTTGCAGAGAGATTGTCTGAGCTAAATGAGCTCAGCAGCAAAGCTAAGAACAGGTTTAACACCTAAGAATGCAATTAAAAGACAAGAGAAAATATGAGTCTTCTAGAACATTATTGTACGCAAACATGAAATGGTCAGTCCACCAAAAACAGATAGGTTAGCTTTTGGCAACTGCTCAAGAGTCAAATAACCTGACTGTTTCCTTATGTATCTTGGGAACTTTTATTGTTAGATATCTGCACTAGCGCTCCTGCATCTGAATGCCTGCTATGGCAATTATAAGGCATTCTTGCTCTGCACAATGCAACAGGAGGAGATGGAGCATGAAAAGGGTGGGTGGGAAAAATTCCCAAGTGGGGAGTAGGCATGAGCTTGGATTCATCTCTGGGTTCAGTCTGAACCCATGTTTGACCATATCTGGAAGACAACTGTCAGTGTTGGACCCATGTGCTGCAAGCGGGGGATTTCCTGCCCCAAAGCTTCACATACACAAAGGGGTAGGAAATGTTTGTGGGATCATTAACCTAATATGGTCACATTGCCATAATAGATCAATTTTATTGAAGATGAACAGGACTAGGGATTATGGCAGAGAGAACTCAACTCGCTGTTGGTATATTGTTAGAAACATAAAACTCCAGGGGCTAACTTAGCCCACCAGGCTCTATCTATGACTAATATATAACTTTAGATGGACTAATCCTTTGAATACAATGATGAATATCCTTAGGCCAAGATGAGCACATTTCATTGTCTACATAATCCAATTCTGATGACTGTTGTAAATCGTTTTACAAATTAAGTCTGAATCAAGCACTAAACATTGTCTTTATTAGTATGGTTAGGCTTTAGCATACACAATCATGCATTTCTGAATCCGGCAGGGACCCATGGCCCCTGCCTTATTTTGAAACAGTGGCAAATAACCAAAACATGCCAACCCTGTGATCAATAGGCTAAGCCAGATATTTGTTTTTCCCGCCAACCTACTGCTTAGGACATTGTTTAGCAAAACATTTTGTGCATTAAAAAAACTGATTCATGGCTGCTTCAGTGCTTGGCAGTGCTTGGCTTTTTTTTCAGAAATTTAAGCTTGAAATTGCATTAAATGGTTAAGTTCAGAAATGTTTTAACTTCTGTTACTGAAAAACAATTTTTAGGAGAACTGTATAGATTAGTAGACCCTGCAATGGGCCACAAAAATATAGTTAACATCATCTAATAAAGCTGAATCAGAACAACTAATGTGCAGTTGAAATACACATATGTAAACTGTTTCACCTCCGAAAATATTTGGGATTCTGTTTAGCCAATTTTTATGATACACAGTACTGCACATGAGAAACCAAGAGTTTCTGTTTTTAAACATCCAAACAGAGAATATATATCACTGAGCAAGAACTGTTTTTAATAACATACAAGACACTTACCACTAAATTTCCAATGACCATCACCATCATAAACACTGTTAGGCACATAGATTGTCCAGCCACCTCCATACAGTCCCACATAGTCTCTATCCACTCTCCACACAGTACTCGGAAGACAATCAGGAAGGAATGGAAGAAGTCATTCATGTGCCAGCGTGGAAGCTCACATGTGTCAGGCGATATTTTACAGACACATTCCTTGTAGCTTTTACCAAAGAGCTGCATGCCGACCACAGCAAAAATAAACACAATAATGGCTAACACCAAAGTCAGGTTTCCCAGCGCTCCCACAGAGTTGCCAATGATCTTGATGAGCATGTTGAGAGTAGGCCATGATTTTGCCAACTTGAAGACTCGGAGCTAAAAAAAAATAGGAACATCAGAGATAAGCAAATATTTGTATGTAGCTCCCAACTGTCCCTTCTAGTCAGATTTTCTCCATGATCATGCATCACCTGCCCATGGCATATCGTATGTTAGCCAAGAATCAAAAGAGGCACGCACAAACTCCATTACTTCATGTCCTTTTTCTCAGTCAGAACAGGAAGCAAAGCACCATCACAATCACACCTTTGTGTGAAATGACAGTGCTTCTGAAGGTCTGAAGTGCTTTGGTAACATATGCCATGCCCATGCTTCCATATCCTCTTCTCATGAGCATCACATCAGGCTGTCAAGGGGTATACTCATGTGTATATGGCCACCCTTAGATATAATGTAGAGATCTCTAAGAATTTGTTTACTATTTAACAAAAATGCTATCACTCTCTGAAACTAGGGCTGGCCATACATTTTTAATTCTCTTGTACAATTTTCCTTTAGATTTACTAAAAAAACATATAATATGAGGTCAAAACTAAACAATTTTAAATTGTATGCAATTAAGCAGGCCCTTGCACTACATATGTAGAGGAAGGGGGAGTGGGGAAGGGACTACATTGTTTAAGACAAATCTAAAGGGAAAGCCTTATGCCTTGTACACACAAGCGGAATTTCTGACGGAAAAAGTCAGACGGAAGCTTTTCATCGGATATTCCATCCGTGTATATGCCCCATCTGACTTTTTACATTGGAAATTCCGACGGAATTAGATAGAAAACATGTTCTCAATTTTTCAGATGAAATTCCGTTCGTCTGGATGCAATTCCGACGGACTAAAAACCATACATGCTCAGAATCAAGTCGACGCAGGCTCGAAAGCATTGAACTTTATTTTTCTCTGCTCGTCGTAGTGTTGTACGTCACCGCGTTCTTGACATTCTGAAGTTGGTGTGACCGTGTGTATGCAAGACAGCTTGAGCGGAATTGTGTCTGAGTTTATTCCGATGGGAAAACCGTCGTGTGTACAGGGCATAACACTCTCCCAAGTGTTTAAATTTTTCCTGCAAGCTAGTAATTAGGCAGGGTGGTCGGAGCATTGTGGTTTCTTTGTTAACAGTTTATTACCAGAGACATTTTATTGATTATGACATTATCTTACACACTGCACAACTGCTGTTTGTGTTTTTGTAGTTTTAGAACATTTCATGTTGCTGAAATGAGAGAGGTCAGTTTCCAGTCTATAGTAAATAATAATAATTGCTCTTAGATATTTAATCCATCCCCGATTTTATCCATGAGAAAAGGGCCAGGGCACTCAACTGCAAAATGATGTTTAAAGCATACCATTTATAAACTAAAAGCATTTCCTTCAATTTAATTTAGTAATCTGTCTGACAGTCATAAATTAAATGAGAGGGCTACAATCAATGTGCCTGTATGGCATTCTTACAGGGTCTTCACAAATTAGCTGGGGTGGGTAAATCAATACAGAATTAAAAGATAAGTGTAACCAAAGAGCACCCTGGCTATTTTAGTAAACAGCGACATACAAAGATAAAAAAATATATATATAAGGGAGCTGTTTTATCTGCCAGTTTACTGATTTACACATGATCTCCATGACTAAGGGAGGCGGAGCAAAATGCGTTGGACTGTGGCCTGGGTGGAGTCCAGGCTGAGATTGCATCTTTGTTCACCTCCATAGAACCACATGGATGTGCGGCATCAGGGACCACCTCCTTTCCCTCCCTTGAGCCATTGAAGGAGCCAGGACGGGTTCCATACTTCGACAGCACTCTTATGCCGTGTACACACAATCGGTTCGTCTGATGAAAATAGTCTGATGAACCGTTTTCATCAGACAAACCGATCGTGTGTGGGCCCTATCGGTTTTTTATCCATCGGTGAAAAAACTAGATACTTGTTTTAAAATTATCTGATGGTTTAAAAAAACGATAGAAAAAAACGATCGTCTGTGGGGAAATCCATCGGTTAAAAATCAACGCATGCTCAGAATCAAGTCAACGCATGCTTGGAAGCTTGAACTTCATTTTTCTCAGCACGTCGTTGTGTTTTACGTCACCGCGTTCTGACACGATCGTTTTTTTAACTGATGGTGTGTAGGCAAGTCCTACAGACCGTTTTCATCGGATGAACCGATCGTGTGTATAGGGCATTACAGGCCTCCTCTCCACCCCAGTCCTGTGACTGGACATTGAAATGAGAATCAGCAGAATTATGAGCTCATCGTAGTGTTTCTGTGCACTCAGCATATTTTTTGCTTCCCAGCACGACAGATTGGCTATCTGTGCTGCTTCTCCCTTCTCCTCCCTAAACTCTGATATACAAGGAATGCAAGAGGCTGATACCAAGTCAAATTCAGGTACTTGTTCTGCTTGCCTTTAAAAAGATATATTTAGGGATGAATGATCACAGATGTGCATTCATTTTTGTATTTTTTATATCTGCCTGACGTTCAGCTTTAATAGGCCAGAAGTCGCTTCAATGGGTAAATGGCTCAAAACCATAAGGTGTGTGAAGTACCTTCTGAGGCCCCGTACACACGATAGAATCCATCCGCAGATAAATCCCAGCAAATGGGTTTCAGCGGATAGATCCTATGGTGTGTACACGCCAGCGGATCTGTTTCCGCGGATATATCTCCCCTGGGATGGATTCCAGCAGATCGAATATTTGCTGACATGCAGAACATATCCATCTGCTGGAGTCCATCCCAACGGATGGATCCGCTGGTCTGTATAGACTCACCGGATCCATCCGTCCGAAGGGATCCCCCGCATGCGTCGTAATGATTTGACGCATGCGTCGAATTCCTTATATGACAGCGTCGCGCACGTCGCCGCGTCATAATCGCGGCGACGGCGCGACACGTCATCGCCAGAGGATTTTGGCACGGATTTCAATGCGATGGTGTGTACACGCCATCGCATAGAAATCCGCGGAAATCCTCGAGAGGATTTATCCGTGGAAACGGTCCGCTGGACCGTATCCGCGGATAAATCCTCCTGTGTGTATGGGGCCTGCGAGAAACTGGGTAGTGGATCTTGGGATATATAGACACCACTGTAAATTATAAAAATAATAGAGCAATCATGTTACAATATACAGATAAGCTATCAGCAACTGAGAGTAATTTTCTAGTTGGCGGTGGTGCAAGGATCACTGTTAGATCTGTAAAGTGTGTATTTGCTAACTTCTGAAATATTAGTAAATGGTCTTAAAGTAGAACAATCTTTACAGTGACTCAGTAACTAAAAAAAAAAAAAAAAAACTATATGGGGAAAAAAACTTTTAATACTCACCTGTCACATTGCCTGCGCCTCTGATCATCTCTAAACTCTAAACATCTCGCTCCCGAGATGGACTGGGGACTATGTATAGAGCACTGCACATGATCTCAACTAACGTCCAATGCTCATTCCAAAACTATAGAGGTGAGGGGTGGGTAGGAGCTCGACTCATGAGCTCACAGAACACATTACAATGGGAGAATGCATTTTGGATAGAGTGAGGGAGGGTATAAGCCCTGTCAGTTATTTTTCCATATGGGTCCCATAGGGAGATTTCCCATCACTTCCTGTTATATAGCAAAAACAGGAAGTGAGAGGAAATCCATCCAAAGTGAGGGAATCACAGGGTGTCACCAGGGTCATCAAAATAGTGCTCCCATTGGAAGATTTCCCCTCTATTACTTTTGTGTGTCAACCAAAAATGTGGGATTTTCTTTTACTTTCACTTTCGATGATAATGGTAAACAGGACAATTAGAGAGGGGCACAGACAAAAATAAAAAGGTGTTCTAATCCCTCTTCACTATATCCAAATGAAAAGTGCACTTGGAAGTGCAGTCGCTGTAGATCCGAGGGGGACATGAAAATGAAAAACAGCATTTTAGCCTGCACATGATTGGATAATAAAATCAGCAGAGCTTCCCCTCATTTCAGATCTACCTTTCAGATTTACAGCGACTGCAATTTCATGTGCACTTTGCACTTGTAGTTTGCACTTGTAGTGCAAAGTGGATTTGCCTTTCGTAAATAACCCCCATAGTGTACATACAGGTAACTGATGAAACTTTTTTTTTCATTCATAGACTTTACCCAAACCATTTTATTATCGGTATGTTTCCTTGTGTTCTCATTACACTTCATTACCATGGTATACTCACCAATCTAAAGGACCTTAGTACAGACAATCCTTCCACATTGGACAGACCAAGTTCCATCAAGCTCAGACTGACAATAATACTGTCAAATATATTCCATCCCACTTGGAAATAGTAGTAGGGGTCTAATGCAATGAGTTTGAAGACCATCTCTGCAGTGAAAATACCAGTGAATACCTAAGGAAAAGACAATGCCACAAAACATGTTAATAATTTGCAATTAATAATGGTTTACAAAATCCATATTTTATTCTTGGCCATTCAGATGACAACTGTGGCCATTCAGAACATGAAAATGCCAGGAACTGTAAGGATTTACTGTATGCTGTGTCCATGGGTCAGCTATAACAAGGCAATTCCATGTCTGGGGGTACTAATCATTCCAGCATTGATGTCACAGAATCACATCCTAAATTCCTACAATATCCCCACAAATCATCACAAAATGTTTAAAAGGATTCACAAAATCTTGTGTTTCAAAGGGAAAAAATAAACATGAGCTGCTGTAGGTAGCAGCTCAATTCCCATTAAACACACAAAAACAGTCATTTGGGTCTTTCCAGAGGTACCGTGCGGAGTGACAATCTGTTTAATGATTCATCCCCCCTCCAAAGAACATGAAAGAGAGAATAAACAATGCAGTTGACAACCTCAGCCAAAGTGTGGCTGCTAATTAGATGGCACACAAAGTGCACTGCAGTCTATTAATTTTTCATGGCTGTGGTAGAAAGGGATAACAACACAGTGCAAAATCTGTGCTGGCAGAGGAGGAATTGAAAAATTTGTAGTGGATTATGGCTAATCCGGGAAAGTTATGACATTTATCTGGGTCAGATTCAAAACTACTTAAGGACTTTCTTTAGTGTTTATGGTATTAGCAATGAGACCCAAGGGCTTAAAGAAAAACTCTGGCTTAATTGAAAAGTAGGATTTTATTTTGAAAGGAAGAGTTGTTGAAATAAATAAATATGACCAATTTAAGGAAAGAACACACCCTAAAAAGGTAAAATACGAATGGAATTAAAAAACACAAGCCAAAATAATCCTTCAATTTCCATTTGGGGTTGCTGTGGTTGTCTAAGCCTGGCAACAATGAAAGGGTTGCTGCTTTGCAAACGTGGCAACATTGGCACTCTACATACTCAAGTAATTCACTTTCTTCAAAAGTAGGAAGTTAGTTCTCCCCTTCCCCCTCTCCCCCTCTTCCCCCCTTCCCCCCTCCCTCTCCCTCTTTTCCTTAATTCTTTCCCCACCTCCTTCTTCTCTTCTGTGCACTTGTGTGCTGGTTCCATGTTCAGACCCACAATAGAAAGTTTAGTATACAATATACTTATATATATTTTTTCCATATTATTTTAGTCTGTTTACTAAGTATAGCCTCCTGTGTCCGCCCCTTGGGGGAATCACCTGATTTGGGTGTCTCTATTGATGTCGTCTTATGCCCTAATGGGCCTCCATTGGTGAGTCGCGTTGGTCTCTTAATACTCTAAAAGAAATATCATATTGGTAGTTGCTATAATACTGTATCCACATTTTCGTGCTATTGTAACTATGAGACTGTATCTCTTTATAGATGTTTCTGGTTGACTCCTCCTGAAGAAGCGACATATGTCGCGAAACACGTACAGGACTACATCTAAACCTACATCACTGTGTCCTCACATACCAGTGGGGCTTCTCTGTTCTATAATTGTGAACTCAATGGAATTACATACAACAATCATATTCTCTGTTTTTGTTGTTACATTTTTGCATTTTATTAACTTTTCTTAATAAATGTATATTTTTATAAATACTTTGTTCAATTTCTGGGTACCGAGATAGTCTTTAACACTATTGGGGTCATAGGGCATTTTTTTGAGTAGCCCTTTAACAATCCCTCCCCTCTTCTTCAGCTGGAAGTTAGTGCACTGACCTGTCTCAGTACCTGCAGAATAAAAGCAGCTAAGGGTCTGCAATAAGATTCTTTGCAATGTATGTAACAGACTTGAAGAAAGCAGCTTTTGTCCATAAAAGTGAAGTTTCACTTTAAAGCCCAACTATAGATACATTTTGGATTAGAGTGGGGAGGGTTTCAACTCTACAAAATGTCTGGTTCTGTCTTCTTTCCTTTAATAGAGTAAAAATAATATGTGGGACAGGACCTGACACCCTCAGATATTTTGTGTTCCTTCTTTTACATTATATCGTGTTGGCTGGCAGCACAGATTAAATAAAGTATAACAAGTAGATAATCTGTTGCATCATAGCAGGGGATCATTTTGCTGGGAAGGAGCATGAATAAATTCAAATCTATGTTATATGGATAAGAGATGCACTGGGATAAGATGTATGCTTAAGGGACTGTGCGATGTCAATGGGCTTTGAGATTGTGCCCATGGCATTCATGAAAGTAAAGAAAGTTAGGACTGGCAGACTACGAAAGCTCTGCTGGGATATACTGGTGTAACTGAGTTTGCCCCCCTCTGGCATAACAAGTA
The DNA here is from genome assembly GCF_905171775.1 of Rana temporaria. Taxonomy (NCBI): domain Eukaryota; kingdom Metazoa; phylum Chordata; class Amphibia; order Anura; family Ranidae; genus Rana; species Rana temporaria. The sequence goes on along the minus strand of NC_053494.1, from coordinate 174,305,581 downwards.
CCGAACAGAACTTAAAGATATAGAAGTTCCTAAAATCTGGGAGAACCAGGGGATAACACGGGTACTACACATGTATGAGGGCAACTCTATCAAAACGTTCTCCGAATTGAGGGATGAATTCAACATACCAAATAAAACATTTTTAAATTATCTACAGATTAGGCATGCCCTCCAGACCCAGTTTAAGACCCATCCGATGGTTAGAACTCATACTCCTGCGCTTCTTAAAATGATCCAAACTAATATCACAAAAGGCCAAATCTCTATTTTATATGATAAATTGGGAGCTAAAGCCATAAGTCAAATCGGGGTCTCCAAGAGCCGAGAAAGATGGGAAAGAGACATTGGGTTGTTAACCTCGGAACAGTGGAATGAAATTTTACATAGAGGGGCATTGATGTCAATCGCCCCAGCACAGAGATTGTCTCATTTATTCCTACTGCACCGGGTCTATCATACCCCTAAAAAAATGTCTGTACTAGGCTGGAATCTAAGTGACGAATGTCCCAGGTGCAGGGCAACAGGGGATCTAATTCATATGTTCTGGAGATGCCCCAAGCTTTTTAGATATTGGACAGAAGTGATAAACAGGATTAATAAAATCTTCAAGACCTCTTTAGAACCGGAGGCTAGAACTTGCCTGTTAGGAGATATGGAAGATCACAGAATCCCCGTAGGAGCTTTGGAAAGTGTGCTTAGATGCCTATTCCAAGCTCGGGAGCTAATAGCACAGAGATGGCAAGCGTATGCTCCTCCATCTGTTGAGAACTGGGTTGAAACCATCAACGCTTTGATTTGGTGCGAGAGGGTAGCCTTTATTAAACAAGGAAACTATAATAGATTTAGAAGAGTGTGGGGGCCTTGGTTGAGAGAAATGGGATTTCCCTTGGATAGATAGCCTGTATATGGGATTCGTAGATCCCCTCACTTAAGATGGTGCTAAAGCTCTCTAGGGATAAGGAGTAATGAAATTTCCCCTACTCTCTTTCGCTCCTGATTGGCTTGACTCCTTTCTATGCCTCTTGGAACTTTTTCCTTTTTTTCTTCCTTTTTTGTTTCTCTTACTTCCTCTCTATTAACTAACCAAAAGATAACTCAGACGAAGATACCTGCTCCTATTTGTCTACAATAATAACAGGGGGGAGGGAGGGGGAGGAGAAGGGAGGGAGGGGACACGTTACTGGCTCAGGTCACCTACTGACCTGAGCCAGTGCCTAAATCTAGCAGCCAAACATTTAGGCCCAATAACTGCTACATGAGCAAGGGTAGGGAGTGATGCTCCCACTCCCTCTGGTCCCTGACACTGCCACATTTAGTGTCATCTGCAGTGTAGCAAGGAGCTGGAGAGACTGCAGGAAAGGTAGGAATATGTGGGTTAAAGGGTGCCCTTTTCAAATAAATTTTCACTTTTCAATGCATGTATACAAATTGTGGGATTGTCAAATTTATTCATGCTTCACTGCATAGCAATGTATAGGCTGACTAGGATACAGTTAGATAGACTTCACTGTTTCTGGTCAGTAAAACAACTCTCACCTTTTGTGGCAGGTTCCTTATAGAGTTCAACAAAACTGGTATGGGAGCTCCTAGTTTGGGAACTTAGGGCCTAATCCACAAAAACCCGGCGCAACGTAACTTTTGCCATTTAAGTTACACCGCCGCAAAATGTCTACCTAAGTGCCCGATCCACAAAGCACTTACCTAGAAATTTTGAGCGGTGTAACTTAAATCCGTCCGGCGCAAGGCGTTCCTAATCTAATGGGGCAAGTCACATTTAAATTAGGCGCGCTCCCGCGCCGGACGTACTGCGCATGCTCCCGACGTCATTTTCCCGACGTGCTTTGCGCGGTTTTACGTTGCGCCGGGTTTTGAGAATCGCGACGGGCGTAAAAAAAAAAAAACGAGTTGCGGCGGGAAAAAAAAATGACAGCGACGCGGGATAGAAGGGTCTACTTTTACAAGGTGTAAACAGTTTAGGCCTTGTAAAAGCAGCCCTAATATTGCGACGGCAAACTAATACTTACGGAGAAAAAACGAAGCTTAAAAGCTTCGTGGATCTCCGTAAGTGCTAATTTGCATACCCGAAGCGGCATTTCGACGAGAAATGCCCCCAGCGGCGGCTGCGGTACTGCGTCCTAAGATCCGACAGTGTAAGTCCCTTACACATGTCGGATCTTCTGCCTATCTATGAGAAACTGATTCTGTGGATCAGTTCCATAGATAGAAACAGGGATACGACGGCGTATCAGTAGATACGCCGTCGTATCCCTTTTGTGGATCAGGCCCTTAGGTTCAAAGGTCTCCCCAACAGAGTTCCCAAGAGGTATAAGGAGTTGTTGGTTGATTTAACATTTCTGCACTCATCAGAAACACAAAATATAGCTAAATCTGTATTTGTTATGCCAAAAGGCAATGATGGCTAATTGTTCAAGTGTGCTTAAAGTGATTTTAAATGAGAAAACGTAAAATGAGATGCTGATAGCAGAACTTACAATATATTGTCAAAAGTATTGGGACGCCTGCCTTTACACACAAAGGCCCGGATTCAGAAAGGAGATACGACGGCGTATCTCCTGATACGCCGTCGTATCTCTGAGTGTGCGGCGTCATATCTATGCGACTGATTCATAGATTTCCCTAAGATCCGACCGGCGTAAGTGTCTTACACTGTCGTATCTTAGGCTGCATATTTACGCTGGCCGCTAGGTGGCGCTTCGGTATATTTATGCAAGGAATATGCAAATGAGCTAGATACACTGATTCAGAAACGTACGTCCGGCCGGCGCATTTTTTACGTCGTTTACGTTAGGCTTTTTCCGGTGTAAAGTTACCCCTGCTATATGAGGCGTAGCCAATGTTAAGTATGGACGTCGTTCCCACGTTGAGTTTTTAAAATTTTACGTTGTTTGCGTAAGTCGTTCGCGAATAGGGCTGTACGTAAGTTACGTTCACGTCTAAAGCATTGACGATTTGCGGCGTAATTTCGAGCATGCGCACTGGGATTTTTTCACGAACGGCGCATGCGGCGTTCGTAAAAAACTTCAAATACATAAAACACGCCCACATCATCCACATTTGAATTAGGCGTGCTTACGCCGACACACATACGTTACGCCGCCGTAACTAAGGGCGCAATTTGTTTCTGAATACGGACTTGCGCCCTAATTTATGGTGGCGTAACGTATCTGAGATAAGTTACGCCACCCGGAAAGATACACCAGTGTATCTGAATCCGGCCCATGAACTTTAATGACATCCTAGACTCAAGCCTCGTACACACATGTGTTCTATTTTTCTTGTCGTGAGATTCTCAGCAGTTATCCTGCCGAGAAACCCGAGAGTGTGTATACTTACCTGTTGCCGTGAAAACCAGCGCATGCTCGAAATGACTTTGACGCATGCGCGGTAGCTTCCTAGGCATAGGTAGGGTGCAGCAAGATGTCGGCGACGGCATCGAATGTGACGAGCGCAAGCTCGTCGTACACGATGACATCACCGCATTATTGCCTTTCAAGAGAACCGCGGTTCTTTTGAAAGTAGAGTCTGTACACTCGGGCAGGAAGAGATTCTTGCCAAGAATCTCATCAGGGAAAACAATGTTTTTTTCCTGACGAGATTCTTGCCCGTGTGTACAGGGCTTTAGTCTGTAGGGTTCAATAATGAGTTGGCCCACCCTTTGCAGCTATAACAGCTTTAACCCTTCTGGGAAGGCTGTCCACAAGGTTTAGGAGTGTGTCTATGGGAATGTTTTGACCATAATGTTGACGACATACTGTTTCACGGCTGCTCTGCCTGTGTTCAGAGATGTGGGTTCCCTCTGTGCATGCCAGGATCTATGATGTCCTGTCAAAGTCTCTACAAGAAGATGAATGATTTTGGATTTGTGTCTCTTATGTGCCTGTGTGTGCAGTGCTGGGAGCGGCTGTACGTAAGCTTATAGTTGAAAACAGCAGCACGCATGAAGAGGAGACTCAATATCTCCTGACACAGGGGCACCCATATAGCTGAAGTCAGGCAATGCAGAGCAAGCACATTGGAGAAAAAAAATTGCCTGAGGAGCAAGCACAGAAAAGAAAACTGGAAAAAAGAGAAAGACAGCATGAGCATGTAAGTTCTCCTATCAGTATCTCATTATCAAATAAATTACTTTAATAAAACTTGCAAAAACTCTAGATTCATGAGTATTTTTTTTTTCTAATACAATCAAGCACATTCATAAATACTGTAGATAGAGAAATTATTATTAATATTATTATTATACAGGATTTATGTAGTGCCAACAGTTTGCTCAGCGCTTTTGATGCAAATAGTGTGGTGGACTGCAGAGAACATGGAACACCTTTTTGTAAATGTAAAGTCCTGTGAGGGAGGTGGAAGCACTCTCTATACTGAATCATACTTGGTAAGCACACACACACCCATAGGAAGCCTGACATATGGTCTGAATGTTTATCTAACCTGCTGGCTTGCCTACAATTGGATTATTTGCATTGTTTGTTTTATATTGGGTGTCCCTTCTGAATGATGCCTTCCACTAAGCCTATACTGAAACTATTCTAACGCCATATATATGAGAACCCCTAGCACAAAGGTACATCTTACCTAGTTAAACGAAATGCTACTTATCAATCTGCATGGGAAGCGAGTAATATGCCTATGCCCTATAATCTGTTAGCAATTTAAAGCTAAGTATTACATTACATCTGCTTAGATACATACCTATCCACTGTTAATGCAGTGCCCCCTACTATTTTGTAGGGTACAAATTTCATACCAGTGAGTAATTTGATATATACTACCCCTCCCCCTTTTTTTCTGGGACCTTATTATAACTTGTGTAAGTAGAATGTAATACTAGGGCATGTTATTTACCAGCTAAGTTCTTTTGGAGAAATATCTTACATCAACCCTTTCTGTCATCTGTAGTTGTGCTCCTACATCCACCTCTGGGAGACCTGGGGTGTTCCTTCCCCCTGACTGCCACCCTCTCTACTTGCCTTATTTAGTACATTGTATACTACAAGAGGAATACGTTATGCTTATCTATAAAACATTAACCTATTAGAAATAAGGAAAATGAATGTAAGAACATATAGGCAAAGATAGATTTATATTGCCATATGCCCCCCCCCTTATTTAATTGGACTGGCCATGCTTTTTTTCACAGTATCAATATCTCATAACCACTTTAATCACATAAAGGTTGGGGGGAGAGAGTCTGAAAGGGACATCACACCAAGGGTTGCAGGAAAGAAAATTGATCGACTCCCCAAGTAACACAGTCAGTGTTGATGGGGAAACCCCCCTGCAGCGCTATTGTGTTCTATCGGCTCCCACAATGGAAAAAGAGGCAGACCTTTCATTTCTCTGCCTGTCCCCTGCCGCTGCTTCAAATATGACATCCCCGTCGGTGTGTCAGGACAAGCACCCACACCCACGTGGATGTCATACTGGGAGCAGCTGTCTACTCGACATCAATGGGACTGCCTGCATGCAAATGCATGGACAACCTGTGCATTCCTGTGTGGGTAAACACATCCCCTCACATTGGGTACACACTGATATGCCTCCTGTGAGGCCTCAATTAACAAAATGTTATAGTCTTTGGAGATGGGAACGAGGGACGCCCATTAGCAAATATATGTAGGCATGGGACCCCTGCCACGCCCTCTTAAAGGAGATTTATACAAAAAATAAAGATTAGTTAAATCCCAAGTCCTTTTTTTTTACAACTACTATTCATTTACATTGACTTTTGACATTTCCAAATGCAGCAATTTAGCAAGTGGTTGAAAAGGTTTAGCACTGGAAAACCCATTAAGAAAGATAAGTAGTGCATTTTATTTACAACTATATAGATTATATCAAAACAAAGGACAAATCAGGAGAAACAAGGGACTTTGTTCAAAAACAGGGACAGTCCCTCAAAATCAAGGACAGTTGAGAGCTATGTTTACTATGGAGTACCTACTGTTGCCAATGCTCTCTCTAGCTTATTTAATGGGTAGCTTATAATGCACAGTTCAAGAAAAGTTGGATGTAAAAAAAAATGGAATAGGAAAACACCCTTATTGACCAAGTCTGACCTGCCCTGTCTAGGCTTGCCAGAATAATGCTCAGGGCTATGATCTTTCATAGACTCTCCATTTTAATGCAAATAAGACCTTTTTTAGAAGTCCTGCAAGTGAAATCGTTCAATAAACACAAGCTTGCACTGCTTCCATTGTGCCGCCTCAGCAGGATGCATTCTGCATAGTCAGAACATTTGCTGACTTCACAGAACACTGAGCCTACGTTGACTGCAGCACTTGCAGCTTGTTACACCAATATGTCAATAAATATTGGTTTTCTTCTTTACCCGAGGATTGTATCATGCAATGCAATTATCCGATGACGAAAAAAAAAACCCCACCAGAAATCAATTTATATAGTTACATATTCAACACCAAATCTATAGTTAAACCATATTCTAGAAATGGCAAGCATAATCTAAATTAGACAATGCCATATTCTACAACTACAATATAAATTATACGTTTTCAGTACTAATCAGAAAACGTTACATGGCTCAATGCCCCTCAGCTGGTATTTATGTTGGAGGGAGTAAAGTTTTTAGGGCTCCTCAATTAATGCTAAAATATTCATCTGTTATTGACCCAAGGCCTCATGCACACAGGACATTTTGCAAACTCTCCTAGAAATCTTTCCTCCTTGTAGCAGTATTTTGGCAGAAAAAAATCCAGATGCTCGTAAAAGTGTCTAAATACTTTTACAAGCTTATAGGCATGTTTACAGGCATCAAGAGATTGGGTGTTAATAATTAAATTCAGCAGAATAATAATTTATTCTGCCAATTGAAATGAATTAACGTTCAAGCGCTAAACATGCCTAGCGTTTAGGTGTGTTTATACGTGTTTAACAGCATCAATCGTTTTTTCTGCTAAAACTCTGCTGCTCCTGGACGCACTGGCAGTGTTTTTTTTTTTTTTTATGCCTCTAAACTCTCCTGCCAATAAACGATACTAAAAGCCTATGTGTGCATGGTAACATAAGCTAACATGCAGGGGAGTTTAGAGGCAGGGGGAAAAAAACGCCTGACTTCCCTAGAAGCAGCTGCAAAAAAATGTCCAGTGTGCATGAGGCCTAAGGCCTTGACGGCCTTGACAGTCGGTTGCGGGAAAACGCAAAACTTTCACGGTTTTGCCACGTTCTGTGGCCGGCGGTCAAAATGTTCCTATCCTGAACGCAAATTCTTTCGCATTCAGGAGAGGGAGGTTGAGAGAGGTTGAACCTCCCATAACCACAGTGGCTTCTTAACTCTTGTAAAAGCCTACGTGTACATAGACACAAAGGCTTTTATGGAGTTGAGTTTAGGAGCTTTGGCAAAAAAACACCAACAGCTCCTAAACTCAAATTTAGAAGCTGTAGTGCACACGAGCCCTAAAGCTGGCCACAGACCAGTCGATTTTTGAACAAATGTTCATATAAATCGTTTGAAAGTACTCTAAAATTTCTTTTGCTTTTAACTTTACATTTTGGAAATAATGTAATTTCCTGAAACAAAAACCACATTCACTGTTACAAATCTGGTCAGTCAAAAAAAAATTCCATCTTGTTTATTCAAATTTTCTCATGACTGCAATTGAAAATGAATGCCCATTTGACACCGCTAATGAATAGAAAATTTTGCAAACATTCTTAAAACAAAACATTTCAAATAAAATTCTATGCATGTATGCCCAGTTTATGTTTTTCCCTTCACTGCATGGTAGCCAGAAAGACATGGGTTGTAAAATCAAATGTTTTATTTTGGTAAAATAAAAAAGATGTTATACTTACCTTCTCTGTGCAAGGGTAATGCACTGGGAAACTCTGAACCTCCTCTTTGGGTGTTCCCTCCCAGCGCTCTCTACTCTGCGTCTTGTGTGTCCTCATAACAAGCCACTTCCTATTGTGTCACATGTCCATAGTCACTGCTGTGTGCGTCCTTAGACACACATAGTACAGATCAGCCCCACCTCCTGCTTCCTCCTGACAGGATTTGACTGACAGCAGCAGGAGCCAATTGCCCACCGCTCTCAGCCATGGGTGACCAACAACTGAAAAAGCAGTGTGTATATAAGTGTTAGAGGAAAGCATTCCATGTATCCTTTTTGTGCAACAGTTTTTATACTCAATTAAAGTGGCTGTGAAGGCAGAAGTTTTTTTTTATCTAAATGCATACTATGCATTAGGATATAAAAAGCTTTAGTGTGCAGCAGCCCCCTCTGCCCTTACTTATCTGAGCCCCATCTCTATCCAGTGATGTGCACAAGTGCCTCGGCCATCTGGGACTGTCCCTTCTGATTGGCTGAGGCAAATCAATCAAAGTCAGTTAGCCAATCAGGAGAGAGAGAGGGGACGGGGCCGAACATGGAGCTGCGGCTCGGGCGCCCCCATAGCAAGCTGCTTGCTGTGGGGGCACTCAACAGGAGAGAGGGGGCAAGAGCACCGAAGAGAGACCCGAGAAGAGGAGGACCACTGAAACAGAGCAGGTAAGCCTAACATGTTATTTTTAAAGAATAAAAAAAGGAGACTTTATTATCACTTTACGTATTCATAAGGATGCAGAGCAGAACATATCTACACCACATAATTATTTAGCTACTTTAAGACCAGGCCTTCTCTGACACTTTTGGTTTACATGTAAAAATCTTTGTTTTTTTGCTAGAAATTTACTTAGAACTCCCAAACATTTTATATTTTTTTAAAGTAGAGGCTATAGAGAACAAAATGGTGGGTGTCATACTGTATTTGCCCAGCTGTTTTTCAAATGCAAAATGCAATTTGCATGTGCGAGGTGAATGCTGTTTGTGCATGCGTGGGACCAACACACAAATTATTTTCTGTGCATGAGCACGGGGGGGGGACGAGGGGGCTTTAAATTGTTTTACATTTTTTTTTTACACTGTCACTTTACTTTTTTTTTTATATCTTTTATTGTTATTACAGGGAATATAAATATCCCCCGTGATAGCAACAGGCTGTGACAGGTACTCTTTACTGAGACATATGGGGTCTATTACAAGAAAGCCAACCACCGGCTGAAAAAAAAAACAATATCAGAATGATGCCTGTAGCCACTTGAAGTACAGAGACATACCGGTACGTAACAATAACGGTAACAGCAACAATACAAATAATGACAACTTACCAGATTTCCAACATACAGCACATTAGCAAATTCATCAGTTATGGGATGATGCTCCATGGCCATAAACAAGGTGTTTAAAACAATGCAGATGGTGATTGCAAGATCAACAAAGGGGTCCATCACTATAACATTGAGTACATGCTTTATTTTCAACCAGGCGTCACAGCAGTCCCATATCAGGTAGGTGTTGGCAAATTTGTTCCAGCATGGTGGGCATTTTTGTCTGGATTCTTCTAATTCTGTAGAAATAAAATGGTAAATTAGGATTACAATATTACATCAAAACTAATTCACATTACTGTAAGGTCCTATGCACACCATTTAGCCCCAATGCATTAGTATATAGGTGGCAGTTCATGTGCATCGTCCAGCCCTGCTACCAGCAGCATGTCAAACTTAGGGCAGTACGTGCACAGGGTAAAAATGTTTGGAACACATACTTCTTGCATCCCAGGCATTCATCTTTGGACACATACTGTCCCTGCTTTCCACAGTACAGAATCTAACTGGCCAAACACAAGTAAGAAGCACTGTCACCTGGTGGGTGTGGCAAATTATATGCAAATACTGACTTTCAGAAAGTCTACATTTGTGTTTTATTTTAGGGAGCTGTAGAAAGGCTAAGGTAAGAGAAGGCATAAGTTGCACTATACTGTAAGTTGTCAGGTGTAATGATGTTCTGGGGTGTTAGGTGGTAATATCTCAGTGCTTCTAAAACCAAATAGTGCAGCACAACTCTTTGGAGGGGAGCATGCTGGGATTGGTGATGTGTGATGACCATGTGACCAGGAAGCAGTGTAAATAGGAACCTCTGGGACCAGTGGGACTACTACAGACGGGCTGTCACATAACATGCACCATTGGAGAGGATTTGGAGAGAAAAGTGAGATATTATTCCTTGAGGCCCTTATCATTCATGCTACATGCAATCTATTAGGTGAGAGTTCTGGGAGACTGGGCATGGATAAAGTTGTGTTATTGCATCGTTCAAAACATGGATATCTCCAGGGGAGAAGTTTAGTTACCCTTACTCCATCACTTTGAGAACCACGAGCCACATACCATAGGAAGATCTCTCCGTATCTAGAACTTTCACCCTCCTTTTTTTCATATTAGCAGTTTGTTTATTCCCCTTTTTTACATAGATACTCCCACAGTGGCTATTGGTCACTCGGTGCTCATCCACCTTGTTGTATTTTGTGTTATCACATCCATATATTATATTATTTTGTGTATATTGTCTCATTACTATCCCTTATAGGGATTTTCTTTAGTGCTAATCACTCTTAGTGATCTTCTATTACTCTCTTTCCTCCGGTGATTAAAGAGGAGTTCCACCCAAAAATGTAACTTCCTCTTAACCCACTCCTCTCCCCCTTACATGCCACATTTGGCATGTAATTTTTTGGGGGGGGGAGTGGGGGCTTCAGGAGAAGGGGACTTCCTGTCCCACTTCCTCCTTCCGCCGAGGGGCTGCAAAGGCGATTAAGCTTAATCGCCTTTTGGCAGCCCCTCCCTGTAGGCGATCGCCTAGGACACGTCAGACAATCAAACAGCGCAACGCCGGGCCGCGCCGCGCGTGCATGCGCAGTGCCGCTCGCGCATGCGCAGTGGGTGCCCGGCCGTGAAGCCGAAAGCTGTCATGGCTGGGTGCCCACAGTGACAATGAAGATGCCAGCCAGGGAGGGGGGGAGAGGAGCGGACCCCCGGCCAGCACGTCGCTGGAACGCTGGAGCAGGTAAGTGTCAGTTTATTAAAAGCCAGCAGCTACACTTTTTGTAGCTGCTGACTTTTAATAAACTTAAAAAATGGGTGGAAAACACCTTTAATGAATCTACACAACAGGTGAAAAACCTGCTCACCTTAGGCAAAGAAACAACAGGCTCATCTATATTAATCATTCGGATCCACTGGGATGGTCTTCTCTCCTCTCTCCACAGATCTCATTTGGTTCACACTTTCCAATGTATGTATTCACATTCCACAAATGGATTCAATGTAACAGAAACGCAAATACATAGTGCTTCCTATATAACACCTTTATTAAATGCCCCCCAATAAAATCCACTTACAAGAATAACAAATAAAAAGTGCTTGTACAGATTACATCAGCTGGCTCACCACTCCCTGCAGCAGCTGTGGCAGCATGGCGTCACTGGCTCGGTTCCTCCCTCCTAGACGTGTAGCTACTGAGGAAGCCCAATGAGAGGGTGCTACGTGTCTTTTAATAAAGGTGTTATATGGGAAGCACTATGTATTCGCCCTTTTTGTACATGTAATCCGTTTGTGGAATGTGAATACATTGGAAAGTGTAAACCAAGTGGGATCTTTTAAGAGAAGAGAGGAGAACATCCCAGTGGATCTGAATGAATAATATACACTATATTGTCAAAAGTATTGGGAAACCTCCCTTTACACGAACATGAATGGCATCCCAGTCTTAGTCCGTAGGGTTCAATATTGAGTTGGCCCACCCTTTGCAGTTATAACAGCTTCAACTCTTCCGGGAAGGCTGTCAACAAGGTTTCGGAGTATGTCTATGGGAATGTTTGACCATTCTTCCAGAAGTGCATTTGTAAGGTCAGGTACTGACATGGACGAGAAGGCCTGACTCGCAGTTTCCGCTCTAATTCATCCCAAAGGTGTTCTATAGACAAATTTCTAAACCTTGTGGACAGCCTTCCCAAAAGAGGTGAAGCTGTTATAGCTGCAAAGGGTGGGCCAACTCAGTATTGAACTCTACGGACTAAAACTGGGATGTCATTAAATTTCATGTGCGTGTAAATGCAGGTGTCCCAATACTTTTGACAACATATTGGCTAGATTCAGCAAGAATTTACGCCGGCGTATCTATAGATACGCCGTGTAAATTCAAAGCTGCACCGGCGTATCTTCTTTCTGTATTCAGAAAGCAAGATACGCCGAAATTAGCGTAAGTCTCTTACACGTATCTTAGGGTGCATATTTACGCTGGCCGCTAGGTGGCGCTTACGTCGTTTTCGGCGTATAATATGCAAATGACCTAGATACGCCGATTCACAAACGTACGTGCGCCCGGCAGAATTTTTTACGTTGTTTGCGTAAGGCTTTTTCCGGCGTAACGTTGCTCCTGCTATATGAGGAGCAACCAATGTTAAGTATGGACGTCGTTCCCGCGTCGAATTTTGGAATTTTTGTGTCATTTGCGTAAGTCGTTCGCGAATAGAGCTGGACGTAATTTACGTTCACGTTGAAAGCAATGATGATTTGCGGCGGAATTTCGAGCATGCGCCGTTCGTAAAAACCGTAAAATACGCGGGGTCAACAATAATTTAAATAAAACACGCCCACATCATCCCCATTTGAATTAGGCAGGCTTACGCCGGCTCACATACGTTACGCCGCCGTAACTTAGGGCGCAAGTTCTTTATGAATACGGAACTTGGGCCCTAATTTACGGCGGCGTAACGTATCGGAGATACAGTACGCCCGCACTAAATTACGCAGGGCTACCTGAATCTAGCCCTTAGTGTAGATGAGCCTGTTGTTTCTTGCTTGAGGTGAGCAGGTTTTTCACCTGGTGTGTGGAGGTGCACTAATCACCAGAGGAAAGAGAGTAATAGAAGATCACCATTGGTGGGGAGCACAGATTTTATTTTGTTTTTATTTATTATTTCAATTCGATTTTTTATAGACTGTATTTTTTACAGAATGTATTTTTCACAATATTATCCAAATTATTGATCAATGGACTTTCATTAAATTGTCACATGTTTTGGATATTATTTAATTGAATTGTGCTGCACTATTTTGTTTTAATTTTACATTATAGGGCAGTGATGGCAAACCTTGGCACCCCAGATGTTTTGGAACTACATTTCCCATGATGCTCATGCATTCTGCAGTGGAGTTGAGCATCATGGGAAATGTAGTTCCAAAACATCTTCACCATCACAGTTATACAGAATGTTGTCAAATCACTGTGGAGTGTTCAGCTAGCAACATTTTGTAGTATCTTTTGGATTGTAATCATTTTATTTTACTAAGTTTGATTAATTTACACTAGACAAAAGGGGGTGGAGCTAATTATAATTGGATATATTTTGACATAATTCTTCGGTGCTGCCCTAGTAACAGTCACAGAGGACTAGAGTAGACCTTAAGCATGACATAAAATATTCATCACTAGTAAAACCAAGTGCAGAGGCTACCTTCTAAATTACTAATGTGCTTTAAGTATAACTCAAAAACGACATTCTAAGACAGAACCTTTAGCTATGAATGCATCTTTTAGCTAACTACAAGTTCCTTACATGGAGAAGATTTGAGCGTCTTGAAGGAACCCTCTATTAACATGTATTGTCATTAGTAATGAGCGAATTGGGGGAAAATTGGTTTGCCCAGAGTTTAGAAAATTGATCAAAAAATGTGCACATAAGAGTTTAATCCACCACTGCAATTTATAAAATTAAAACATATTTTCCTTGTGTAATCAGCATGCGTGAGCACTTTCTTGTAGTGGCTGCTGCATATATTTGTTTATTTATTTATACACTTTGTTTATTAGTTAGGTTACCCTAGGTTAGTTGTGGTTTTGCGCATTGGTTCCCCCCCCCCTTTTATATATTCCTTGTGTAATCAGACATCTCTCCCTATCTGCTTACACACTGGCATTATGGCTTCTTTTAGATAACCCTTTTAGAGCAAGGGTCTGGGGCAGTACACGCTCTACTATTGGTTGTTGGCCATGGTGCAGAGAGTGGCAATCAAAATTTGCCCATTGAACATTTGTCTAAAATCACCTGTTCATAACATGTCAGAGAAATTCACAGCAAATTCATCATTGGGCGATTCTGAATCTCATCCCTAACAATTATATATTTTAGTCTCGGAAGAGGCTACATGGAGATTAAGGGCCAGATCCACAAAAGGGTTACGACGGCGTATCTGCTGATACGCCGTCGTATCCCTGTTTCTATCTATGCGGCTGATTCATAGAATCAGTTACGCATAGATATCCCTAAGATCCGACATGTGTAATTGTTTTACACTGTCGGATCTTAGAATGCAGTACCGCGGCCGCTGCTGGGGGCATTTCTCGTCGTAAACAAGCGTCAGGTATGCAAATTAGCACTTACAGAGATCCACAAAGGTTTTTCCCTTCGTGAAGTCGCCGTAAGTGTTAGTTTGCCGTCACAAAGATAGGGCTGCTTTTACAAAGTGTAAAGTTAGTACACCATGTAAAAGTATACCCGTCTTTCCCTTGTCGCTGTCCAATTTTTTTTTAAATTTTTTATTTTTCCCGCCGCATCTCTTTTTTACCCGTCGCGATGCACAAAACTAGGCGTAATGTAACGCAAAGCACGTCGGGAAAATATCGTCGGGAGCATGCGCAGTACGTCCGGCGCGGGAGCACGCCTAATTTAAATAGGACTCGCCCCATTTGAATTGGCCCGCCTTGCGCCAGACTGATTTAGGATACACCGCCGCAAATTTCCAGGTAAGTGCTTTGTGGATCGGGCACTAACTTGGACAATTTGCGGCGGTGTAACTAAAATCACAAAAGTTACGTTGCGCCCGCTGGTTGTGGATCTGGCCCTAAATGTAGATAATTATTACACAATAAACAACATATTTGGGAACATGTAAGACATGTATATTTTTAAACAATATGTATACTTCTGTTTAGGAAAAAAAAGTAAAAGGTATATTAATGTTTAGGAAAAGGTAACAAACATAACATTGTAAAGCTGGCCATATATTATACAATTTTCTTGTATAATTTCTGTAAAATTTCCTTTAAATTTGCCTTCAACTATGTAGTACAAGGGCCTCCTGACTGGATACAAATTGAAATGGTTGTTTAAATGTTACCTCATATTATGTGGTTTTTAGTAAATCTAAGGGAAATTTGTACAAGAAAATTGTATAATGGAAGGCCAGCCTAAGATTTTAATGGGGCCATTTAATAATCCCAGTACTAGCCAGGTAAATTAAAAGCCATATTACAAATAACAATGAGGATTATAATCTGAATCCACAAAAAGACTTGTTTGTTATTCCTTGCTCATCGGTTAATTTGTGAATCACAGCACAGGGTATGACCTGATTTAACACGGTGCAATAGAGAAGATCAAATATTTCATTTTCGGGGGCTGACCTGGTATTATAAAAACTATTTGATTTGATATTTTGAAATATTTGTCAATACTTTGCTTATTTGCCTCCTCCCCACCTCCGCTGCCACATTTAACACCTTTTGGGAGGAGAGGGTACCTGGTTATGATAGGTACCCGCTCCCACTTCCAGCTGACTTTGCCACAGCAAACTCACCTCCTCTTTTCCTTGGAAAACAATCAGTTCTTCATTCAGTCTCCACGGACTAAATGGCCTTTGATAGCCAGGGATTGTCATGCTCACAGGGGCGTGGTATGTTAGTGATGCTATTTCTATTCTCGAGTCTACAATCATTTCTAGCAGGCAATGATCTACCATGATATAATCAATTCTGGAGTGCGTCCCGTGTACAGGTGAGCAAAACGTATAGTCCCGCTGTTTTGCGTGTAGTATTCTCCAAATGTCAACTATCTGGCAGCTATGCATTTTCTTTTTATCTTTTTAAGCTGTGCGTTATTTGTCCCCTGTACACGGGATATGCTATCCACTTCCGGCTCTATGCAAAAGTTCAAATCTCCCGACAGGATTATTTTTCCTGCCTTGAAATTCCCTAAGATCTCACTTAAATATTTAATTGGGTGCGTATTGGGTGCATAAATGTTCGCCATGGTGCACTCCATTTCCCCTAATTTCCCTTTTAGGAAAATAAATCTTCCCTCAGCATCCATCAACCTATCTTCCAAGGTAAATTGTACCCCTTTCGCAAAGCCTATTGCCACTCCCCTTGCTCGTTTTGAGACGGTATCCCCGTAGTACCATGTCGGGAAGTCTGGGGAGTACAACTTGACATTAGATTCCAAGGTCAAATGGGTCTCCTGCAAAAAGACTACCTCCGCTTTGAATCGACTGAGCTCTCTTAATATCCTATGCCTCTTGGTAGGGGTATTCAGACCTCTGACGTTGTAGGACATAAACTTAATTACTGTCATCTCTCCCTCTTTTTATTCCTATTTCTTTCTTCATGGACCTCTTTTTTTTGTTATTTGCCCCACCAGCCAGTGAGTTTTGCCTATCTTACTTAGTAAATCCGTGAGGTAGCCCCCTTCCCCTCCCCCTCGCCTCCCTCCTCCCCAACCCATCCCCCTTCCCCCCTCCATCCACCCTCTCCTCCCTCCTCCCCATCCCGTCCCCCTTCCCCCACCCCACGCAGACCCTCCCTCCCCCTTTTGGCCAACTACTGGCCTCTGAATCATCAGTGGGCCCAACCACCACCTTCTCCACTGGTTCTTCCTTCACAAAGTGGGACTCCAAAGGTGCCACACCCCCTCAATCGCTGGGAGGGGTGGGGGCAGGCCGGGCCCCACACAGGAAAGCGGGAGTACTATGCCCAGGTTCCACAGGTTCCACCTCCCCCCACTCAAAATACAAGGGTGTGCCTGCGCCGATCATTAGGGAAGAACAGAGAAGATGGGAGGAGTGAAGAAAAGAGGGGGGGAGCTACTCCCCTCCCCAGCTTACCACGCCCCCCTCTCCCATCTCTCCCTCTATTACCCATCCTGGTAACTCTGGAGCCTGTATTTCTAGCTTGTTACAAATCCCAAGGAGTTCTTTTGGAAACCTTAATCTCGCTGATCTCCCCTCTTTCGTGCCTATTAAGCATTCCGGGAACCCCCGGTTATATTTATGTTCTGAGCTATCATCCTCTCCAGGAGTGGTTTCAATAGCTGCCGTCTAGCTAGTGTCTCTGGTGCCAAATCTGTAAATATTTGTAATTCAAACCCCTCAAATTCCATGGGCGGTTTCCCCTTTAGCTTCTTCCAGATTTCTGCTTTATCCTCGTAATGCCGAAGCCTCACTATTACGTCTCGCGGTCGATCTGCTTCTGTATTATTGGGTTTTCCTATCCGATGAACTCGCTCGATCTTTAAGTGTTCCTCTGGCTCTTTGTCCAACAAAGGGTTGAAAATGTGGTTCATAATTTTTCTCAGGTCTTCCCCTTTTCCCTCAGGAATCGCTCGGATTCTCAAGTTTTGTCTTCTATTCCTGTTCTCCTGGTCTTCCAACCTATATAGGATATTTCTCTGGTTTAGTTGCATCTGTCTCACTTGGTCCCTTAAATTCTTTGACTCCTGGTCCTGTTTCTCTGATCTCTCTTTTATCGCCTCCACTCCTGATAGAAGGTGTACTAGATCCGTTCTTAGTATATGGATTTCGCCTTTAATGGCATTTTCAAGTCGTAGTAACATCTCGGACATTTCCCCTTTTGTAGGGATTTGTGCATCCGCTCTTTGTTCTTCCGTTCTGCTACACTCTAATTCGCTTTCCAGAATAGTTTCTTCCCTGGATCCATCTAGTGTTTCCGCAGGGTTTTGAGTTATGATCTTTTTTTTATCTGCCTTCTTATCCCTTTTCTCTTGTTGTTTTAATAGTCCATGACTTTTTGAACTTTCATCTTGTGTCAGATACTGTTTTATGGAACAAGCTGTAGCACTGTTATTGTTTATATTTGGGGCCAAGCCCTTCGTAGCTTTGGTCGTTCTGCTCGTCATGTTTTTTACCGCTCTTATTCGCTTCCCCAGTTTGCAGTCTTGTTGTTCTTGCTATCATGTGTACCCTGATCTTTCCGCTCTCCCCACGCCGCTTTATAGATACACTATTTTAGCTGTTTAACCAAGAAAATTGGCCGGGGGGCACCTTTACGGCCCCTGCAATATCTCGCCTTATTAAACTATTTTGCGGCTTCTATGACGTGTGTTTCCCAGTCCCGGGGGTTGCTATTTCAGCTGGGACTGTAGGGTTATACGTCGGTATACACTGACAGTTGAAATATTTATGTATTCAGTTCAGCCCAGTAAAATCTAAGGGTGCACCTGTAGGGGCAAGCTGCTTGTATTATTTGTTTATATACTTTTAGCTACTGAAACTCCTCATTGGTCCTGCTAGAGGATTTACAAGTCCGCGCACCTTGTGTGTTTGCGATCGCTCAACTATTTCGCTTTACACAACCGCCAAGCTTTGCAACTCCAACAGTCCGTTATACCGTTCCATAAATTTTTCCTCTGTGCTTAATGAGCAATAAGTTGTATTAAATACAATTTAAACAATTATTTCACTTTCTTAAGAACCCTGGATGAATAAACAATTTTTCCTCCCCTGTCTCTGTATCACACAGACTTGAGAGCAAAAGAAGCAGGTTTGAGCATTAACCAGCGAGGTATCCGGGGCCTGTATGCACCAGCTTCTTTCTATGTTATATCACTACACACAGTTCATCTTACAGGCATCCAGACTGTCACATGTAAAGCACAACTTTAGCTGAGTGATTTCCTTATCAGATCTGTACATAGTTAGGTACCTCCAGTTTCTGCTCTTCAGTATATCCAGCTTTTTCCGGGTTACTTTTTTGTCGCCATGGGTTGGGGGGGTTAACTACCCTCTCTGCATCCTGCAGCCTCTCTCTGCTCCTTGCTCCTTTTCTCGGTGCAGCTTGTGCGCTGAATCATACCCGTGGAAGTCACATATCCCGCAGAGCTTCGGACGGGGGCCGGGGGAAGAAGGGAGGGGGGCGGCCGAACACAGACCACTCCAGCCGCTCACCGCTCACTGGCATCCGACCCTCTCCCCTAAAAGGCGGCTTGGGGGACCCAGAGATCCACAGCTGTTCTCACAGATGGTGGCGGCGGAAACACTAGTCGCGACTGTCACGGTGAACCCCATGCAACACACACCGCGGTTCCATCACAGCCGCCCGGCGTCTCCTGCACAGCCTGACCAGCTGACAGCCCTCGGTCCCTCCCTCCGTGAGCGACGTCACATCACGTCCCACGCATCCCGTCCGTGAGCTCCTGACCTATTCTAACTCTTGTGTGTCAGTCTTCTAATCAGCCTTATAGCCTGTGCAAAATGTCCTGTCCAAATGACGGACTACATCATTTTGAAAAGGACAGTCATTAAAGGGTCACTAAAGGAAAACATTTTTGTTGCGGAAATGACTGTTTATTGGGTATAGAGACATAAAAGTTAACTGATTCCTTTTAAAAATGATTAAAAATTGAATTTAATCTATCATATAATGTTTTAAAGGTACATACATGAAGTTCCGGGTGAGAGGTGAGTCGGGAAGACTCACAGAACAAAAACAAACAAATCCAGGGCAGTGTTT
Organism: Rana temporaria; assembly: GCF_905171775.1. Classification (NCBI taxonomy): domain Eukaryota; kingdom Metazoa; phylum Chordata; class Amphibia; order Anura; family Ranidae; genus Rana; species Rana temporaria. Next base: position 174,286,130 of record NC_053494.1, on the reverse strand, counting down.
TGTTTTTAAAATTAATCTGATTGGTTCTGAGGAGTTTTAGACACACAGTAATGACAGCTTAGACCACCGTGAAAATCTCCCAGTACCATGGTTATAAGGAAACAGGCAACCAGGAAGTGTGGAGATCACAGCAGAATTACAGCTACTTCAAAGCAAAAACTAACAATGAGGACATGAAACCAGTACTGCAGTAAGGTAAAGGAAGCTATTTAGCTAAAAAAAAAAATTCCTTTAGTGACCCTTTAACATGTTCTGTGATCAATTCAATGGTAAAACCTTGCACTATAATTACATGTTAATAGAAAGACAGGAGGAATTAAAACTTCACTAGACACTATTAACATTAAATGCAGAAATGATGCTCTGACACCTTCTATAGGACATGACAGCATCATGAGGGTCCAGCCCTGACATGCCTACAGGACTCAGAGTCTAGTTCCTCTGTGTCTGGAAGGTGTAAAGACATGTATATGACAGCCTGCTTCCATCAGCAGATATTCCAGAAAGGCAGAATGAAGATGAAGAAAGGCTTCTTAAAAGGAAGGGAAGTTAAAAAATAGTAAATGTAAAGTACAAAAAAAAAATGGTAGCAGGTGGTTTTTGTTAGATAAAACTTTATAAGTATGTTCTAAAAAATGCCTTATCTGTCTGAATTTTATTTTTATAATATTTTTTTTTTTTTATTAGTGGTGCATGCGCAACACAGTGGTCACTGCTGAATATTTCCTGCCATGTTTAAGATCTAATGCACACTCAACCTAATACATTAGTACCGGAACCACCAAGTGTCGGGATGCAGTACATGCCTTGCCCGGGCTCCACTTTGCAGTTTTTGGGTAGAATCAGTAATGGCTTTTTCTGTGACCCATGTCGTTGGATTGTGGATGGATCTCTACACCATCAGTTGTGGCCCCAATATTGCCACAGCCTTTAGGATGGTTTTTCATTTGTCATTTTTTTTTTATTGATTTTACGTTGCAGAAAATACACCACTGAATATCCTATTTTTACTGGATTTTTAACAGCAGAAAAAATCTGGGCACATCCTTTAGAAGATCTCACAGATCAAATTCCTGAAATATAGAAGATGCTGGGCAATTAAGCTGTCCAGTGGCCATGAAAAACTATAGCTGGCCATGCACGGTTCGAATCTCGGCCAGTTCAGCAGGAACCGGCTGAGATTTGAACGTTTTGTTAATATGCAGGCTGAATATACCAAGTTGATCGATCAATCAACTTGGGTGAAACCAGCCTGCAGGACTCCCTTCTGATTATCGCTAGCGGCTGCTATAGCCCCCAAACCACTAGCAATAATCACTGTCTGACGACTTCCCCTGACTGCCCCCCGCCGGGAGCAAACAATTACTCGATAGGAGGGATTCCCCTGTCAGCACTGTCTGTGTTGATGAGGGAATGGTGCAAATTTCAACCTTGTATAACCTGCCTAAGGCCTTTTTTCACCTCTGAATGCACCTGCATGTTAGCTAATATGTCCATGTACATGCAAATGTTCAATTTTATGCACAACTTTCAGGGACAGAAAAAAAATGGCTCGGGCACATGTCCCCCGAGAAGCATGTTTGTGCTTTTCCTTGCAAACGCATTATAAACGTGCATAAACACACAATTATACATGAAAATGTATTCTATTGGCTAGAAAACATGAATATTCTAGCCAATAGAATGAGTTTTTACACAAATACTTTTAAACACCAAGACACAAGTGAAAAAAAGTTCTGCCAACATAAATGTATACGCCTGTGTACATGAAGCCTAAAATGTTGGTTTTGGATAGAGTTAGATTTTAAAGACCTCCAGCTTTCTGGGAGAAAGTGATAATAAAAACTTCTATATACTGTACACCCTGAAGCGCCTAGGAAAGGTTTGAATTATGTGCACACTGCAGCAACAGCAAAGTTTTATGATGGAATGAGTCCTGCTGAGGAAAATACCAAGAAGACTTCTACCAATTCTCACAACTGATTCTCTCACCAGACTAGGGTTGCCACCTTTTCTTCAAGCCAAGCCTGAACACTTTAGTAGCACATGTCAAAATATTATTTTTAAGGGGTAATGCTGTGGACTCTGATGTAAAGGGGTTGCCAGTTACTAAGCTTCAAATATGCAGCCAACACATCCTTTTCTCAAGGCACAGAAAGCCAGGGATTGGAATGTGGGTGAGCAATCAGAAGGGTAGGAGCAGGAGTATGAGGAGCAGATCAAGCCCTGTCTGTGTATGTGGGTGGGGCTGTGCGCACACCTATGCACTCGGCGGCTGTGGTACTTGGGTCTGAAACCCAAACACACAATTCAAAACCCGGACTGTCCAGGTGAATCCCGGACAGGCGGCAACCCTACACCAGACACTGCAGCTGTCATGTAGGCAGGGATATAGCTTATACAAAATAAACTATTGTAGACTCCCCATATTAGGTACATACCCCCCCACCCAACACACGCCTACAAAAATATTCTTTCAGAATCATATTTATACTTTTGAAATAAATATACATTATAAATTGTGTTGCCTGAGAAAGTATTTGTAAACCTAAATAGCTTGCCTTGTGATCGAGTCACACTGCCAAACAGCATAGCCAGTCTTTGACTTTCTGCAGACTACACTATTGCATTCAGCCTAATCTCGGAGCAGCACCGCCTGTGCTTGGACAGTGAATGAAACTAATAAATTCATGAGACCCCATGGCACCCTCCCACTCCTGTTCATATATGTACTGTACATATGTGGTAAAGAAAAAAACTTACCTTCCATTGTGTTGGTAAGATTGCTGGCTATACTCAAAGCCCTTTGTCTCAGGATTGGATCTTCCAAAAAATCCATAGAAACGTGATAGGAACTTAACCTCCTCTTCCTCATCTCATGTTCTGTGTTGGTACCCTATAAACAAAAATAAAAGTTAATAAGCTGCATTTGGAATGAGACATTTCCTAAAATTATTCTGGCAGCAACATGCAACATGCGGCATGTGCAGCTATCATCAGTTTTGGATAATACGGATTTGTTTCTATTTGGCCTTCATATTCAGCAGCTGCATGGCCTACCACATGCAATAGCAGTTCTCTTCTACCTATGATGCAGCAAAAGGCAGCCAATAACAAAATAAAAGTTGGCATGCCACTGCCATCTGCAATAACTTTGCAATCTGTACTTGCTCATTATGTCTTAAGAGTATTTTCAGTCCACCATTTTATGGACTTAAGTACTGTATACAGGAAGTTACTTCCTTTCTTCTAGGAAGTGTTCACTCATTCCACAAAATGGCTGCCTTTGTGTAGGTCACATGTGCACTTTAATCACATTTAGCACTGAAAGCCAACATTGACTTAGCATAAATATAGTACTGTTCTGCTCGATAGAGATATTTTTTTCTAGTCTTTGGTAGGTCAATGCCCCAGCCACTGATGCTGGAGCTATAGGATGTTTTAATTGATTTATTAAAATTTTCATTATTTTATATAATAGCAAATGCTGTGTGAGACTGCAATGCTGAAGCAACAAGAGTTCCAAGTCTCCAAATTGGCGGAAGTGTGGGTGAAAACTACATAGGAAAGAGTTAAAAGAAGCCGGTAGGTGATTGAATTCCGCATCTTCTAACAACATTTAATTTGTTGTTAGTTTAATGCTTAAAATATAATGATAAAAGAAGAGAGGGTGCACCAGCCTAGTGCATTATTCCAATAGTCTTTTGTTGTTAAGTTGTAAAAGTAAGCAAGTGACTACTTTCAAACACAGAAGAAAGCAAAGCTCATCAAAATGGTACACTTGTTCAGGCCACTCTGTATGTTCCTGGAGCATGGGATCTCCTGGATCCAACCATCTCAAACATTTGAGGTTTTGGCTCTGAGGATGAGGGTTTACCCTCAAAATACATAAGCTGGTTGGATCTAGGAGATGTCCTCCCAAGCTCCAGGAGCATAGGGAGTAGCATGAACAAGTGTACCATTTTGATGAGCTTTGCTTACTTCTCTGTTTAAAAGTAGTCGATTGCTTACTTTTACTAACCATGAAAGGCTATTGGTATAATGCACTATGCTGGTGCACACTCCCCTCTTTATCTTTTTCCAATACTTTGTTGGGACTTTCCCCAGTCCTGAGAGGGCTGCTAGGTGTGGTGCGTACACTTCTACAACTGTAAAGTGGACGCGTTGCAAGATTTTGTGCTAGACCCCAACATTGTTGCGCAGAAGGTATAATGCTGTGTTGGCTTTAAATATAATGCCTGACTTTGCCTTTATATTATTACGGTTGCAAGCTTTAAAAAAAGAAAAAAAAATTCATCCCAATGAAAAGTTTAGTTTTTTGTCTTGATAATGTAGAATTCTGTAGACATGTCTGAATGTTTGGAATACAACCTTTAAATTGTCTTTTAAAAGTTCTTCTCACAGTTGTGTCTATAGTTCATCCAACAAAATGTGAATATTCCCCAAGGAATGTGTACTAAATAATAAATGCTGCACTATCGCCAATAGTTTATCTGTGAGTGATAATCATTGTCTGTAATCTGATGTTAAAGTGGTTGTAAAAAAAACAAAAAAAACACCTGCAAGGCAATGGCATAATGTGCAAGTATGCATGTTTGAAACAAAGCCCTTTAGTGCTGTACTGTCACAGCTAAGAGGGCTGACATCTTCCCATGGTCTTTCTTCTTTGTTCACGCACTCTGACTATGTGATTGGCCGGAGCCACGATGACGTCACTCCTGTGCATGCACATGGGAGCCCTCAGTTCTGGCACAAAGCTCTGAAGGTCCATCAAGGTATACCGGACCTTTAGAGCGCATGCGCTGGTGGCGTAAATGGCTACCAGGATGAATATCTTACAGAAAAGACTTATAATAGGCTTACATGTAGGCAAAATTACCAAGCAGCAGACTTACTACTGCTTTATGAGTATGTTTGAGTTGGAAAGATGTTTATTTCACTTGCCATATCAAATTTGTAATCTAGGTAGAATTGGACTTGAAAATTAACTTGTGGCCAAGCTATGAACATTCATGTATTTATATATTCTTAACAAATAATAAATTAACTTTTACACAAAATCTTACTGATCTCACTGATCTCTGTATCAGCAGTCACTATGGAACACATAATGCTTAAAGTTTGCAGCAGAAATCCTAAGGTGCTAAGAAGAGCAGGGTAAGCTAAGCTGCTGAAAATGACTTTAGTGATTCCGTTGTAAAATTCAAGGTTGAATCACTCCACAATGTCTGCAGGTACTGAGGTTGGTGAAACCCAATTGAGATTGTTTTAAAACCCATTTACTACTTAAAGTTGAACTTAAGTGTTAAATCAACAAACTATTAGTAGGCAGGCTATTTTCATGCAGGAGGGATATGCTTTGTCTCGTCTTCAATAAAATAATCTAACCTACCTATTTGTAGTCTTCTTTACAACGTGCAGCTCAGGGTACATTCTTGGCACGGTGCCTGTGTACCAGGAGAAATTAACTGTGCATGCAAAAGAGTTAGGTCGTCTTGCATTGGCCAATTAAAACAGCCAATGAAGCCAGGTGAATATGTCCGCACTGGTAGGAGACCTTGCGTACGTTTGATTGTTGGAGTTGAGGCAACTATTTGCGGCTTTAGTTCCACTTTAAGAATATGTAAGAATATGTACACACTTGAATGCCCATAGCCCAGTCACAGGTTCATTTTAAGTGATATTCATTAAAAATTAAAGGTAAAATACAATTTTCTAACTGTAAAAACCTGCAAAAATCATTCATTAAAAAATACTTTAACAGCTTTAATACTCAAGCCAGGTTTTTACAGACAGAGATACAGGAGAGATACAATACAGGCTCAGCTACAGGCTCAATCAAGTACGATTTTGAATACCTAATATTTAAAGCTGAAATCCGCGTATTGATTTTTTTTTTAGCATAGTTACATTGGTCCATCTTGGACCAATGTAAGTATGCATCTAGCATACCTGTCAAATCCTTATGGTCACAGCTACTGTAGTAATCATTGCTGTCTTCTGCGGCTGTCCTGCAAACACAGGGGTTCGCTTGGCATTTTTCTCAACGAATGCAAAGTGTTCACTGATTAAACGAGATGGAGATTGTGTTGTCAATCAGAGAAAGCCTTTCATTAATTAGGAAAAACTTGAGGTGTTCTGTAAATGGCACCCAGGAGCCAGAGGCCAACAGCGATCATTGTAGTAAGGGTGTCTACTAGAGTGAATCCCCACTTTCGCAGCAGTCCCACAGGTATGGCATATGTATACTTACATAAGTCCACACTGGATCGATGTAACTGTGCAAAAAAAAATCCATACCTTGTTGAATGGAAACCACATTTCGGTTTAATCAAAATCACCAAGCCATGATCAAGATGGGGTTAGATCTCCTGTGCTGTTGAGCCTCAAAGCACTTAACCTTTCTGATATGTGTGTTGAAAAGGAAACAATCTGGCTATAAATATGTGAACTCCGACTGAAATCTTGTAGGTGGAGCCCTGACATGCAGTTAAAAAAAACACCAAGCACTTGCGATGAAAACTACGCCCGCGTCCTCCGGCGCAAGGTGGGCCAATTCAAATGGGCGTGTGTCATTTAAATTAGGCGCGCTCCCGCGCCGGACCTACTGTGCATGCTCCGTTTCCTAACTCCCGCCGTGCTTTGCCCGCCGTGACGTCATTTTTTTGAACGGCGACGCGCATAGCGTACTTCCGTATTCCCGGACGGCTTACGCAAACGACGTTAAATTTTGAATTTCGACGCGGGAACGACGGCCATACTTTAGACAGCAATACACTTGCTGACTAAAGTTAAGGCACCCAAAAAAAAGTGTAACTTTGCGATGGGAAACTAGACTAGCGGCGACGTAGCGAACGCGAAAAACCGTCATGGATCCGCCGTAACTCCTAATTTGCATACCCAACGCTGGTTTACGACGCAAACTCCCCCCAGCGGCGGCCGCGGTACTGCATCCTAAGATCAGACAGTGTAAAACTATTACACCTGTCGGATCTTAGGGATATCTATGCGTAACTGATTCTATGAATCAGTCGCATAGATAGAAACAGGGATACGACGGCGTATCAGGAGAAACGCCATCGTATCCCTTTTGTGAATCTGGCCCTATGATCCTAAGAAGTAAAACAATTCTAATGATACCAATGTTGAGCTTGCATTAGCAAATAAATCAGAAATCCCATATATTTAAGCTGATGGGTTTCTTTAACCACTTCACCTCAAGGGGGTCCCCCTTCCTGACCAGGCCATTTTTTTGTGATACAGTACTGCGTTACTTTAACTGGCAATTGTGCAGTTGTGCGACACTTTACCCAAATAAAATGTATGTCCTTTGTTCCCACGAATAGAGCTTTCTTTTGGTGGTATTTGATCACCTGCGTGTTTTTTTTTTTTGTGCTTCAAAGAGCGACCGACAATTTTGAAGAAAAAACAATATTTTGTACTTTCTGTTGTAAAACACATCCAATAAAAAAAATGTAAAAGAATTTTCAGGTGTGTCAGATGAATGGCCACCCACTGTGGTACCTTCCACCACCCCCTGTGCACTGTAGAGATCAGCAGAGAAAAACACAGAACACAGTAAGGGACACCAGCATCTCACTCTGCTAGAAATGTTGAATGCAGAGGATCCTTGAGCAAACTCAACTGACAAAAATCTGTCTTAGATGGCTTTGATGAAAGCTACTAGTATTTTTCTAGTTTGTGCACTGCAATACAGCTTAATGAGCTGTAACATAATGTAAAGAGGGCCTGACTGTGCTTTGTTTTTGCATTTTTTTCCCTTTCTTGTATAATTATCATTATTTTGTAATGTGACTTTAGCTTTTTTTTTTTTAATAATGAGGCTAATGAGTGGTTGTTTACTGACACAAGAATAGGTCTAGGATAGTGCATAGGATGACAGCATACATCCGTAATTCTCAGGAACCATTTAAAGCCCATTGCACCCTTAAAAGCCACCAACATTGTTCTTATTTTTTTCCTTCCCCATTGACTCCAATACCTTTTGTCAAAATGGGAACATTTTGATGAAATCTCCAGTTTTTACCTGAAAGTTTATAGAAATGTAAACTCATCCCTATCTATGTACCGCCTTGAAACATTTGTTAAGCTTGGAATATATACTCTGCAATACCATACCTTGTTAGTTAAATATATAATTAGTGGAGTTTATAGGCTAAGTTATAGTAGATTGTGCTGTTAGTATATTATAGGCATTGCAAAAAAGCAGTCACATTCAAAGCTTGACCAACCAATAATGGAGTGTTCCTGAGGGAAGCACTCGATAATGGCTACCATGCCTAAACTATTTGAAACTTCCTTACATTGTCATCAGAAGCTGGTTTATCTATTATCACCTCTGGCAGAAGTAGTCCAGCAGGCGATGTTGGTGATGGTCCACCCAGCAGAGAGACCACTCCGTTGCAATCCACTGCGCTGTGCAATTTCCCATTCGCTGGCATCACCGGCAGGGTTCTTGAAGCCTTGCTGGCTTGGCTGATATTGCTGTTCCGCCTCTCCCCATGTCTGCGAGGTACAAATAAAGAGCCTCTCCTGCTCTCATTGTCCTCAAAAGTGCTGTGTTCATCATCCGCAAAGTCATTCTCTGATCCCACATCCTTCCCCCGGCCTCGAAAACTGAATAGGCTGGTTCTACTGTTCCGTCTTGGTGAAAATAGACCCTCTTGGACATCGAGCAGGGACTGTTAAATGAAAGGCAAATAGCGTAAGTTATATTTAGGCAAGGTGATGAGTAGAAGAAGGTTAGCTGTCAGTTAGAAAATACTGTACCATAATAGTTAAAGAAACACAGTAGACAGGCCACACAGACTCAAATGCTGACTTTTGCCGAACACAGTGCTGTTTAACCCAGACCATGCAGTACAATGCAAGGTCCCTTTATACTGTCTGGGACCCTCCCCCAGATCTGCAACTAGTAGGTGTAAAGGGTACCTGAAAAGAAAAACTTTGATTTTTACTTCCCTCTGTCTTCCGTATCGCTGGATTCCTGGGGAATGCAGTGGAGGTCAAATCTTTCAAGAAGATACTCCAGTCCACTGCAAAAACATCTTCTCATGAGATTTCAGCTTCTCTGTAACCCCCGGGATCTAGCAGGGGGATGTGTGACAATACCCTTGCCTAGGCGCCTCGGGCAGATAAGTATAAAATCAAACTTTTTTCTTTGGAGGTACATTTTACATTTAATCACTACAGGTCATTTTTACAGGAGGAAGGGGCCTGGAGAATATAAAAAAAACTTGCATTTTATAGCAAGGTCCAATTTTAAACACAAGCACTCAAACGCAAATGCAGCAAAAACTGTGATAGCTTTGCCTAGTCTGTAATGCAAATGTATCTCAACATGACTTGCTGCACCCATAGAAATGCAGTGAAGAAAAATGGCATCTCTACACTACATCACTGAAGGAATTGGGAATCTGTTGTCCTGAGTTTGCTGTGCATCTCACAGGCACATCAGACAGTGAAAAACTATGTCCATCTAAATTATTTCTTATTCTCTCTATCATCTGTGACAACAGGACATTGAAGTTGATGTAAACCCTAACAGGATGACACTAATGCCTAATACACATGGTGAGAATATCTTATAATTTTTTATTTATTTTTTGCATGCTAGTCTCATATTGAAAATCAATAGGTTACTAAAGTTATGAAAATCCCCGTAAGACAGAATAAAACTTTGGAAGTGATGAAATGTATTGTATTTCAATGTATGCTTTCATTTCCAAACATGTGTGGTCTTGGTCACATAATTTTTTTTGTATAAATACCATTCTAATTCCACAAAAATTGTTCTGTTATTGTACGAGAAAAATGTTTGTGTGTGTCCCTTCAGATAATTTAGCATGAACTGTCGTGATCGGCTCTCGAAAGCTGTGTACTACGAAATAGATTATCAGACAATCTCTACAAATGCGTTTTTTTTTTAAGACCAATAGTCTCATCATGTGTACAGCCTTTAGTTTGGAAAAAGTGTGATAAGAAGAGCTGCCATAGTACCTGGTGGGGGGAGGATTTCTTGTCATAGGGCAACCGCATTCCCTCTAAAGGGAAACGGAACTTTTTCAGGCTGTTCTCTGATGTTGACTTGCGGAATTTCTCATCATCACACTTCTCGTCACCCTGTTCTTTTTGTTTCCGTTTCTTTCTTCTGTTTCTTCTTTCCTTGGCACTTTTGGAGCTTAGCATGGACGTTAGAGATGAACTCTCTGACAGGCCTCCATAACCTGTCCCTCCACTAATCTCTCTGGATCCAATAGCTGCTTCGTGTGCTGCAATTGCTGCTGCCTATAAGAAGATTAAGATAGTCACACAACAACCATAAAAGAAGACTTTTTATGTATTAAAAAACACTATTGTTATTTTCTAATCTTCTTTATAAAAAATACTGTAACAAGTAAAAAGGTGTTACTGAATAACAGATATTCAGCCTTATTTGGTTAATACATTTTAATTGAGAAAAATGTGAAATGCTCACAGTAATAGTATTTACATGGTACAACTATGACTACTAAAAGTATGATTTATAGCTTACACTCTTATCCTTCAATTATTGCAAAACATAAAATTAAACCATTGTATAATAATAAAATGTTTACCATCAAGGCCACATTTTCCAATTTTCCAAACGTAAGGGGAAGACCAGGGTAATAAAAAAAAAAAAGGGAAAAGGAAAAATTGAAGCAGCGTCCTCCAGAGCAAGTCAACCATACATGGCTACCAAGAAAAATATAAAATTAAAAATCTGTATCTTTGTCTTTCGTCTCTGACCCTGGGAAACGACTAGGTATGACTTTCAAGGACGGTGTGCCAGTATCTGTTCACTCATAGAGGATAGGAGTGAGGGGGAATCAAGAAATTCCATCTACGGAGACCAGGCTTCCCTAAACTTAGGGTGATTTTTATTCGCTACAGCTACCATCTCTTCCATAGTATTGTTCACTTCCACTACCCAATCCCAATTTTTTGGTATTATTGGGGATTTTTACAGTGACTGAAGATCTATCAACAAGAATCTTCAGTTTGGATTCAATCGATCCCAGGATCATGGAGAGGAGAGCAACCTCAGGGGTCTCAGGCCATACCTTGCCCTTAATCAAATGGCTGAGCTTGAATATAGCCAACCAAAATGTTTTTATTGATAGGCATGACCACCACACATGTAGATTTGTACCTCTTGACTCACCACATCTCCAACACTGATCTGATATAACCGGGTTGATCTTGTTTAATAAAGTCGGGCAGCGATACCATCTAGTTAAGATTTTGTAATTGTATTCCTGTAAATTGGGGGCTGAAGTGGATTTAAATGTAAAGCCCTGTACACATGATCGGTTCGTCTGATGAAAACGTTTTTTTATCCATCGGTGAACAAAAAATAGAACCTTAAATACAAAAGAAGGTACAGCGCTGATGTAAATGAAATAAAAAGTGAATAAACCGAGTAACATATGAAAAATCAAAGAATATGTGATGTGATAAAACGTACGTTTCGTCGTAAGACGTCGTCGGGGATGGGCCATCCCCGATGACGTCTTACGACAAAACGTACGTAGGAGTGGCCTAAGCGTACCTTGTCATCGCTCGCACGGAGAGAGCTATACACACAGAGCACAGCCACCAGGATTCGACTGTCAGTACGCGCTGCACGCGCTGGGATTTATGACATGCTGTTTTAATATCGACTGAATTGTAAGTGCAACTATTTCTTCATTAAAAGACCCTTACATACAGTACTTCACCATGGAGCTATTTTTTGTTCTTTTTCTTTGAATATATGAGCGTATCTTCCTCATTGTATCTGAAGTTTTGGAGCAGCTGATGATTCGATCTGTGTAACCTGCTGGTTTATAGTCCACTTGAGAGGACTTTAAAACATCTCTGGGCTCTTACTGACCGCGTAAAAAACGGTCAGTGGATCTGGTAAGCAGATTGAAATACCATCACACGGGTGTTTTCTCTTGGTGGAAGATTAGGAATTTCGTTTGTTTCACTTTTGGACTTTTTTCACAGATTTTTCTCAATATTGTTATTATCACCTATATTCAATCATTGATTGGTGGAGGATCAGCAAAAAAACTTTTTTCATATTTTTTTCATTTTTCACTTTTGGACATATATGAAACTTTTTTCAATATTTTCTGCTGTTTTATCACATCACATATTCTTTGATTTTTCATATGTTACTCGGTTTATTCACTTTTTATTTCATTTACATCAGCGCTGTACCTTCTTTTGTATTTACGTTTCTTTTGCTTTGGGTATTATGAGCAATAGGTACTAGCTGCTTTTGTCACTTATCTTCATTTAATTATCACGCACTAGCGCAGTGTTTTCCTTTGGTTTTTTCCTCAGGAATTTTTACAAAAAATAGAACCTGTTTTAAATTTTTCTTATGGTTAAAAAACCGATGCAAAAAAATGATCGTCTGTGGGGAAATCCATAGGTCAAAAATCCACGCATGCTCAGAATCAAGTCGACGCATGCTCAGAAACATTGAACTTAATTTTCTCAGCACGTCGTAGTGTTTTACGTCACCGCGTTGGACACAATTGGATTTTTAACCGATGGTGTGTAGGCAATACTGATGAAAGTCAGCTTCAGCGGGTATCCGGTGAAAAAATCCATTGGATTAGATTCCATCAGATATCCTATCGTGCTTTAGAATAAAGGCTTAATCCCAGTCCTCTGAGGCCAATCTGTTGCCTAATTCTCGCTCCCAGTCCCGAATATAAAAAGGACGATTGGGAAATGCATGAAACAGTAGAATGCTATATATTTTAGATAGAACATGTAGACATTTTGAGTCAGAAAGGCATAGCTCCTCAAACAGAGTCAGATATTCAGCCTTACCTAAAGGTTACTGTACTTGGTAGAAACTAACCTGGTATAAACATGCAAATCAGTAAAGTTATAGGGCAGTGATAATTTCTAATTTGCATACATGGTTTACAAAGTACTTAAGACTTTTTATTAGTATAAAGGTCAAATAAAAGTCAAATAACTAGGATTTTCAAAAGGAGTGGATGGCAATGGCAAATTCTACACTTCCTCACTATAGAATGTCTTTTAAAAATGCTAGAGCTTTAGCCAAGAAGCAGGAGAAGCTACTCTATAAGCATTCCCTACTCAAGGTTCAGTTTCAAAATCTTCCCCCAATCTACAAAATAAAGTGTTTGCATCACCTTCCCTGTTCTCATTGTACAGTCTTGTCCTCTTATGGGAAGGCTGTCCACAAGGTTTAGCAGTGTGTCTATAGGAATGTTCATCCCAAAGATGTTCTATTGGGTTGAGGTCAGGACACCCCAAACTTGCTCATCCATATCTTTATGGACCATGTAATTTGTGCACTGGCCCAAATTATTTGGTGGAGGGGGGATTATGGTGTGGGGTTGTTTTTCAGGGGTTGGGCTTGGCCCCTTAGTTCCAGTGAAGGGAATTCTTAAGGCGTCAGCATACCAATAGATTTTGGACAATTGCATGCTCCCAACTTTGTGGGAACAGTTTAGGGATGGCCACATTCTGTTCCAACATGACTGTGCACCGGTGCACAAAGCAAGGTCCATGGATGAGCGAGTTTGAGGTAGTGGAACTTGACTGTCCTGACCTCAACCTGATAGAACACCTTTGGGATGACTTAGAGCTGAGACTGTGACCCAGGTCTTCTCGTCAAACATCAGGGCCTGACCTCACAAATGTGCTTCGGGAAGAATGGTCAAACATTCCCATAGTTACACTCCTAAATCTTGTGGACAGCCTTCTCAGAAGAGTTGAAGATGCTATAGCTGCAAGAGGTGGGCCAACTCAATATTGAACCATACGGACTAGGGCTTGGATGCCATTAAAGTACCTGTGCATGTAAAGGCAGGCATCCCAATACTTTTGGTAATATAGGGGCAGATCCTCAAAGAAATTACGCTGGCTTATCTCTTCATATGCCGCGTAATTTCAAATTTTGTGCGTCGTATCTTTGTTTTGAATCCTCAAAACAAGATACGACGGCATCTGGGTTAGATCCGACAGGCGTACGTCTTCATACGCCGTCAGATCTAAGATGCAATTAATCCGCGTCGAGTATACAAATTAGCTATTTCCAACGATCCACGAACGTACGAGCGGCCGTCGCATTCTTGTACGTCATTTCCGTTCGGCTTTTTCTGGCGTATAGTTAAAGCTGCTATATGGTGGCGTACTCAATGTTAAGTATGGCCGTTGTTCCCGCGTCTAATTTTGAAAATTTTACGTTGTTTGCGTAAGTCGTCCGTGAATGGGGCTGGACGCCATTTACGTTCACGCGCTTCATTTAAATGAAACACGCCCCCTACCCGCCGCATTTGAATTCCGTGCCCTTACGCCGCGAGAGATACACTACACCGCCGTAACTTACGGCGCAAATTCGTTGTGGATTTAAAACAAAGCCAAGTAAGTTACGGCGGTGTAGCGTATCTTAGATACGCTGCGCCGGTGCAGATCTTTGTGGATCTGCCCCATAGTGTTTAACCACTTTATGTTCAGCAAAAGCCTTTGCAAAGTAAGATATGACCTTGCAACAGTAGCAGTGACATAATTACTGTGTTATGCATAGCCTCTGCTGACAGCAGAGTTGGGAGAGAGGCCCAGCAGGCCCCACCCACTACAAGTTGCCTGCAAAAACACTGGAAACACCGGAGACCAGTCACCTTGCACAAGGAGAGAGAGCAGCAGTGACCGATCTTTATTGCAAGAAGCTTATGCACAGAGTTTCACACTATATTGCTGCATAGATCTGAAAAAGTACACAAAGTACACCAAGATGCAAATAAGAATACACATGCCTCTTGTATTTTGAATATATTTGCTTCTCCTGGAGTTCATCTTTAAGGTACTCACATATTCCAAGCAGCAAAAGTGATTTAAAACAAGCCATTACTGACCTCTATAGCTGCTTATACTTTGAAGTATTTCATTCTCAGAGATCACAGCAGATACTCTATAATCAGTTTCAGTTGGTTGATCAGCACCTGCTTTTGGTTTGTATTATATGGCTAACATTCTGCCAACTCAGTGTTTCAATAGAAATCAAGGAGAGATGCATTGTGAGTACTTCTGTTGTGATAATTGAAGATTCATTTCTGCACAGTGTTTGCAGCTATAGTGGTCTATATCTTGTTCAGATAATGTAAATATTTTAAGGTACATTAGTATAGGCACACATGCACTTTAATACAATTGCATTTTTACAAATACGGCTTAATGCACAGCAACTGCAAGTATGTTTTTGTTGTAAACCACCTTATCATGTGGCTTTTCTAAATTGCATTGTATCTGATACTTTCTATATTTATTTATATATTAATTAATTTATTTAGAAAATGACTCTAAATTAACCTTTTTGTTCCCCGAATGCAGAAATCAATCAAGCATTAGAGGGACATTATCGTAAGCATTACTTATGGAGAGATCAATACATTATTTTTAGTTCTCTTCCTACTGACGAAAATAAGGCTGCCCTCATAACAGAGCTGTGATGCTCTGTACTAACCGTAAACTTTATTAAGGTCAAAAAAGTGGCAGTGATTTCAAGATGAGTATGCCACTGCTGATTTTATGATAAGGGTGAAAGGGAGCTTGAGATGTGTGGATTGCCGAACTATAAGTCTCAGCAGGGGGCATTTTGGACCTCTGCAGGGGGGCCACTGCTTCCACGCAGTGAGCAAGGACCCTTCTCTGTACCATGTTGGCAGGGAAAATGTTTATCTACAAGTAGCTTCTCAAATACTATGATACTTTGAGTGCCTTTCATTTTAATGCACTTGGAATCCATTTAGCTGAATTAAAGGAGATATACAGCAAAAGCTCGTTTGGCTGTACTTCTCCTGTGGATCACAGGAGTGCAGTTTGTTCTGCACTCCTGTGACCCATTTTCAGCAAACAGCGGGCTGAAGCCCGCTGTCAGCTGACATCACAGAGCCGGTCTAGGTTCTGGCAGGATCGTGACAATGAAGTTGGGACCTGCACACATGCCTGGACCGCCAACTGGGAGCCTGAGCCGACTGCTCAACCCCCACACAGCCCAGCGCTCCAGTGAGCAAGGAGGGGGGCAGAGCAGACACCGGTGACTGGCAGTCAGCAGCTCTCTGCTTAAGGAGCTGTAAGAACCAAGCAATCAGTGGTGTTAGATAACTCGGTTCTCAGTGTTAGAGGTAACAGGGGGCAGATGCAGCATCGGACCGATGCATCCACCTAGGTAGGCATGATTCTTAAAAAAAAGCCCCATACATCTCTTATTTTTTTGATAATAAGATGCTGATAAAAGGACTTACACGCTCTTACTGTTTTTCTTTTTTTTGGAGCCGGGGGGGGGGGGGGGTAAGATGTAGCATTGGACTGATGCTGCATCCACCTGGGTAAGTATGAAAAAATATATATTTCTCTTTTAAATTGAGGGTTCAATTGGGCTTTAAAGTTGAACTACCCAAAATATTTTCATTTGTATATGGAGAAAAGCTTTGCTCAATTTTGTGACTGATTGAGAACGCGGCTTTTCAGCTTAACTTCTGTTGTCACTCAAAATTGAAAAAGAAATTGAGTTATGTACGGGGTTCTTCAAAACATTTCTGCACTTTTTTTTAAACTTTATTAAATATAAAAAATAGGGAAACTTTCTGAAGACCCTTCATATATTACATAATAGTCTGGAACTGAACAACAAACACAACAACTTAAGCACCATGCATCTGAATCTTTTCTAGTGCAACACGGCTCATTGGATATTGTAGCATCAGGATACATGTTTTGAAATTTAACAGAATGTTGCAGAAGTTTACCTGAATGTCCTCTTGATGCTTTCTTAGCTGCTCCATCATTTGCTGGAATTCGGCTTCTTTCTGTTCAGCTTCTTCTAATGTTGCCTGGTTCTGTTCATCATAGGCCATGGCCACCACAGCCAGAATCAGATTAATAAGATAGAAGGAGCCCAAGAAGATCACCAGAACAAAAAAGATCATGTAGGTCTTGCCAGCAGCTCGCAGGGTCTAGATCAAAAAAATAAAAATAAAAACTTTTAGTTTTTTACATACCTCCCTTTCACCCTCCTCTCCCAACTCTATTCAACTACCACTATCGAAAGGTACACCCTACGTAAGTTGTGAGTCATAGCTTACACAGGACTATGGACACCTACAGTATGTAACAGTGTGGACTGACCTATCCTTGTCACTTTGATTGTGTCATGTGTTCCTCCATACCTAGAATTACTTGGTGTTTCCTTTGACTTTGGATGCTGAACAGAGTAGCGGAGAGGAAAGAAATCCTCCTAACCTGTGAGGAAAAGGGGGACTAATTCTGAGGCCCCGTACACGACCGAGTTTCTCGGCAGAATTCAGCCAGAAACTCGATCAGAGCTGTATTCCGTGTGTACACTTTCGGCCGAGGAAGCCGACGAGGAACTTGTCGGGCCAAATAGAGAACATGTTCTCTATTTTCTCGTTGTTCAATGAGGAAAGTTGGCTTGTCGAGATCCTCGGCGGCTTAACAAAGAACTCGACGAGCAAAACGAGTTACTCGGACGTGTGTACGGGGCCTCAGTTTACATTATTGCAGATCAGGAACGCACACAAAATTGCATGCGTTCCTGACCCATGGGGAAACGTGCTGCTCTTTAACAGACACATTGAGGTGTCAATAATTCTTAATGACACCCCATGCATCAGTACCCGCATCTTGTTTTCGTGCTCCAACCACATGTTACCAGCACCATGCCATTCAAATGCAGCATAGTTTTTAAAAAAAGGGACAGGGACTTCTTTCCCTGTGTTTCTATGGGTAGAGCAACCCATTGAAATGAATGGGCTGCCTACACATAGCACGCAGGTTGCAATAGTGCAAACCTAGACTAAAGTATACATGTTGCTTTGTCCTGAATGGGCTTCATAATGAATCACCATATTAGAAATAGACCACGTATAAATGTTAGTTTGTTTACAGGGAAAGATTTTCTTCCCACCTCACAGCCGGAGATGTTTTGTAGCTTAGTGTCAAAGGCTGGTAATAGACTGTAATAGACTGTACTGCTAACAAATGACAATAAAGTTTCATTCAACAGGTTCCTGTAAAATATATTTACTGCCTGGATAATATTGGATCTCATAATATTAAACTCCCTCTCTAATAGTTTATTTCAGAAGAATATATTAAACATTATGTGCATTAGAAAGTGAAATGTTATGAAAAGGAATCCTGTGAGGAGGAAATATACAACCTTCAATGGCTAATACCTTTCTCAAAATGCTAGTTTCATAGCTGTCTTGGAGAACCTTTTGCTTCATTACCTTGTGATATCACATACTTTACCTTCTCCATTCTTGTTTCAGGCATGTGATTCACATAGTATTGAAAACAGAGATATTTTACAGAGTATTGAATATAGAGATGGCCAGGTAACTGGCATTTTCAGAAGATGGTCAGTACCCAAATCCTCACTCTTATGACAGGGCTGATAAAACAAGCAATAAAAATATATATTTTTTCTTACCAGCATATAAAGGTTCTCCCAGAAGTCCTGAGTCATCAATCGAAACAGGGACAGGAAGGCCCAGCTGAAGGTATCAAAGCTGGTGTAGCCATAGTTAGGATTCCTTCCAGTTTTTAAACATACAAATCCTTTTGGGCATTGGCTAAATAAATAAATTAATAAATATATGAATGAACGTGGAAAATCATGCTTAAAGATATACACAGAAAATTTGCTAGGATGCTTTTCCTGGTGCGCTAGTCTACATGTGTAGGCACACTTGTTTGTTATCACTACTATTAGGGTAGTACACACTACCACAGTAAACCTGTGGCAACAGCTCTAGAATGCTGTATGTATAATTTGGATCAGTCTGAGTGTAATAGCGTTCGAGGATAGTCAAAAGCAGTGGTGGCCCATCCATTAGGGGCGCACGAGTCCCGCCCCCCCCCTATGCATGCATCCGGCCCCCTAATCTACACGCAGGGTGCCAGACGCATGGACTCCAATTTTTTTTTAAGTACATGATTAGAGCCAGAGGGTCTAATAGGCTCCAAAAAATGGTGGGTTCGGGGTGCAGAGCACTGCACCCTGAGCTCATCCAGTGTGAAAAGTGAATAATGAATATTAGCTATTGTCACACTGATCTTCCTCCCGAACACTCAGGAATGGGGGTCACCCGATTGGCTGAAAGGACAGGCGATTCTATTGGATGACTAGGAGGAGGAGACACACAGCAGAAGCCACCGTGATGCAGAGGAGGAGGAGACGCAATGGAAGCCACTGCCCATCCATGACCTAGATGGGGTAAGTGCGGGGCTGGATGACCCACCGCCCGTAAAAAGGGGGGGTCAAGTTCAGGTGACCTGACTGACAGCATGCATGGGCGTGGGAGGGCGGTGCCACCGACCAGGGGGGTGGTTGTTTGCCACCCCCAAAAAAAAAAAAAACACCAGCCACCACTGGTTATAAGAGACAAAAATTATCCACGAAGATCAAAATATGGGTGACCAAAAAACACAAACAGACTGGCAATTTGGGAAACATATTTTACTAGCTAGTTTGAACATATCGTTAAATTAATTTAAAGGGTTACTATAGGAAAAAAAAAATTTGCTTTAAAATAACAAACATGTTATACCTCCACTGTGCAGTTCGTTTTGCACAGAGTGGCCCCGATCTACGTCTTCTGGGGTTCCTCGGCGGCTGTCTCTGATCCTCCCCGCAAGAACTCACCACAGTCATGCGAGAGCGCTCGCATGGTAGTGAGTCTTTGCGGGCACGCTCCCGTGATGCAGTGAGCGGCCATAGCGCGGCGCGTCAATGGATGTGATTGACAATGGCTGCGCTGCTCTCAATCCATCCTCTCTAGCCAATCAGCGTCCAGGCTGAGTGGCGAAGAGGATCTCGGGACCGAGTGCAGGACTTTCGAGGGGTCAGGTTAGTAAAACGGGGGCTCGGGGGGGGGGGGCGGCGTCATCAGATGTTTTTTCACCTTAATGCATAGATTGCATTAAGGTGAAAAAAAAATTCTTTACAACTCCTTTAACCTAAATATTCCTTATACCCCCACTTCTGATCACTACCTGTAGGTAGAGTTGTTGTCGCCCGGTCTTCACCTGGGAACACTGATGAGCCCAATTCTAGTAGAAATTTGCTTCTACCCAGTGCAAGTGTATCTACCAATGAGATTTGGGAAACTCCGCTTTCCCAGGATCTCAGAAAACAGCCCAGTGACTTTACTCTTTGCCATGGCATGCTCTTGGGAAGCTAAAATGTAAGGTCATTTTTTTCTGCTAACGATCCTTAACTGTGCTTTTATTATAAGTAGTGGAGCTCAACAAGATATATGCATTTTAATGCAAGGTCTGCTTTAAGGCCCATTCAGACATGCCTGCTCTTGTGTGTTGCATTAATGCACACGGACTATCACACGTGATGTCAAACATTAAAGTTTATTGTGTTACATGTTACATGCTTTAAGTAGGCTGCCAATGCACAAGAACTGTCCAAAAAAATGGACATGCAGTATTTTTCCTGATATAGCACATCACAGTGCATTGTAGTACATTACCATGCATTGTGCACCGCAATGCATGAGCACCGGAGCTGTGTTGCAACATGCTTATGCATGAAATGTACAGTAACCTAAGTTGCAGAACAAAAGTATGTTTTGACTCTTTGGCCATGTACACACGATCAGTCCGAACTGATGAAAACGGACTGAAGGTCCGTTTCATCGGTCCAAACAGATAGTGTGTAGGCGCCATCAGTCAGTTATTCTTCAGTCAAAAAAATAGAACTTGCTTTAAAATTGAACTGATGGACTGATAACCGATAGGTCAAAACTGATGGTTAGTACGCAAAAGCATCGGTTCCAAACCCACGCATGCTCAGAATCAAGTCGACGCATGCTTGGAAGCATTAAACTTCATTTTTTTCTGCACGTCGTTGTGTTTTACGTCACCGCGTTGGACTCGATCGGTTTTTGAACTGATGGTGTGTAGGCACATCAGACCATCAGTCAGCTTTATCGGTTAACCCTTGAAACTGACCTTCAGTCCGTTTTCATCAGTTTTGACTGATCGTGGGTACAAGGCCTTAAGGTTAGGTGAAGGTTTAAGATAGGTGTTAGGTGCAGCAGGTAAGGTGTTAAGTATCAGGATTGGAATAGGGTTAAAGTCAATTGGTTTATTAATTTTTGGGCTTAGTTTATCCCCACAGTGGGTATAGTTAGGTGTTAGGGTTAGCCTAAAGTGGTTGTAAACCCTTACACAGAGTATACCCAGTGAATTGACTAACCTTAGGTGATCAACAGAGATGAAACAAATCCTCCTATATAAGTTGTGCCTGTTTACCTATTTATCTGCAGTTCTCTATCCTCTACAGAGATGAAACAAATCCCCCTATATAAGTTGTGCCTGTTTACCTATTTATCTGCAGTTCTCTATCCTCTACAGATTCTGTTCATATCAAAGGCTGTTTCTCAACTTATAACACACTGCAAAGCACATAGCAGAGAGCTGAGTGGATAGAAAGGACAACCCTCCCTCTACAGAGTCTCATACAGAAAGATGCACAGCTGAGGCTATCAATCACCTTCTGTCTGCTGGGGGGGGGGGGGTGGCTGGTGCATTCCAAGACTCTGTGGTGTTGGGATAATGGAATAACCTGTCAAACCTGACTAATGTAGATAGCAGAAGGAATCGAGATACGACATAAATCACAAACAATACATGCACAAAAAACACGCAAAAATGTGCATTCGTGGAGGCTAGGTGTGAATCTAGCCTAGTACACATGGGACACATGTTGGGTTGAATCGGCCATCACAATAGAAACTGGCCGACATTTGGCCCATAAATACGGCAGAAGATCTGACAGAAGCTGGGCATTCAGAGTCATGCCCGTAAAAGGTCTGCCGACCGCCTCCCACTCAGCCAATGGCTGAGAGCGCAGACCGGAGTGTTCTGGCTGAGGGGCTGTCCCCCTGTCAGAACACAACAGTAGGGGAGATAGATATACTAACATCAGATTGTTAGTACAGCGGTTCTGACCTAAGCTGTCAACTCGTTGGGTTGAACGGAAAACAACTAGTAGTGTGTATGAGGCTTTAGGGAGAGATGAGTCCCTACTCTCAGTTCATCACATTACCAACATGAGGGAATGCAGTTGCCTTATGCCAATGGGCCTGGATGAAACCCAAGCAGGTGGTGCTCTGTATGCATCACGTAGCTTTATTTTTCTTTCTGTCTATTTTATTTTTTATCTTTGTGTAGTATAGACCTATGTTTATCCTATTATGTTTGAATTCACTTTGACTGACTCACTGCCTCTGCTGGAAGTCTGATCCAACCATTCACTGCTGTTTTGTAAAATATTTTAAAGCGGGGGTTCACCCTAAAAAAAATGTTTTTTTTATCTACCATCCATTCCAGCATACTAGCGTCAGCTACAGTATGCCTTTTTTTTGTTTGCACTGTACTTACCGTTTAATCGTCCAGTTTTGTTTCAGACTCCGGCGGGGAAGTAGGCGTTCCTATGAAGAGGGGAACATGATTGACGTCCGGCTATGGCGCATCACGCGTTACGAAAATAGCCGAAATAGGACTCGGATATATACGGCGCCTGCGCAGTCAGCTCCTAGTCTGTGCGCAGGCGCCGTATAGCGCCGTGAAGCGCAGAGTCCTACTCCGGCTATTTTCGGAACGCGTAATGCGCCATAGCCGGACGTCAATCATGTTCCCCTCTTCATAGGAACACCTACTCCCCGCGGGAGTCTGAAACGAAACTAAAGGATTAAACTGTAAGTACAGCGCAAAAAAAAAAAAGGCATACTGTAGCTGACACTAGTATGCTGTATGGGATGGTTCAAATATGTTTTTTAGGGTGAACCTCCGCTTTAAAATGAGTTTTCAACTTTCCTAGCGTTAGTTTGCGGGTCACCTTTGGAGACTACTTTATGGAACAATTACATTTGAATACAAACACTCTGCATATGGATATATCTGGTGGGACTGTAAAACACCGATGAAAGTCATAACCTTTTATACAATTATTGTCATCAAAGTGTGTTCATTTTTTGCTTACCCTGCATCTGTGCTGTTGCCGCACAGAAGGGCATCCCTCTGGTCAGGCAGAAAATAGAAATTTTCTGTTAAAGAGAAAAGAGACATTTTAACTTTAAAGCTTAACATACCACATATCTCCTGTGTGTAAACAAATGTTGAAATATTGTTTGGGAACTCCTGGTCTTGGTAAAAAAAAGCTCAGGATTTTACACATCTCTCATCTATTAAAACTCCACTCAATCTCTCGTAGGATTTTATTATATAGCTCTATCCCAGATAGTAAGCAATTGTGGTGCAAGTTTGAAAATGACTTTATAAGCTATTGCTAGACTTGCCAGACTTCACAGGTTTGTTGCACAATTGCATCAAGTCCGCATTGCATGACTCCAGATCAACATTCTTTGCAAACATTCTGCATGTCTGCTGCAAGTTCTGCTTCAGTTATGTTGTGCAGTAGTCATCCCACCACAGGGGTCACTGTGGCTGAATTTTCATATTGTAGACTTGCAGAGCTCTTGCTGTAGACTCACCACTGCAACTTTGCTCTTGCTAGAGATTTGCTGTGTAAATTTGCTACAAATTGGAAACAACTAGTTCTTGTGCTTCAAGTGCTCTGCAAGTGTACAACTTTCCAGTGAAAATGTGCAACAAGTTAAAGCGATGTTCCGGCCTCCTCCTCCAAAAATTTAAAGTCAGCAGCTACACATACTGTAGCTACTGACTTTTAATATTAGGACACTTACCTGTCCTGGAATCCACCGATGTCAGTACCGCAGCCGATGTTTCCATTGGCGGCCATGTGCGGCTGCTGCCATTGCCGGTAAGGAAACCCAACAGCAAAGCCTTGCCGCTTCATGCCTAGGTCCCTACTGTGCATGCGTGAAGCACGCTGCTCTCTCTTACTGGCCTGGCAGAAGCAGAAGGAGGAGGGAGGAGGAGGGGGTCGAACTTCTGACGTACCTCGCTGCAGCGAGGTCTGACGGAAGAGGAGATAGGGTACCTGTCAAAAACAGGTACCCCCTCCCCCCTTCCCCTGAAGGGTGCCAAATTTGGCACCGGAAGGGGGAGGAGACAGATAAGCGGAAGTTCCACTTTTGGATGAAACTCCGCTTTAACTTTGTGGAAAGTTATCCTTGCTATCTGGCATGAATACCATGTATGCCAATCTGCATTTTTGCCACCTGCGTCCAACTTGGGACAATTCTATTTATTTTCTGTTTCGTACACCCAAAAAAATGAGGGAAACCCTTTCTCAGACAGTTGTCAATTAGATAACTGTTCCCATTGTAAGATTTCCCCCTCTGATCATGTTCTGGCGACACATTTTTTGATTTCCCATCACTCTTTGTCCTAGTGACAGTGGTCACCAGAGCAAATAGAAAGCATGATAGGAGTCTTACACTCCCTAAAAAAAAAAAAAAAGGAAAAAAGTTTTGTTTTTTGAATACTTTTAGAAAAGTGTGCAATCATCTGCTACGTGCTCACTAAGGAATTCACAGATGAGCATCTCCCAGTCGGATCTTTTTGGCTTGACTAAGTAAAATTCTAATGTCTTTGGTGTTTCCAGCCTGCTGAGGATCAGACAGGTTTGATAACCTCCATAACAACATACTCAAAGAGGCCCTGGGAGCTTGCACATGTAGTCAGATGAAGGAAAACTTCAAACAAGCGCAACAGCTCTGATGAGGCAGCGCTCAGAAAGGAGAGCCAGACCAACACCGAATGAGAGTCCAAATTAGTTTTAATTGTTGGTTTGATTGTTTTTATTAACTTTTTATATTATTTTACAGCTAACATTTTCTTGGCCTCTTTCATTCAGTATTTCTCTGGTGGTCCTTTCTATATTTCTAAAGCTTGATAACCTGTTAGATTAGCTATTGTTTCCCCATGGATAAAGCCATGGTGGGCATGTCATCCTGCAGCTCATGAATAATGTTACTAATACCTCTTAAATGTATCTACAATTTATCTATAATGATAATAGGCGTGCACAAGGGGTGTGCCAGGTGTGTCAGGCACACCCTAATCCTGGGATTGGCAACCTGTCATTGGTGGGCAGGTGACAGGTAAACCACAATCCTTCCTTGCCGACCCTCAGAACCTGGACAGGAGAGGTGGCGGGGGTGCAATTTAGTGGAACCGATCTGCATTTTCCCCCTGCAGAAGCTGAAAGTGGGCTTCTCCTCCTCTCCCTGTTGTCAACATTCAGCTGCCACAGACGGAAAATATAGGGGATTGGTACCAATATATGCCACCCCTCAATTCCATGTTCCTCTTCCTTCTGTTGCCCGGGTCCCTTGCTCCCCCTTCCCCCCATTGTTTCAGGATGGAGAGCAGGGAAGAGGCCAGTGAATATTTAAAATGCATATGTGTTGGAGCTTTGAGGTGCACACCCTAATGCAATAGGCTGTGCATACCTATGACAATGATACCTTTCCATGTCTGCTTACATGGAAAACAGATTATCCTGCTGAATAATCTTAGCCGATTGCTCAAGTTTCTTCAGTATACTCTGGCCATTTCTAGCTGTAAAGGTAAAATATTTGATAAAGATGTTGACATGCGCACTTACTTTCATCTAGGATGTATTCTTCTCTGTCAAATGGATTTAAAGTTACGTTGATATAGGTGCCATTCTCGCCATAGGAGGCATTAAAGTAGGAGGTAATATTTGGTTCATATATTGGGGGCCACCGTACACATTTATTCCGTAGGTGTCCCATGAAAAGCTGCAGTCCTATTAGTGCAAACACACTTAGACAAAACACTGTGAGAATCATGACATCCGAAAGCTTCTTAACCGACTGAATCAGGGCACCCACAATGGTCTTCAGGCCTAAAAAACAGGCAAGTGGTTATTGTAGGCCAATAGACCACAGCAGGAAACATGTACCCTATAGAAGTATTAAAATTTCATGCATCAGCCTAAATAAAGTTTGATGTTCGTGAAACTGTGAGCTATGATGGGTGTTTAGCAAAGGTGAAGATGAAAGTATTAATGGAGGTTACTTGAAGAAAAGTGAGTGATAATGGATGCTGAAGAATTTTAGAAGAAATAAAGAATTATACTTGTTTTGTAAGAAAACAAGACACCTTGAGTTTCATGCTACGGGTGAAATCTAACATATGCATTCATTCCTGCAGCCTAGACAGTACATCTTCTGACAATTTTATAACATACTCAACATTTTTGCAAAATTACAATTCATAAAGATTGTCATGATCGTATATTATAAAACTGTGCCCAAGTTTTAGATGCCAATATTTTTCACTGTTTTTCTCAAATAATATTTCCCATGCAATGCCCATGTTTTCAGGAATGTACTTTTTTCAAAATTAATATATATTTTTTTTTACTTTTAACTTATTTTCTTTATTTCTTTTTCTTTTTTTTTTTCTTTTTTGATTTTTTTAAAGAAAGAAACAGCAATGATGGTTTTTCAAATTGAGCATGTAATCATAACACATAGCATTGTCGGGGATGTAGAGTACATTTCATGAATTAAACAATCATAAAGACATTCACATATAGGGTTAGTTGGATGGGAAACAGAAAAGAAAACGAAACAAACATCACACAGGCTGGGTATTTATTGCGATGTCCCATGCAAGAATTTTGTTAAACTCCAAGGCTGATTTAAAAAAACAAAAATGAAAGAAAAAATGAAAAGCTTCAAAATGGTTAAAAGCACAACATCGTTTGGAAATCAGGCATTTGCCAAGTGATTTGTGCTTTTGAACTCATCAATTGTGCTTTCTTGCATTGCAATGGCAAGCAACGAGGCTTTGGGCTCAAAGTGAGATCAAAGATGAGCAAAAAAGTGAAATCAGCCTACGTGTTTAACCTGTCTCTCACCTGGAATGACTGAAATTGTTTTCAATGCTCGGAGAACTCTGAATGTTCTCAATGCTGAGACATTGCCCAGGTCCACAAACTCTGTGACATATCTGTAATAGGGGAGTTCACACACAAACACAATGACAGACACAAAGAAACAGTTGGATGTACAAAGGGGCCTAACACCTCACACCAATTACTTCTTACCTGGAATTACAGAAATAGTTTTCAAAGCTCTTAATACTCTGAAAGTTCGAAGAGCTGAAACATTGCCTAGGTTTACAAATTCTGTTACATACCTGTAGGATTAAATCAGAGTTATTCAGGATATCTAAAAAGGTCTTTCATTTAAGACCTTTTTTTTGGTGCTTAATTCAAAACCACGAATCACTTATTAATTTATAGAGAGAGATGGATTTAAAACCGTGGTGGTGTGGCCAAAGTTAAGCTACAGTTTTTAAAAGCCAATTGGGAAAATATTTTGCCGGGACTACAATAGTCCTTGCATATAAGCCATGATGCCCTACAAGTGTATATATATATATTAAATAAGTGCTAAGTTTAGTGGGGCAATGGGGGTTTCTGTAGTGTCAACTCTGCCAACTCCATGAAGGATGGGCATAACATATATGGGCCTCAGGGAACTCTGCTAACTGACAGGAGTGAAACTAGCTGAGACTAAGCAGTCCACAGCATCTATTATGCTAAATTGCATCCAGTTTTGTATACATCTGGCCAACTGGCCAGTGCCAGAATGAAATGGACAATCTGCAATTCAAAGCCTAGGCTGGAGCATTAGGATGGGACAAGTCTTTGATTACAATATCGACCTTTAAAAGCCTAGTATTTATTCTTGTTTGATACTGATTTTAAATAATTGATTCATAGGGAGCATTTAATTATATTCCTTTTTTGTTTTTAATGAGCATAATCTTTTATTTATATGGATTAAGAGCTTGATATTTGCTTTAACTAGTCAGAAAAACTGTAAATTTTCAAAAATTATATATATATATATAACTAAACAAACTTTTTTTTCATATACTATATACAGAACATTCATTATAATACAGTATCCATGCAACAATATCACTAATGTGTCTTAAAATTAATATGCAAGCTAGAGACTTTCTAAACATTATTTTAGTAAATATTTAATAGTTTAAAATGTACAGTATATATCTCTGTCTGTTTTTCAGTTGTATGTTAGTATGGAGTTTTGTCTAATGTAGCTATAGTGACATAACATATAATATGATATAAAAGATAGCTGACAAATTTAAAAAAATTGCAAGTCATTTCATCTATGAAAAAATTTGCTGGTTCTGCACTCTGTGGCATTGCTACCGTATAAAAAAACTGAATGTAATTGAATTGCAGCAATCCTGCTGTAATCAATAAAGGTATTAAGAGTCAAACTATGATTAGAAGGTGACCAGAAGTGATGGGTATATAGGTAGTTAATCATTCTCTGAACAGTGGTATAGATTAACACACATAGGTCCTTTGCAGAATATAGCCAAGAACCCGGAAAATTCCAATATGGACCCACATCGACCTCTTAACACCAGTGTCTCCCCTGTAGTAGACAAGCCCAGCCTATTATCCCCCGTATCAAAAATGCCCAACCCTCATCCACACCTAAGACCCTTAACCTTCTGTAATCTTCCTCCCCCTCCAATATGCACAGTATGCCCCATCACCTTTTGGAAAAAGGAATTTCACTTGATCAAGCTGATATAATGAAATAATATTACTTAACCTTGGAATGCAATAATGAGGTATTTACTTATTTATAATTAGGTGTGCAAATGTTTCAAATTATCTATGATGTATAAATCATATAGCCAGTTCAAAGCAAAGAACGGCATCCGTCTCATTAGTGGGGCTTATATAAAAAAATTGGTTGTAAAGATAATTTTCCCCCTAAATAGCTTCCTTTACCTTAGTGCAGTCCTCCTTCACTTACCTCATCCTTCCATTTTGCTTTTAAATGTCCTTATTTCTTCTGAGAAATCCTCACTTCCTGTTCTTCTGTCTGTAACTACACACAGTAATGCAAGGCTTTCTCCCTGGTGTGGAGAAAGCCTCTTGAGGGGGGAGGGGGCGAACAGGAGGGTCAGGACGCTCTCTACTTTGCAGATAATAGAAAGGAGCTGTGTATTAGTGGGCGTCCTGACACTCCTGCTTGCCGGCTCCTCCCTCAAGAGGCTTTCTACACACCAGGGAGAAAGCCTTGCATTACTGTGTGTAGTTATAGACAGAAGAACAGGAAGTGAGGATTTCTCAGAAGAAATAAGGACATTTAAAAGCAAAATTGAAGGATGAGGTAAGTGAAGGAGGACTGCACTAAGGTAAAGGAAGCTATTTAGGAATTATTATTTTTTTACCTTTACAACCTCTTTAAGGAAACTGGAGCAAAAGTTGCCCTTTGCATCTACAAAAAGTCAGAATTACAAATTTTGCAGCATAAATTTCAGGCCAAAGATGCAAGTGTCTTCTTGGATTCAATAGCATATTTGGTTCGGGCAGGTTTTTTACTAGTAAGAGGTCTTGATAATGCCTTAACATAAGATTTTAATCATTCTTTAGTTAATGAATTGTTACCAAAATATCAACAGATGATTTTATTTATGGCTTTTATGCACACTTTTATACCTGGGACATCAAGGCAAGAAATGAGGAGAAAAAGTTTACTGAGACAGAATTGCACCAATAGGAATAAGAACCCCACACCATTTCTAAGCTTTACCCATTCTACTAAAAATAAATTTGTCACAATCTCAGTTTTGTTGGGGATAATTCATCTCTCTTTCTGTGCTACCCACTCCTTTTCCCAAGAACAGGAAGTAAAGGGAAAATTTCCCAATAGGAAAACAGACAGAGATTTTAAACTATTCTCACTCTATCCAAAACAGAAATTACATTTTGGCTTGAGTTGGGTTACTTGCAGTTACATCCCTTCCAGTGGAAAAGCACAACTGGAAAGATGTTCTTCTAAAACTTTGTTATTCACATTCTAAATACTAACTTTTTTTACTTAGTAACTGCTTCCGTCTAGCACTGTCTTGTCATGAAAACAAGTTTTCATATCAGTTTCAGTAATAATGAATGAATATTAGCACATACTTCTCAGAGGGTATAAATCTTACACATTACGCATGCATAGAAAACTAGAGATCTCTTTATGCCTGTCTTTTATGTCACTTTGAACTATTTATCATTTCTTTGTTCACCTGTTGCTGTTAAATATTATTTATAAATCAAAGAACCAGTCAAAGTAAAATGCCAGAACCAGTCAAAGGAGTAAGCTAAAGTGTGAAAAAACATGAATAATATTGAGATTAATATTTGAAGAAGCTCGAGATTCTAGTCAGTAGTCTCAGGACTAAATATATTTGGATATATGTGACTGTGGGGAAAGTTTCTTTGCTTCGTACAACTTACTTATACTTGTGACATCATACTGAAGGTTCAGCCTGTCCTTAGGTTTTGCCATAATAAAAAGGCTGATAACACAAAATGCTAGGATGCACATAAGTAAATTCAATGACGTCTAAAATATCTTATTCCTATCAAAGTATTAAAATGCATACTTTCATATTTGTAAATGTCATGAGCGACCTTTGTTTAAGGCATCTGTCTGTTAAGGCTTAGTTATATTTTAAAGAGCACTTTTCTAGCCTTATTACTTTTTACATAATTTTTCAGCAAAACAATGCTACTAGGGTGGATGTTGTTTCTTAGGGCAAGTCTTCTGTATTGATAAAGCGAATATGTGTCCACTCAATGGAAATATAAGTGTTTACATATTTCAACAAGTAATCAGAGTTTTCAAAAACAAGCTCTCTGTAGCTGCCTGTACTGTGGGGCAATTCATCCTCAAAGCTTATAACAAAGGCACTGAAATCACATCTGTCCTTATTACCCCTGGCAGCCTGACAGACCTCACATGTAAACAAACAGAAGGTGCTGCAGGGTCTTCAGAAACAAGGGGCAACTGAAAGACTCTGTTGGGATATTTGAGGATGAATTACTGCACAGTGCCTATAGTTACAGATATCAGTAAGAGGTTGTTTTAAAACGCATTTACTGCGTGTTTAACCACTTCAGGCCCAGAAGGATTTTCCCCCTTCTTGACAGGCCATTTTTTTTTGTGATACGGTACTACGTCGCTTTAACTGACAATTGCGCAGTCATGCGATGTTGTACCCAAACAAAATTGATGTCCCTTTTTCACACAAATAGAGCTTTTTTTGGTGGTATTTGATCACCTCTTCAGTTAAAATTTTTTGTGCTTTAAACAAAAAAAGACAATTTTGAAAAAAAACACAATATTTTGTACTTTTTGCTAAAATAAATATCCCCAAGAAATCAGTTTAGGCCGATATATATTCTTCTACATATTTTTGGTAAAAAAATAAAACGCAATAAGCACATATTGTTTGGTTTGCGCAAAAGTTATAGCATCTACAAAATAGGAGAAAGATTTATTGCATTTTTATTATTATTTTTTTTACTAGTAATGGCGTTGATCTGTGATTTTTATCAAGACTGCGACATTGTGGCAGACAGATCGGACACTTTTGACACTATTTTGGAACCATTGACCTTTATACAGCGATCAGAGCTAAAAATAGCCACTGATTTTTTTTTGATAAATGTCACTGACAGGGAAGGGGTTAACACTAGGGCACGATCAAGGGGTTAACTGTGTTCCCTAGGTGTGTTCTAACTGTAGGGGGTGGGACTGACTAAGGGAGGAGACCAATCAGTGTAAGAACACATGATCTGTCTCCTCTCCCCTGAGAGAACCAGGATTTATGGGTTCACACCCACAAGCGATCGCAGTGGAAACGTGACGGCATTGGCCTCTGGCGGTGCATGCATGCCTGCTGTGATGTCTTAAAGGAGCGATGTACAGCTACAGCGATTTGCGCAGCCATGCCAACCTGCCGCAGTATAACTGCGGTGGCTGGTCGGCTAGCTGATCGGCTAGCGGTTAAGAAAATGTAAATATGACCATTACTTGGTCACAGATTCACTTCAAGCACTGCTGCTGACATCATGATGGTATATCCTATTTACCATATATATGAATATTACCAATCAGCTGTTAAGAGCTTAGGTTGCAGCATTTTGGTATATTTTATAGTGATGTTTTGTGATTAAACTTGAATGCCAGACAATTTTTTAAGTAATAGGTACAATAAATAAAGGTTAGGACTTGTGTAAAGTTTTATTGCTGTCTGTGTCTCTGATGGGGAAATTTTCGCTCACTTCCTGTGATTTCATGGGTGTCAGAACAGGAAGAATCTTTTCAATTGAGATACATTTTTAGCAGAGTAGAGAGTTTCCCATCCATCCTATCAAAGTGACAGGTGTCGAACAGGATCGGAAGAGAAGGGAAATCTCCCCGGTGGGGACACATACAACTTTTAAAACCCAAGAGAGGTTCTAACTCTCTCCACGCTATCCAAAACTGAAAAAAAAAAATACTTTGGCTGGAACTGCAATTTAATAACATTGGTGCCTTTGAAATATACCTATTTTACAACCTAACTGCCTAGAAGTACCATGCATTCAGACATATAAAGGAAGTGGAGGTTTTAAGTGTTACACTTCCAAAATGCACTAAGAGCATCATAACTGAAAAAACTAAATGTGTTATCTACCGATCTCACTTTAGCATCATTACATCTGCACCTAAATAACATTTCTGCTTTAACAAATTTAACTTTACTTCTTTAAAAACTGTATTTTAAGGTAATAAACTTGAAATAAATAAAACATATTGAATACTTACGCCATGGTAATAACACTGAAGTCCAGCCAGTTCCATGGGTCCCGCAGGAAAGTGAAACCTTCTAAGCAAAATCCTCTTGCCAGAATTTTTATTAGAGATTCAAAGGTATAAATTCCAGTGAAAGTGTATCTAAAGTCACAATATGGAGAATGACTCACATTGGGTTGTAATGGCACAGCTGTGGTAAGGATTTGGTGTAGGTCGGTATATTACTTACTCTACATTCTTGGTCCATTCTGGGGGATTACTCATGGTCATGAACACACAGTTGGTCAAAATAGTGCACATAATAAGCATGCTGAATAACGTAAAATGTAGTTAAGGAACATATCATTCAGAGGTACAAATAGTGTACAGATGTATGCAAAAAGCGACCTGCTACAGGCAAGAAATTTAGGTAGCAAACACCTTGGTGTATGCTGCAGGATCAAAACTTTGTCCGGCTGTAGAAGCACAATACAAATAATGAAGGTGCACACAATCACAATGCTAATGTTTGCCTGTTGATTTGAACACACCCCCTTTATGAAATTTTGATGACCTTCCTTGTTTTTTTAGTGTACAGACATACCCAAAGTGAATCTGTGGCCAGCCTATTGGCATTCAAGTATTTACATTTTCTTTACTAGCAGTAAATGGGATGAAACCCTTTTTCTCAGCAGCTCAGCCTCCTCTCCTCCGCCTCCCAACAGCCTTCCAGACTTTAAATCTCTGATGTGAACACAAAGCAGGACCTCTGAACGGGGGAGATAAGCTGCTGGAATGACTTTTTCTGTGAACTGCTCTAAAGTGCCTGTAGTTACAAAGGCCAGTGAGGACTTGTTGTCAACCAAATTTACTGTTTGTTAAGCATTAGTAAACCTTTGAATACCCATATAATGACAACAAGATCACTTTAAAGTGAATAATTCACAAATACATTTTAGAATAGACTTATGAAAGTAGCCTAACCACTAACTTTTTGGACTAATTTTGAAGCAATGAAGATGAATATATTTAGCTTTACCACAAGTAAAATCTTTGCCCTGGATCTAATATGCTGCCTATAAATCAGGAAATGGTACTGTAGCTTTCTATCAGTATTTTCTGAGCCAAGCATTTTGCTCCCATATTACATTACATTTTTTGCTGCTCTCAATCTTTTTGCCATGCTTGGAAGCATTCAGCTAACCAGAGAAATAAGAAATAAGAAAGACTAGAACCGAAGACATGAGTTTACAACCCAACTTTATCTGCTATGTGATCTCTGAAGACAATTCCAAAGATTTCCTATCTTGATGGCCAATGTGAAGTAAGGAGAAATCCTCCACAATGGGAGGATCAACAACAATAATATCTCCAAAGCATTTTTAACCATTCCCTCCCTCTACCAAAAAACAAAAGAAGATACAAAAAACATTTTAGTTGTTCTTTAACCTGCATGCAACCCCTAAACTAAACAACTAACCTAGAAAAAAGAGTTGTCATGAAGTATCACACTAATGTATAGGTAGACAAGAATAAGTAGTTAGTGAAGGTAATGCATCATAAATACTTTAACTACCCAAATATAGACCATGCACTTAAAATATATTAATTGGGTCAGGTTAGGTGTGTTCCTCTGAATCGGGGTAATGCATATAGAAAAAAGAAAAGAAAGGGCAAACAGCCCAGACAGGATTCATCAAGGAGGAACACAAATTGGTGTTAGCAAAAAATATTAATTATTTTATTATAAATAATTCCACCATATAAAAAAAAGTTAAAAAACAATACCTCCACCATATATGTTTTTAAAGTATATGCTATTTAGCTGACACCTGTTTGTTTAGGTCTGAATGAATGTGTGGTTGGTGTTGCTATCCGTGTTATGATAACGTTATCATTCTTTACAAAAATATATGGTGGAGGTATCGTTTAATAACTTTTTTATATGGTGGAATTGTTTATAATAAAATAATTCATATTTTCTTTTTTCTATAAACAACTAACCTGAACGAAGCACCAACTAAGTTATCTTAAGAGAAAAGAAGGAACATATCATGCGAAAAAGACTTGGTGTCTACAGGTGATACTCAAAAAAATTCGAATATCGTGCAAAAGTTCATTTATTACACTAATGCGACTTAAAAGGTGAAACTAATATATGAGATAGACTGATTACATGTGAAGCAAGAAAGTTCAAGCCGTGATTTGTCATAATTGTGATGATTATGGCTTACAGCTCAGAAAATTTGAATAATACATGCAATCATTAAAACAAAAAACAGTGGGTTGATATGGCGCACTCTGGATATAGCTGTCTAAAAAGAACAATAAAATATATAAAAGGAAAGTGGATGGGCAGGGAAGGGGTTAAAATCAAAATAAGTCCATATATGGTATATAGTCCATGTAAGGAGGTATACAGGAAAGTTGCTGAGTTAGTAGATGGCTGCCAGTCCAAAAAGCTAGAAGAGGCTCTGAGAACAAACAAGAAGAAAGAGAACGGCGCCCTTTAAGTGCAGCATATTTAAAACATCTTTAATAAAAAGGGATTAAATATGTTTTAAATATGCTGCACTTAGAGGGCGCCGTTCTCTTTCTTCTTGTTTAATCAATAAAACAAGGATGGTACATAGAACAATATCAGACCTCTGAAAAGTGTAAGCATGCATATGTACTCAGTACTTTGTTTGGGCTTCTTTTGCAGCAATTACTGCCTCAATGCGGCGTGGCATGGAAGCGATCAGCCTGTGGCACTGCTGAGGTGTTATGGAAGACCAGGATGCTTCAATAGCAGCCTTAAGCTCTTCTGCATTGTTTAGTCTCATGTCTCTCATCTTTCTCTTGGCAATGTCCCATAGATTCTGTATGGGGTTCAGGTCAGGCCAGTTTGCTGGCCAATCAAGCACAGTAATCCCACAGTCATTGAATCAGGTTTTGGTGCTTTTGGCAGTGTGGGCAGGTGCCAAGTCCTGCTGGAAAATGAAGTCAGCATCCCCATAGAGCTCATCTGCAGAAGGAAGCATGAAGTGCTCCAAAATCTCCTAGTAGATGGCTGCATTGACCCTGGACTTAATGAAGCACAGTGGACCAACACCAGCAGGTGACACGGCTCCCCAAATCAACACAGACTGTGGAAACTTCACACTGGACTTCAAGCATCTTGCAGTGTGTGCCTCTCCATTCTTCCTCCGTACTCTGGGTCCTTGGTTTCCAAATGAGATGCAAAATTTGCTCTCAGCAGAAAAAAAGGCCTTTGGACCAATAAGCAACAGACCAGGTCTGTTTTTATTTAGCCCAGGTAAGACGCTTCTGACGTTGTTTGTTGTTCAGGAGTGGATGACAAGTGAAATACGACATTTGAAGCCCATATCCAGGATCCGTCTGTGTGGTGGCTTTTGATGCACTGACTCCAGCCTCAGTCCACTCCTTGTGAAAGTCAACACCACTTTTGAATGGCCTTTTCCTGACAATCCTCTCCAGGCTGTGGTCATCCCTGCTGCTTGTGCGCCTTTTTCTTCCACACTTTTTCCTTCCACATAACTTTCTATTAATGTGCTTTGATACAGCACTTTGGGAATATCCAACTTCTTTTGCAATTACTTTTTGAGGCTTTCCCTCCTTATGGAGGGTGTCAATGATGGTTTTCTGCACAACTGTCAGGTCAGCACTCTTTCCCATGATTGTGCTTCCCACTGAACCAAACTAAGAGACCATTTAAAGCTTTAGGAACCCTTTGCAGGTGTTATGGCTTAATTAGCTGATGGGATACTTTGAGTCTAGAATATTGCACCTTTTCACAATATTCAAATCTTCTGAGATTGTGGATTTGGGGTTTTCATGAGCTGTAAGCCATAATCATCACAATTATGACAAATCACGGCTTGAACTATCTTGCTTTGCATGTAATGAGTCTATATCATATATTAGTTTCACCTTTTAAGTTGCATTAGTGACATAAATGAACTTTTGCACGATATTAAAATTTTTCGAGCATTACCTGTATTTACTACCGTATGTGCCAAATTATTGCCATTGAACAAAAACCTGTAAATAAGGGCAAACCGTGCTTCCTTTGAAAACCCATATACTTCCCTTTGTGAAGATTCTCTTTATATTTAGTAAATCAGCCCCATTTAATCTTTAACGCTTAATTAGAGACTGGCAGACTGAAGGATCCACCTACTCCCTCTCTCTTCCTTCTGTCTGATTTTATCAGCCAGAGAAGGCCTTCCATGGGATTTCCCCTAAGGTGCAAAGCGTGATGGGAGTTTACCAGGCTGTAATATTTTAATTTAATGTCAATTCATTATTATTATAAAAAAAAAAAAAAAGAAGCTGAATGATGATGTTTCATTCTATACCAAAAAAGATAACTGTATGTTTTAATTGCATTAACATTTTTGTACTAAAAAATGTATGTAACAATGTTGTAGTGAATCTATATGGACTTAAAGTGGTTGTAAACTTCAGACATGAAAGATGAACAACGTACATCCCTCTATGGTGTGTAGTAACCTAAATCCACAGCACTGAGTCTGGTTCCTCCCTGATCTCTCCTCTCTCTGCTTTCTGCATGAATCGCTCCTAATAGATTAGGTCGACATCACAGCCTCCCGAACGACGGCCTGCAATCCCTCCCCCTGCAGCACACAACAGATTACTCAGATGCTCAGCTTTGTTCCATTGAGCCTGTAAAAGAGGTGTGCCACTTTGCTCCAATCAGTTCTTACATCACACTTAGCTCTGTGCTCTTGCTCCGCAGTAAGTGTGATGTTAACCCCCCCCCCCCCCCCCCCGCTTTCTGCTGCTGAGAAAAAGCCTTTCATCTGTGTGTTGTGGAAGGCTGTACAGGACAGATGGCTGCAGATAAACAGCTACAACTTATGTAGGAGGATTTTTTTTTCATTTCTGTATCTGAGGCTAATCATCTAACTCAGTAGTTAACAACCACTTTAGGTGATTTTTGTATATTTGTCTAGAACTCCTTGAAGTTCATGTATACCCAAAAACCTTTGTTTTTAGTTTTGCATGGAAAATGGGTATAATTAAAACCCCTGTCAATTTATCTTTTGCTCTCTGTGACCTGATGGGGAGATTTTCCTTCACTTTGTGTCCTGGAGAAACACCAGGGGGGAGAGGAAATCTCTCTAAATTCCTCTCTGAGACAACTGTCCCAATTGGGGACAAACAAGTGCCCTAATTGGAAAGCATTTCCCTCACCATTTGTTCTAGTGACAACTTTAATATATTTGATTCTACCCAACAGAAACACAGACAGAAATAAAAACCTGACAGTAATCTTTCTTTACTTTATACAAAAAAAAAAGTCAATACTAAGGCCCCGTACTCACGACCAAACATGTCTGCTGAAACTGGTCCGCAGACCAGTTTCAGCAGACATGTTTGGCCGTGTGTTGGCCCGAGCGGACCATTTTCGGGCGGATCGGACAGGTTTCCAGCGGACAACTGTTTCCTGGACTTTCTTTAAAACAGTCCGCTGGAAACCTGTCCGCCCAGACATGTACGGTCGTCTGTACAGACCTACCGTACATGTCCTGCCGCCCGCCATCCCTCGCATGCGTCGAATGACTTCGACGCATGCGTTGAAGCATTTTAAAGGCGGGCCGCCCACGTCGCCGCGTCATTGTCGCGGCGACACCGCGTCATCGACGTGTCGACACTGCGGACACGCCCCGCGTATTGTTTACGCGCGGACTTCTGTTCGATGGTGTGTATAGCCATCGAACAGAAGTCCCCGGGCAGTCCCCGGCCAGACATGTCCGATGGAAACGGTCTGCAGACCGTTTTCATCGGACATGTCCTGCCGTGAGTACAAGGCCATACACTTAATTATACAGGGTGGGCCATTTATATGGATCCACCCGGGTGGGCCATTTATATGGATACACCTTAATAAAATGGGAATGGTTGCCGCCATGGTCATCACCCATCTTGAAAAGTTTTCCCCCCTTACATATACTAATGTGCCACAAACAGGAAGTTAATATCACCAACCATTCTTATTTTATTAAGGTGTATCCATCTAAATGGCCCACCGGGGTGTATCCATCTAAATGGTCCACCGGGGTGTATCCATCTAAATGGCCCACCCGGGTGGATCCATCTAAATGGCCCACCCGGGTGTATCCATCTAAATGGCCCACCCGGGTGTATCCATCTAAATGGCCCACCCGGGTGTATCCATCTAAATGGCCCACCCGGGTGTATCCATCTAAATGGCCCACCCGGGTGTATCCATCTAAATGGCCCACCCCGGTGTATCCATATAAATGGCCCACCCGGGTGTATCCATATAAATGGTCCACCCTGTATGCTTAAGCTAACAGTATGTACAAAAACGTAACAATATAAAAAAAAATACATAAAGACAAATCATAAAAAAACAAAAAAAACATAAAACACAACAGCTGATGATAAATAGTATTCATCAGTGGGATGGCCATGATTCAGATAACTAACTTGATGGCAATTGTTGGGTTAAGGAAGGCCTTTTCCCCTCACCGTAGAAATGAATTGGCAGCTTTCATACTAAAGGTTCTCTTTTACCATTTCCAGGATCAACAAAACAAAGTCATACACATTGACCTTTCTGGAGTTTTATCCTTTGCAACCTTAGTTACTGTATTATAAAAAAAAATAGCAACTAACACAAAACACAGAAGTGTAATTTATCAAAGCGACAAAGCAGGAAAATTCAAAAACTACCCTAGAAGTAGGCCACCCCCTCCCCCTCCCTCCAAGGGATAAATGCATATTTTTGGCTATGAGAACTTTACTAAGATTTTTTATTAACCTTGTCCTCCGACCCCCTTTTCCTCTTCAAGCAAGCAGTACCTGAAATTGATTCTCTGCAATGGTCCATCTCTCTGTCACACCGGGGGTCACACCGGGGGTTATCTACTAAAACATTTAAAATCTGCTGAAATTCTGCATAGAAACCAGTCTGCTTTCAGGTTTTATAACCAATAGCTTAACTGAACAAGCTGAAAGTAGAATCTAATTGGCTTTCATGCACAGCTGCCCCAGATTCTGAGTGCACCAGTTTTCTCCCCCACCCTGACACCATAAATTACAATGTCCCGTGATCGGGTCACAGAGTAGAAGAACGGGGAGAGGTAAGTGTAAACAAACATCTCCCCCTTCTTCCTAGTGACACTGTGAGCCCTCGTACACACGACCTAGAAACTCGACGGGCGAAACACATCGTTTTGCTCGTCGAGTTCCTTGTGAAGCCGTCGAGAAACTCGACAAGCCAATATTCTCCATTCCCGTCAAGGAAATAGAGAACATGCTTTATTTTTGGCTCGTCGAGTTTCTCGACAGTTTCCTCGACGAAAATGTACACACGACCGGTTTCCTCTGCAAAAAAATATCTCCCAGCAAGTTTCTTGCTGGCTTTTGCCGAGAAACTCTGTTGTGTGTACGAGGCCTTAGTAATCGTCTGTTCCCTGTCACCAGGAACAGCGATCAGTGACGTGTCACGCCAAGCCACGCCCCCTAACAGTTACAAGCACTCCCTAGGTCACACTTAACCCCTTCAGCGCCCCCTACAGGTTAACCCCTTCACTGCCAGTGTCATTGTTACAGTAATCAGTGCATTTTTATAGCACTGATCGCTGTAAAAATTACACGGTCCCAAAATGGTGTCAAAAGTGTCCGATGTGTCCGCCACAATGTAGCAGTCACGATAAAAATCGCTGAACGCCTCCATATCTAGTAAAAAAAAATATTATTAGAAATCCCATAAAACAGTCCCCTCTTTTGTAGAAGCTGAGGGGTAGATCCACAAAAGGATTACGCCGGCGTATCTACTTATACGCCGTCGTAATTTTAAATTTCCTGCGTCGTATCTTTAGTTTGAATCCTCAAACCAAGAT
Source organism: Rana temporaria (assembly GCF_905171775.1). NCBI lineage: Eukaryota > Metazoa > Chordata > Amphibia > Anura > Ranidae > Rana > Rana temporaria. The sequence goes on along the minus strand of NC_053494.1, from coordinate 174,245,539 downwards.
ACAACGGCATCTGGGTTCGATCCGACAGGCGTACGGCTTCGTACGCCTTCGGATCGTAGATGCAATACTTCGGCGTCCGCTGGGTGGAGTTCTCGTCGTTTTCCGCGTCGGGTATGCAAATTAGCTTTTTACGTCGATCCACGAACGTACGCGCGGCCGTCGCATTCTCTTACATCGTGTCTAGTCGGCTTTTTCTGGCGTATAGTTAAAGCTGGTATTTTGCGACGCATAGTTAGACTTGCCATGTTAAGTATGCCCATCGTTCCCGCGTCGAAATTTTTTTTTTTTTTTTTGCGTAAGTCGTCCGTGAATTGGGATGGACGTAACTCACGTCTAAGTTAAAAAAATTACGTCCTAGTGACGTCATTTAGCGCAATGCACGGCAGGAAATTTCGGGACGACGCATGCGCAGTTTATTCGGCGCGGGTGCGCGCTTCATTTAAATGAAACCCGCCCCCTAATCGCCGATTTGAATGCTGCCGCCAGAAATACACTACGCCGCCGTAACGTACGGCGCGAAATCTTTGAGGATTCGAAAGAACGCCAGGTAAGGTACGGCGGCGTAGCGTATCTCTGATACGCTGCGGCCATCTAAATCTATGTGGATCTGCCCCTACAACTTTTGCACAAACCAATCAATAAACGCTCATTGTGATATTTTTTTTACCAAAAATATATAGAAGAATATGTATCGGATTAAACTGTGGAAAAAAAAAATGGATATATATTTTTGGGGGATATTTATTATAGCAAAAAGTAAAAAATATTGTTTTTTTTTTAAAAATTGTCGCACTATTTTTGTTTATAGCGCAAAAAATCAAAACCGCAGAGGTGATCAAATACCACCAAAAGAAAGCTCTATTTGTGGGGGAAAAAGGACGTCAATTTTGTTTGGGAGCCACGTCGCAAGACCGCGCAATTGTCAGTTAAAGCGACGCAGTGCCAAATCGCAAAAAGTGGCCTGGTCTTTGACCAGCGAAATGGTCCGGGGCTGAAGTGGTTAAAAAAACAAAAACAAAAACGGATGTTAGACGGTATCTTGACTTGCACGTGATTTACATTCTAATGGCTGCATCAGATCATTTTGTATATGTATATCATGTTCCCTTGGCCTAACACAGGAAGGAGATACGGTACATTTGCATGCGGAATTATTTGTTGACCTTGGAAAAAATGTTTTATGCAAATAGAAAGACTTATTATAAAGTGCAGATGGCAGAGTTAGAAGATCGGCGTGCAGGTAGAGAGTTGTTTGCTGTTACCTACTGAAAGAGAATATTACAAGGCAAACTGCTTCTAATAGGTGATATTTTATGGGCGGATCTGTCAATCTTGGGTACGGTGAGGCATATCACATTTGCCTGAATTCACCAGAGTCTGCTGTAATTTAATATATATTTTCCTCCTTATTATGCTGTGTAGCTACGGGAGATATCAAACCGCAGCACAAGCAAAAAGTGTAAAAATAGAACACTGGATGCTGTAGACTTTATTTTAGCATATGAATTAGGTTGCTTATATAGCGGCTTCCTCTTTAATACTGACCTTCATTAACTGTCACAGCAATACTGCCATTAATATTTAATAATAATTCATAATGTATCTCTCTTTAATTACAGTTATTATTCATTCGGTATTACCGTCATTATTATAAATACCTTTCCCACATTCTATGGAGATTTAGGGGTCATTATTATGAAGGTTGCCCTTTTAACGTAAAGGTTTATCCAGTGGTGCACCAAAATAAACGCTTTGGTGCCAAAATTGAAAAATGAAAATTCCGGATGCACTTTGCCGAAACCATAGTTGATGGCTTTTAATTTTTTTTTATTTTTTTATAAATAATTGTATTATATTTGAATTTTAAAATGAATTTATTGTCGGACATTATTAGCACCTATTGAAGTGGCATTAAAAATCTTGCTTGCTGTATTTTTGGTGCATATTTTTTCAAACCACACCAAAAACGCACCTCCCCACTGAAATGCATTGAAAACGCAGCAAGAACGTATCAAAAATGCACCCTTGTTTTGTTTTTGATGCATTTTTTGAGTCACATGACCTATGAAAAACACACCATAAGCAAGGTAAAATCCCGACATATTCACAGGCATTTTCAGCAGCCATTATAGGCACTTTTTTTTCTTTCAGCACAAGCTGAAAACCCTATTTTTGGCTGATAATTTTCGGCAGCCAAAATTTTGGTGCATCACTATTTTTTTTTTTAAAAGTGTATTTTGTGCGTGTATTTGAGAGAGGAGCCGGACTGCAGGAGTTGGGAGTAGGCAGGCCTCCCCAGAGGCAATCTGCCACCTTTCTCTATGCCCCGGGTGGCAATGGCGGGTGTGTGAGGGGGTCCTCCCACATAGCCGCCCTACCTGCTCCGCTTTGAAGCCCAACGGGGCAGAGGGACTCCCTATAAGGGAGTGAGAGGATTTGCCCGCTCAACCAGCCCCGTTAGTCCTTCGCCTCTCTTTTTAGAGACTGCGTGGTCAAAGTGCGTGCATGTTAACCCAATTTCGAGTGCGTGTGTATGTGTGGTGGTTTTTGTGGGGGGGGGGGGGTGGGCGTACTAAGAGCAGGCTTACCTCACATAGCACACCCACCGGGAGCCGGGCTGAGACCACCAAACTCAATTCACATGTAGCCGAGACCGGGATCCGAACCCCTAGCTGCAGAGGTGAATGGCTTGTCAGCGCAGTGCCAATCGCGTTGAGCCACCGCAGCTCCCGGTGCATCACTAGTTAACCACTTAAGCCCCGGACCAAAATGCAGCTAAAGGCCCAGGCCAGCTTTTGCGATTCGGCACTGCGTCGCTTTAACAGACAATTGCGCGGTCGTGCGACATGGCTCCCAAACAAAATTGACGTCTTTTTTCCCCCACAAATAGAGCTTTCTTTTGGTGGTATTTGATCACCTCTGCGGTTTTTATTTTTTGCGCTATAAACAAAAATAGAGCGACAATTTTGAAAAAAATGCAATATATTTTACTTTTTGGTATAATAAATATCCCCCAAAAACATATATACATTTTTTTTTCCTCAGTTTAGGCCGATACGTATTCTTCCACCTATTTTTGGTAAAAAAAATCCGCAATAAGCGTTTATCGATTGGTTTGCGCAAAAGTTATAGCGTTTACAAAATAGGGGGTATTTTTATGGCATTTTTATTAATATTTTTTTTTACTAGTAATGGCGGCGATCAGCGATTTTTTTTCGGTACTGCGACATTATGGCGGACACTTCGGACACTTTTGACACATTTTTGGGATCATTGGCATTTTTATAGCGATCAGTGCTATAAAAATGCATTGGATTACTATAAAAATGCCACTGGCAGTGAAGGGGTTAACACTAGGGGGCGGGGAAGGGGTTAAGTATGTCCCTGGGTGTGTTCTTACTGTGGGGGGGGGGGGGGTGGACTCATCTAAGGAACAGCCACTCCCCGGGGGAGCGAGAACCCGGAAGCCCCGTGAAAAATACCATAAGACCGTAAGTACAGCGGTACAAAAAAAAATCCAGCATACTGTAGATGTCAGCAGTATGCTGGATGTAACGTTCTATTGTTGTTTTAGGGTGAACCCTCGCTTTAATAAGATTGGGGTTATCGACATCTCAACACAACTAACTGTAAGTTACGGACTTTCAATGTTTAAATTGGATAGACAGAACAATTAGATCTCCCCTGTAATGTACAAACTAAATATAAAAATAACAACATTACCGCTATATTATTTCCTAGAAGCTCCCACCTGACAATGGATGGATATATAATGGCTCCATATGATGCCATCTTTTGTCATACAGGCGCCATTCAAAATCTAATCATGGATCTAATTTATGGTGGTAAGTGCACTCAGCACTCCTATGTATTTCTAGGTCCTATTATTAGCAATGCGGTTTTATGTAGAGCATGTAAACAAGGAAAATACCTTGCTGAGCTCCGAATTATTAGAGCAGCCAGACCACTCACTGACCTGTGCTAGGTCACTAAAGGAGAAAGAGAGGTTCTCAACAGATGAAATAAATATCTTAATTGTTATTTTTCTCTACTTTGATAAAACAATAACAAACCTGTCATTAAAGGGTCACTAAAGGAAAAAAAAATTTTTGCCATATTCGCTCACTGTATCATTCGGCCCCGCCCCTCGGCGCGCCACGTCACTGGATGTGATTGACAGCAGCGCCAGCCAATGGCTGCGCTGCTCGCAATCTATCCGCTCTAGCCAATCAGCGGCCAGGCTGAACGGCGAAGAGGATATCGGGACCGCGCGGGACTTTTGACGGGTCAGGTAAGTAAAACGGGGGGCTCGGGGGAGCCGGCAACACCAGATGTTTTTTCACCTTAATGCATAGATTGCATTAAGGTGAAAACAAAATTTCATTTACAACTCCTTTAAAGTATATATCCCTCACCTTGTAAAACAACCCATTCAATTTAGAATAGGAATGAAAGGCAAAACATTTGTGTATATATATTTGTGTATATCTATAGATATATCTATAGATCTATATCTATAGATATAGATCTATAGATATACACACTATATTGTCAAAAGTATTGGGACAACTGCCTTTACATAAACTTTAATGGCATCTAGGGCTGCAACTAACGATTATTTTCATAATCGACTAGTTGGCCGATTATTGTTTTGATTAATCAATTAATCAGTTAAAGCGGGAGTTCACCCGAAAAACAATTTTTAACATTAGATTGAGGCTCATTTTGTGAAGGGGAATCGGGTGTTTTTTTTTTAAATCGAAGCAGTACTTACCGTTTTAGAGATAGATCTTCTCCGCCGCTTGCGGGTATGGTCTTCGGGACTGGGCATTCCTATTTGATTGACAGGCTTCTGTCAGGCTTCCGACGGTCGCATACATCGCGTCACGAGTAGCCGAAAGAAGCCGAGCGTCGTGCGGCTTTATACGGCGCCTGCGCACCGACGTTCGGCTAGTTTCGGAAAATCGTGATGCGCTGTATGCGACCATCGGAAGCCTGTCAATCAAATAGGAATGCCCGGTCCCGCAGCCCATACCCGGAAGCGGCGGAGAAGATCTATCTCTAAAACGGTAAGTACTGCTTCGATTTAAAAAAAAACACCTGATTCCCCTTCACAAAACAAACTTGTACTTCAAGTGTTCTGCAAGTGTACAACTCGCCAGTGAAAATGTGCAGCAAGTTACAAGACACAAGGGAGCTGATTGACAGCCTCAGCTGAGTTCTTGCGTGCTGACTTAAAGAGGGGGCGGGTGGTGTCGCTACCTTCCAATCAGCTCTCAGAACTTTCCTCACTGAGCTCTGCAGAGTGTAACTTCAGCTCTCCGCCACTTTTTTTCTGAACGCTCCACTGGCTACAGTCCGGGCCCCTTAAAGTTTGAAGGGCATTTAACTGCCCCTTTGTTTTGAAGGTGTGTATACCCCTGATCTAGACTAGCGGTATGTGAACCCAGTAAACCAAAGGCTGCAGAGGAGCAGTAAACTGATAAAATGGGCACCGCTCTATTATAGAAATCTCCAAACATGTCAACTCTTTTTCAGTTTGGAGAGCATCTTTATTCAACCCCTGGCAAAATGTATGGAATCACCACTCTTGGAAAATGTTCATTCAATTGTTTAATTGTGTAAAAAAAAAATAATACAGTGGAACCTTGGATTGCGAGTAACGCGGTTAACAAGCATTTCGCAATACGAGCACTGTATTTTTACAAATCGTAACTCGGTTTGTGAGTGTTTTCTCGCAAACCGAGCACCATTCAGGCCAAAGTGGTGTGCAGTCCCGCGTTTGGCCTGAGGTGGGGGGGGCGCCGGAGCAGAGCCGAACATCGCCGATCACAGCCGATCTGTGCCATTCGGAAATGCACAGAAAGGCCTGAGGACAGCATGGCTGACCTCTGCAAATCTCTGGAACAAAGTCTTTCCGAGGTTTGCCGGGGTCAGCCGAGATGTCCTCGGGCCTTTTCGGGACTTTCCGAGGCTCTCCAGCACCACCCGCCTCTTTGGCCGCATGCGGTATTGCATGCCATTGAAGTCAATGCAGAACAAATTATTTTCGTTATCCCATGACTTCAATGGGGAAACTCGCTTTGATATGCAAGTACTTTGGATTGCGAGCATTCTCCTGTAACGGACATGCCTCTAAACAATTTTCATTTAGCATTCCAACCTTCTGGCTTTAAGAAACAGTTAAAAGAATTCAAAAAGAAACAAAACTGTAGTCAGTTGCAACTGTTTTTGCAGATCAAGCAGAGGAAAATATTATGGAATCACCATGTACTTTGCAGTTCTAAAAAAAACATCTGCATCAGATTACATCCTGAAAAATGTTATCATTTATGTTATCATCATCACCAAACATTGGAATAAGAAAATATCAATATAAACGTTCCTATTATTGAAGATTTAATCACTTCAGCCCTGGAAGGATTTACGCCCTTAATGACCAGGCCATTTTTTGCGATACGGCACTGCATTGCTTTAACTAACAATTGCCTGGTCGTGCGACGTTGTACCCAAAATTAATGTCCATTTTTCCCACAAATAGAGCTTTCTTTTGGTGGTATTTGATTAAAATTTTGAAAAATTTTTTTTTTTACTTTCTGCTATAATACATATTCAAACAAAAAATATAAAACAAAACAAATGTATTCATCCGTTTATTCTGCTACATATTTTTGGTAAAAGAAAAACACAGTAATCGTAAAAGTTACCGTGTCTACAAAATAAGGGATAGATTTATGGACTTTTTTTTTATGATTTTTTAATGACTCCCAAATGACACTTTTTGGGGACCAGTGACAATATTACAGTGATCAGTGCTAAAAAAATGCACTGATCAATATAAAAATGAAACTGGCAGGGAAGGGGATTAACCGTGTTCCCTGGCTGGGCTCACTTAGACAACACAGAGATCGCCATTCATCATCACTAGGAACAGCATGTCTCCATGTTGTCCCCTGTCAGAATGGAGATCGGCCTTGTTTAGGCTGGGTTCACACTACGGTTTTCCCGTCCGTCAGCCGCATACGATTTCAGTATTGAAAACGTACGGGCCCGGACGGGAAAACGTATAGATAGAGAATGCATTGCAAATCGTATGCACTCGGATGCATCCGGGTGCGTACGATTTGCTGGCAAAACGTTTTTTAAACGTACCCAAAACCGTGTTCAACCACGGTTTTGCGGTCGTTTTTAAAACAGTATGGCAACCGCATACGTTTTCCTTTAACATTAATGTCAATGGAAAACGCACATGTGTGCGGTTCCATACGTTCCCGTCCGTTTCAGCCGCATACGTTTTTTCATATAAATCGTATGCGGCTGACGGACGGGAAAACCGTAGTGTGAACCCAGCCTTACATAGGCAGATCCCTGTTCTGCCTCGCTGTGCAGCGATCAAGAGTGGCCAGCAGACATCAAGTCCCACAGTATCTATTACACGAAACAACGTACAGGTACGTTGTTTCGCACAATAGAGCCGCCCTGCCATAGTATATGTCCGGTATATGTGCGGTGGGCGGTATTAACCACTTCTGGACCGCCGCACGACTATATACGTCAGCTGTTTGAAGAGGGATATCTCTGTTATGGCAGCAGCTAGCTGCCATAACCCAGGTATCCTTGTCTTCAGCCGGTAGTCCGGTTTCCGATAATGGTGGTCTCTGCGGCGGATTTGCCGTTAGATCACCGTTATTGGAGGCGATCAAGTCCTTCCTGTGGCTGGGTATGGAGATGAGGCAAGAAGGCCCCCACTCATCTCCATATCATAGCAGGGCGGAAACGACGTCAAAACTTCTGCCCATAGCTCTTAAAGGGCTTAAATATGAGATCTGAGGTCTTTTTCTGCTTTGGTCAGGGTGATGATGCTGGAACTTTAGTTTGGTTCCGTTCCAATAAAATGTAGGAAGACGACTTCCTGAAGAAAACATGCAAATTTCCACAATCCTTGATGATATGGGGTTGCATGTAAGCTAAAGGTACGGGGGAGATGCCAGTCATTAAAGCGGAGTTCCGGCCACAATTTCACTTTTTATATATAAATACCCCTGTAATACACAAGCTTAATGTATTCTAGTAAAGTTAGTCTGTAAACTAAGGTCCGTTTTGTTAGGTTGTTACAGCATTTAGACACTTTATAAAATAGAAATTGACTGGGGCCATCTTAAGTGTGGGCATCATGAAGCCAGACTGTATGACTTCCTGGATTTCAGCCTTGCAGATCTCGCACATGCTCAGTGCTGCACAAGCAGTGTAATAGGTTTCAGATCAGGTTTCAGCACATGTACTGTCCAAGTCACATGATTCTTCGAGACTGGGGAGTGCACAGACTCCTGAAAAGTTACACCCACTACATTCCCAGGAGTCTGTGCGATGTAGGTTAGGAAGCTTAAGCACCTGGGTGCAGGAAGTGGGAAGATTAACTATTCTGCCTAGCAACAACACTTTAAAGGCATCTAAAAAAAATATTTTTTTTTCTTAAAGGACTAATGACATTTTTTTAAAACTACTGATGTAATGTTATATTTATGGGTGGAACTCCACTTTAAATCTTCAATAAATGCACAAGTTTATATCGAGATTTTAGATACTTTTCTTCAATTGAAAGGATGTTTGGTGATGATGACATCATTTTACAGGATGTAGTCTAATGCAGAAGTTTGCTTTAGAACTGAAAAGTACATGGTGATTCCATTATATTTTCCTCAAAATTGAGTGATTCCATATTTTTTGCTTGATCTGCAAAAGCAGTTTTCTTTCTTTTTTTAAGTGTTTCTTAAAGCGGAGATCCGCTGAAAAAAATAAATATTAAAAGCCAGCAACTACAAATACTGCAGCTGCTGACTTTTAATATTAGGACACTTACCTGTCCTGGAGTCCAGCGCCGTCCGCAGCAGAGGACGAGCGATCGCTCGTCACTCTGCTGCCCGCCATCCTCGGTGAGGGAACCAGGAAGTGAAGCGCTCCGACTTCACTGCCCGGTTCCCTACGGCGCATGCGCGAGTCGCGCTACGCCTGCCGATTGGCTTCCGCTGTGTACTGGGAGCCGAGTGTTCCCAGAACACAACGGGGGGACGGGGACGGGAGGTGACATCATGCTCGCAGTCTGCCCGAGACTGTGTGGCCGGAACTGGGTGCACATACCTGTCTTTAGACAGGTATCTGCACCCCCCTATAAGGTGTCAAATGTGACACCGGAGGGGGGGAGGAGGGGGGAGGGTTCCACTTTAGGGCGGAGCTCCGCTTTAAAGCCAAAAGGCTGGAATGTTAAATGAAAAGAGTTTTGAGGCATGTGTAATTTTTACACAATTAAACAATTGACTGAATATTTTCCAAGAGTGGTGATTCCATACTTTTTTTGCCAGGGGTTGAATAAAGATGCTCTCCAAAGTAAAAAAAGAGTTGACATGTTCAGAGATTTGTATAATAGAGCGGTGCCCATTTAATCAGTTGTATAATCTAGGATGCCTCATTAAAGTGAGATAGAGATTCACTACTGACAAACAAAAAAAAATAAAAGGGACAAATAAACTTAAAACCAATATTCCATTTAAGGCAAATACAAGTATAAAACACTCACTGGCTTCTTATCATTTTCAGGGTCTCTGTAGACAAGAATTCTGCCCCTGAAACTATACATTCCATTGTCAGACTCTATACCAGAAAAGGATATGAATGTACCAAAATCTTTATTGATATTTTTCTAATGGGGTTAAAGGGAGTTAAAATGTACAAGGCAGACGTGGCACTGAAGCGGAAGATTGTCTTCCCTCTATTCAATACTATAAATGTCTGGAAGGAAAAAAATAAAGACTCATTAGTAATAGTACAACATAGAAAGCATTATAGTTCCATTAAAATAAATACCGGTAACATCTTATTTAATAAAGCAGAACAGAATATGTACAGTACAATCACATTAACAAACGACTAGTAATCATCTTCCATTATTCTGATTATACTAACCTCTAATATCCAAATACCCAGATTACATACATATATATATACACGATATTACCAAAAGTATTGGGTCACCTGCCTTTACACGCACATGATCTTTAATGGCATCCAGTCTTAGTCCGTAGGGTTCAATATTGAGTTGGCCCACTCTTTGCAGCTATAAAAGCTTCAACTCTCCTGAGAAGGCTGTCCAGAAGGTTTAGGAGTGTGTTTATGGGAATGTTTGACCATTCTTCCAGAAGCACATTTGTGAGGTCAGGCACTGATGTTTGTCGAGAAGGCCTGGCTTGCAGTCTTTGTTTTAATTCATCCCAAAGGTGTTCCATCGGGTTGAGGTCGGGACTCTGTAAAAGGCCAGTTAAGTACCTCCACCCCAAACTCTCTCATCCATGTCTACATTGACCTTGCTTTGTGCACTGGTCTAAATCATTTTGTGGAGGAGGGATTATGGTGTGGGGTTGTTTTTCAGGGGTTGGGTTGGGCCCCTTACTTCGAGTGAAGGGAAGACGTCAGCATACCAAGACATTTTGGACAATTTCATGCTCCCAACTTTATGGGAACAGTTTAGGGATGGCCCCTTCCTGTTCCAACTGCCCACCAGTGCACAAAGCAAGGTCCATAAAGACATGGATGAACGAGTTTGGTGCAGAGGAACTTGACTGACCTCATGCCGCGTACACACGGACGTTTTTCGGCATGAAAAAAAACGAAGTTTTTAAAAACGTCATTTAAAATCATCGTGTGTGGGCTTCACATCGTTTTTCGGCTTCTGAAAAAATTCGAACATGCTGCATTTTTTAACGTTGTTTTTTGTCATTTTTCGTGTTGTTAAAAATAATCGTGTGTGGGAAAAAACAAAGTTTTTTGCCCAGAAGCAAGTTGTGAGATGGGAGCGCTCATTCAGGTAAAACTACCATTTATAATGGAGTAAGCACATTCATCACGCTGTAACAGACAAAAAAGCGTGAATCGTCTTTTACTAACAAGGAATCAGCTAAAAGCAGCCCAAAGGCGAATAGAACTTCCCCTTTAGAGTCCCGTCGTACGTGTTGTACGTAGGGTTGCCACCTCATCCCTTTAAAACCGAACACATATGAATTACACAGGTTCTGAGGCTAATTTAATGCAGGTAAGGCACCAAATGCAGGTAAGGCACCAATTACCACCTTAATTAGCCTCAGAACCTGTGTAATTCATATGTGTTCGGTTTTAAAGGAATGAGGTGGCAACCCTAGTTGTACGTCACCGCGCTTTGTTCATCATTTTTCAAAAACGATGGTGTGTGGGCAACATCGTTATTAATGATGAAGTTGGAAAAACGTCATTTTTTAAACATGTCGAAAAACGTCGTGTGTACGCGGCATCAGAGTCCTGACCTCAACCTGATTGAACACGTTTGGGATGAATCCCAGAAGAGTTGAAGCTGTTATAGCTGCAAAGGGTGGGCCACCTCAATAGTGAACCCCACAGACTAAGACTGGGATGCCATTAAAGTTTATGTGTGTAAAGACAGGCGTCCCAATACTTTTGGTAATATAGTGTATATGAGAGCTGTTTTACCTTTCAAATGATTTGTATTTCTGTCCAACCAGTCCTGAGATTTATGAGATTTGCCTATCCTTGCCACACAGCACAGTCCTGTGTAGCTAGGGGAGGGACTTGATCTTTCACTGCCGCAGTGTCACTTTCACTTACAGGTCCCCTCCCCAACCCTACTCTGGGACTGGACAGTAAAAGAAGAACCAGCAGCCTGCTGAGCTCAACTCTCTGTTCTTCTACTCTTTCTTCCTATCAGCATGCTTCTTGCATTGCAGCACACCTAACTGGCTACTTGTGCTGCTTCTCCTTCAAGTGAAATTTAGATACTTGCATGCATTAAAACAAATACATTTTTAAAATGCATTAATGAATACAGAGCTGTGTTCATATATGTCTTTTATCTTTCTGGAGTTCAGCCTTAAATCATTTTTTTTTTCCTTAAAGCGATTGCAGTTACACTAAATAAAACTTTTTCGGCTTAAAGCGGTATTAAACCCAAAACCAAAATGGTAATATATCGCAGCTTACCAATCATTAGATGTGGTGGCTGCACCAGTTTTCTTTTCTTAGGCTTTTTTTCCCTCTGTTTTCACCTGGTGATCTGGCCAGTAACACACCTCCTGTATTAGAGTGCCCCCACTCTGGATGAAGGAGCACAGTGGGCACCTTTGGACAGCAGCATTGTCAGTCTGGGGGGAGGAGAGTGTTAGATGCACTAGCAGATTTAAATACACTAACAAACTGAAGCAAAACTCCAGTTAATACTTTATAAGCAGTCACAGCAGTTTCCTTTTGGAAAAAGGTTTTACATAAATAAATATAAGCTGATCACTGTAAGCACCCCTGCTAGTGTTAAATGGTTTATCTCATCTCTGTAACTGCTACATCTGCTGTACAATGTGTTCTATTGAAAAACAACAGACTCACTGGTTGGATCACAAGATGAAAATAGAAGAAAGAAAGCCTAAAAAAGAAAAGTAATGCAGTCATCTCATCTAAAAAATGGTAAGCTGCAATATCATAAAGATTTGCTTTTGGGTTTATTATGAATTTAATGCAGACTGCTGGCTGGATGTCACTTTTATCGCCATTGTGTTATTATGAGCTCTTGCTAAGTAATAAAAGGTTATAGTGATTTTCAGAAGCTATTTTAGCACTTAAATACAAACCAAGTTTACATTTAGAGTTTTCGAGCGTGTCCTCGGTCTTGCCGAATGTAGCTACAAGAGACATTTGTGGTAATGTCTCCATAAATAGCAGATGACAAAGCAATTTTCTGGAAGCGATTGCCAAATGTAACCTCAAGTTTTCAAAACATTTGGATACTGTGCCAGAGATACAGTATTTTATCCAGATCTAGTCTGGAAAACCTTTTTTCTGTAGAAACCGCTATGGGTTACACAAGGACTATCATAATACAACAACCCAAACATATGGTACTAACAGATCTTAAGACCAATACAGAAATTGTATGACTAGTAGACATGTGCATTCGTTTTCGTTCCGAATGCATTTTCGTCAGAATTTCAGGTATTTTCGTTATCGTTTTAACAAACGATAACGAAAGCACAGAAAACGAAAAACGAAAGATCCGGCATAAACAAATGCTTTATTTTTGTTTTTGTTGCGGTCGAATGTGCCTAACCTTAACTCTATTAGTCCAATATTATTCTTTATAAAGAGAAAAGATTCGACATTGTAGAGACATGAAGAAGAGTCGACATAGAGAGAAAAGATTTGACATTATAGCGACATGAAGAAGAGTCGACATAGAGAGAAAAGATTCGACATAGAGAGAAAAGATTCGACATAGAGAGAAAAGATTCGACATTATAGAGACATGAAGAAGAGTCGACATAGAGAGAAAAGATTCGACATAGAGAGAAAAGATTTGACATTATAGCGACATGAAGAAGAGTCGACATAGAGAGAAAAGATTCGACATAGAGAGAAAAGATTCGACATAGAGAGAGAAAAGATTCGACATAGAGAGAAAAGATTCGACATTATAGAGACATGAAGAAGAGTCGACATAGAGAGAAAAGATTCGACATAGAGAGAAAAGATTCGACATTATAGAGACATGAAGAAAAGTCGACATAGAGAGAAAAGATTCGACATAGAGAGAAAAGATTCGACATAGAGAGAAAAGATTCGACATAGAGAGAAAAGATTCGACATTATAGAGACATGAAGAAGAGTCGACATAGAGAGAAAAGATTCGACATAGAGAGAAAAGATTCGACATAGAGAGACATGAAGAGTTGAATCTTCTTTTCTATTTTTTTTTTCCTTTTTAGAACATTCGACAGACACCATAAGCCTTCAATGACAGATTCGACCTTAATTGTGCCTAACCTTAACTCTATTAGTCCAATATTATTCTACATAAAGAGAAAAGATTCGACATAGAGAGAAGAGATTCGACATAGAGAGAAAAGATTCGACATAGAGAGACATGAAGATTCGACATAGAGAGAAGAGATTCGACATAGAGAGAAAAGATTCGACATAGAGAGAAAAGATTCGACATAGAGAGACATGAAGATTCGACATAGAGAGACATGAAGAGTCAAATTGAAAAAAAAAAAAATTAAGATTTTGTCGAATTTTTTTTTCTTCTTCTTCTTATGCCGCGTACACACGGTCGTTTTTTGGCATGAAATAAAATGACATTTTTAAAAACGTAATTTAAAATGATCGTGTGTGGGCTTCACATTGTTTTCCATCTTCTGAAAAACGACAAAAAAAAAAATTCAAACATGCTTCAATTTTTTATATTGTTTTTGAAAATGTCGTTTTTTGTGTTGTAAAAAATGATCGTGTGTGGGCTAAAACAACGTTTTAAACCCACACATGCTCAGAAGCAAGTTATGAGACGGGAGCTCTCGTTCTGATAAAACTACCGTTCATAATGGAGTAAGCACATTCATCACGCTGTAACAGACAAAAAGTACGAATCGTCTTTTACTAACACAGAATCAGCTAAAGCAGCCCAAAAGCGAATGGAACTTCCCCTTTAAAGTGCCGTTGTACGTGTTGTACGTAACTGCGATTTGCTAGAGCATTTTGAAAAAAACGATGGTGTGTGGGCAACGTCGTTTTTTATGATGAAGTTGAAAAAACTTAGTTTTTTTTCATGATGAAAAATGTTGTTTTCTTTCATGACAAAAAGTGATCGTGTGTACGGGGCATTAGAACATTCGACCAGACACCAAAAGCCTTCAATGACAGATTCAACCTTAATTTGGATTTTCGGACGAATGCATTTTTTTAACGAAAAACTAAATAAATAAAAACGAATTTCGGGAGTAACTAAATGTATTTTTCGGACGAAAACAAAATTACGAAACAAAATATTTCAGTGTGCACATGTCTAATGACTAGTTCAAAGACTTCAAGAGACATGTCTACATAGCTCCCATCTGTCCCTCTTTGGAAGGATCTTCCCTTTTTAGATTTAGTTTCAATGATTTTTGTGTAGCAAGATGGTGGCGACGGCATCGAATGTGACGAGCGCCGGCTTGTCTCAGTCAATGACGTCACCGCGTTCTTGCAATTCAAAAGAACGGCGGTTCTTTTGAATGGCCGTCTTTATGCACGGCAAGCTTACCAGGAATCCCGTCAAGAAAAGTTTTTTTTCCTGACGGGATTCCCGGTCGTGTGAGCAGGGCATAAGTGTATGAAACGGATTTTTTTTTCAGCCTGCAAATATTTGTAAAATTTAAATGTCAAAAAGTTTGGAAATACCTGGTCTAAAGTATACAGCCTGTTGCCTTGCTTTTTAGACCTGCTCTTGGGACTATTTGGGGTGCTGATTGAGAAAACGGCATTGCTTAGACTGCATCAGCTCAAGTTTCTTAGATACGGTGTCACCCGTCCCGACGGCCGTGATGGCGCCACACATAAGGGGGAGCTTGCGTGTGAAGTCATAACGGCCAGGTGACACCATGGCCGGCTTGTTTTTAGCACTGCTTGGGATTCTCAACCTCATCATAAGTGTATCTTGTATGTCTTAATAAACCAGCTTTACCGTTTTACGCTAGGAGGCTTCTCCCCGTTTTCTTTTCACACATGCCTGCATGGTGAGTGGCTTTTCCTAAATAGATATTTAAGCTCATTGACATCAGCGAGAGTGCCATACCTGGAGTACCTTCTCATTGAACCATCTATTATGGAGATTGAGTGCAGGCTTATTTGATCTCTGTATTCGAGATCCATGCCGTCTGGTAAGAGGCTGCTTTTTTTATTTGAAAGAGCACTTTTAGAACACTGGAGCACCTTTAAAGTGGAAATTGGTCCTTGAGCACTGAGCACTTTATTATTTTGGCACATTCATATTGGACTTTATAGCCATCAATTAGGTTAATTTGATGGACTTTATCATTTGAACACATATTGATGCATACTACTTTATATTGTTTGAACATATTCATTACTTTGCACTTGCACTTTACTTATATGTACACCATTATTTTTTTCAGTGGTTCTCTTTAGTAAATCAACCTCTTATGCCTTGTACACACAATCGGAATTTCCGATGAAAAAAGTCAGATGGAATTATTTCATCGGATATTCCAACCATGTGTGGGCACCAACGGACTTAGAAATAGAACATGTTTTATTTTTTTTCCGATGGAAAAAAATCCTATCGGAAATTCCGATCGTCTGTGTGGAACTCCGAAGGAGAAAAAAAAATCCATGCTCAGAATCTAGTAGACGCCTGCTCGGAAGCATTGAACTTCATTTTTCCCGCCTCGTCATAGTGTTTTACGTCACCGCGGTTTGGACAGTCGGAATTTGGTCTGACAGTGTGTATGCAAGACAGCTTGAACGGAATTCCGACTGAAAATTCCATCGGATTTTATCCTATTGGAAATTCCGATCGTGTGTACAGGGCATAATGCCGCGTACACACGATCATTTTTCGGGTTGAAAAACGTTTTTCAGGCTCTAGAAAAAACAAAGTTTTTTCAACTTCATCATTAAAACGATGTTGCCCACACACGATCGTGAAAAAAATGCTCTAGCAAAGCGTGGTGACGTACAACATGTACGACGGCACTATAAAGGGGAAGTTCCATGCTGATGACACCACCCTTTGGGCTGCTTTAGCTGATTTTGTGTTAGTAAAAGACGATTCTCGCTTTTCAGTCTGTTACAGCGTGATGAATGTGCTTACGAACGCTAGTTTTACCAGAACGAGCGCTCCCGTCTCATAACTTGCTTCTGAGCATGCACAGGTTTTTCATGTCGTTAAAGCCCACACACAATCATTTTCTACAACCCGAAAAACGACATTGTTTAAAACGTTGTGAAAAAATAGAGCATGTTCGAATTTTTTTTTTTGGTCGTTTTTCAGAACCCGAAAAATGCTCTGAAGCCCACACACGATCGTTTTAAATTACATTTTTAAAAAACGTTGTTTTTTACAACCCGAAAAATTATCGTGTTTACGCGGCATAAGTCTTTTGATTAGTCTTTTGATTAAAATGCCAATTTAGTTTTAATAATTTTTTAGTCATTTGAATTGTTTTAGTTTTATTTTAGTCTACGAAATTAACACTGATCTCAAACATTGGATTCTAAAGTGTAAGTTATATTCTGTATTATAGCTATGATCATATAGGAGGTGTGTGTATATAGTCAGTTATATCATTACATTTTTCCAGATCGAGCACTGTAGAGGTTATAGCTACTTCACAACAGTGCTGCCTAAATCATCCCAGCTTATCTCGAACTTGTGTCCCTATTGGAAGATTTCCTTTAGTTTTGCCTTCAGTTTAATTTAAAGTGAAACTATAGGCAAAACTTTTTTTTTTCATTTTGGATAGGAGGAAGGGAGGGAGGGAAATTATAACCCCTTATATCCCATTGTGGAGATTTCCCCTTACTTCCTGTCCCATAGCTAAACAGGAAAAGAGAGGAAATCCCTGCAAATAAATATATGAAAGAAATACAGCACATGAACGGCACTCAGGTGCACTGAGTGTGCCGCTATCATGCCGTTAGTGGCAAAGTGATGTCATCGCTGCTCCGGCCAGTCACAGCGCCGGAGCAGCGATACCCGGAAGTCACACTGGCTATCATGGCGGCGACGGAGGTTGTGTCCGAGGACAGCTGCGGGGGCTTCGGTCTCAGGTAAGTAATTCTTAATGAGCTAGTATGTTATGCCTTTGTCTTGCAGGGTTTTTCTTTTCTTGAAATGTGTCAGATGGTTTACTTCCTCTTTAAAAGTCTGTGTGTGTTTTTGCCTGGTAGTAAAAATACTTAATTTCAAAGCTTTAACCACTTGCCAACCAGCGTTGTACCGATATGTCGCTGGATTGGAAGGATAATATCTCAGTCAACGCTGCAGCAATGATCTAAATATAATTTTTTAGGGTCAACAATTCACTTCAATGTAAAAGCAATCCTTGCAGCTAAGAAGCCGCTGGGTTACATTTACAGGTAGTGGCAGGGGATCCCGCCCTCTTCTCGCCGCCACCTTCCCCGGGCTCTCCCCTGCAATCAGAGAGCCTAGTAAGGATGTGACCGGCAGCATCCAGTTCCCGGGACACAGTTAGAGGAGCTGATGTTGTTCCTCCCACTACGTGATGGCATAAACCGGAAGCAACGAGGATTTCATCACTTCTGGTTTCGGTTTCATTCAAGCAAGGCATTAAAGGCTTGATAAAGCATCTGATCAAACCGATCTTGGTTCATCTTGGTTCATTCCTTGTGATAGCAATAAAGTTGATAAAAAAAATCAAAGAGACAGTGTAAAAAATAAAAAGTGTTAAATAAAATAAATAATAAAATTCAAAACATTTGAAAAGCGCCCCCGGCCCCCTCCTGCTTGCGCGCAAAGGTGAATGCATGCATAGGTCATGCACGCATATGTGTTCACACCACACATGTAAGGTATCGCTGTGAACTATATATGATGTTTGGGGGCTCTAAGTAATATTCTAGCAAAAAGTCAGAATAGGCCTGGGAGGCAAATGGTTAATTTGCTGGTACATGCACAGACAGCTGCTGGCTTCCTAAAGCCGCGTACACACCATCGGTCCAAACCGATGAAAACGGACCGAAGTTCAGTTTCATCGGTCCAAACCGTCCGTGTGTACGCCCCATCGGTCTTTTGTCCTTTGGACAAAAGTTAGAGAACTTGCTTTAAAATT
Source organism: Rana temporaria (assembly GCF_905171775.1). NCBI lineage: Eukaryota > Metazoa > Chordata > Amphibia > Anura > Ranidae > Rana > Rana temporaria. The sequence continues at coordinate 174,226,883 of NC_053494.1, read as the reverse complement.
GAACCGATGGACCACTGACCAATAGGTCTAAACCGATGGTTAGTACACAAAAGCATCGGTTCAAAACCCACAAATGCTCAGAATCAAGTCGACGCATGCTTGGAAGCATTGAACTTCATTTTTTTCAGCACGTTGTTGTGTTTTATGTCACCGTGTTCTGACCCGATCGGTTTTTGGAACGATGGTGTGTACACACATCAGACCATCAGTCTGCTTCAGCGGTGAACCGATGAAAACGGTCCGTCGGACCATTCTCATCGGATGGATCGACTGTGTGTACGCGGCCTAAGACGTTACAAGGCCGGGGGGGGGGGGGAGTATTGTGAACCTACCCCCTGATTTTGATGGGTGTAAAGAAGGTAGAGCAGGTCACTGAAAGTTGGCCGGCTTGGGGACAGGCTGAAGAGGTGGCCACTTTGGGCTCTTCAGCAGGAGGTTGGTATAAATAGGACAGGACCTGCAACCTTTGCTGCTGCAGAAGTTAATAGCTCACGGGGAGGGAACACTCATGCCGCGTACACATAATGATTTTTCGGCATGAAAAAAAAAACGACGTTTTTCAGCATGTCCAAAAAACAAAGTTTTTCCAACTTCATCATTACAAACAACGTTGCCCACACACCATCGTTTTAAAAAAATTATGAAAAAAGCGCAGTAACGTACAACACGTATGACGGCACTCTAAAGGGGAAGTTCTATTCGCCTTTGGGCTGATTCCGTGTTAGTAAAAGATGATTTGCGCTTTTCTGTCTGTTACAGCAGGATGAATGGGCTTACTCCAGTATGAACGGTAGTTTTACGTGAACGAGCGCTCCCGTCTCATAACTTGCTTCTGAGCAAGCGCTGTTTTTTTACGTCGTTTTAGCCCACACACGATCATTTTTTACTACCCAAAAAACGACAGAAGCCGAAAAATGACGTGAAGCCCACACACAATCATTTTAAATTACTTTTTTAAAAACGTTGTTTTTTTTCATGACGAAAAATCATCGTGTGTACGCGGCATCAGGGTTGGGTGCTAAAGATCGCTCTCCCAGCAGTGCTTGGCAGATGGCACTTGTCAGCAGTACACTGCATGCTGGGGTGTTTCCTGCAATGCAGAGGGGAAACCAGGCATAAATAAAAGTGACAATTATAGAATGAGAAAGAACTGAACTAGAGGGAAAGATCCATTTACTCTCTACTTGTGTAAAATGTATTGTGACACCAGGAACCCTTTTGTTAATCATCTGCAGCTGCCAGACCGGTGAACAGAGAGAGAGGGAGGGATAGAGCAGAAGCTTCATGAATACTTTTTTCCTAGCAGAAAACATCAGTCCTACAGACAGAAGTCTCCAACAGGAAGAAAAGAATAAGAACATAATCTCTGTGCGTTGTGTCTCTCACTCTCTCCGCTCAGCTGACCACTGCGGATTTCTAATAAAAGGATTGTTGGCGTCATAATAAATCTCAACATGAGTAAAGGGAGCTTTCCCTCTTTGTGTTCATTCTTCATGTTAATGATTAGTCATTTACATCGGCCACCAATATAACGGAAGAATCGACATTGACCACCAATTTAACAGGATCATTTACACTGGCCACCAATGTAACAGGGGAATTTACACCGGCCAGCAATGTAACAGGGGAATTTACACTAACCACCTTAGTAACATGGGAATTTACACTGACCAACAATGTAAAGGCAATTTACACTGACCAGACGTGTAACAGGGGAATTTACACTGACCACCAATTTTTTGAAAAGCCTGTGGCGTGCAAAACACAACCCAAAAACCACCCGGTGCAGGAAAAAATGTGCACACACATAAAGAGTGAAACACAAAAAACTGCGACGGGTGCCATCGTCAAGTGGTCCTCCGAAAAGGACCCAGCTCTGATCCCCCGGGGCGTTAGGCTCCTGACAGGGAAAAGAGTAACTGTGGCCCATACACCCGAAGCCATATGGACCCATCTTGGTCCAAGCAGCCGAAGCCACAAGGGCCCAAAATCCTCGGAGGGACTGCCGAAACAGAACCCTCCTCGGTGAGGCTCCCCTGAAGGGAGACCCCATGAGAGTCGGCGAACTAAGCCAGAAGGCCATGTCCACCAACTCCCAAGACTTTCAGAGGCAGGCCCGAGGACCAGCACCCTACTCGCCACACTAAAAGTGGAAGCACCAAACGAAAAAAGTGACAAAACAAGACAAACAGGGGGTAAAATAAAAAAGGAAAGTGGGGAAGAAGGAAGATGGGAGAGTGAGGAAAGTGACCAACGTGCAATACGTTGGCCGGCCCTCCAGCCAGGAAACAAAAATTCCTCTGGTCCTAGCCAAAAGGCCCGGCCCAAGAGGCAGGTGTGAAAAGTGTGAATGTGGAGATCAGTGACCTAAGGTGCCACACGATGAGTGCCCCTTTTAAACACTCGTGCAATGTATGGCACCCCTGGACTGCCACTCCAGGGGCACTATCTCCACAGGCTTTTCAACGGTCCCTAGCCCCCAGTCCAGACCGGCAGCACCCTTCCCGGCCAGGAAGGTAGGAGAAGATGTCGGGGAGAGCCCACCTAAGCAGGCTACAACCCACAACCCCTATCTCTCCCACCTAATCACATTCTGGAAATACTACCCGCTCCTCCCGGTAAAAAGAGGAGCAAGGGTTCTCTCCAGAACAACTGACTGGGGCAGATACCACCAAATCCAGGCCAAAGGCCAGGGACCCGGCCTCCTGGCTTCGATCTCATGCCTCTCTATCCCGATCAGAAGGCTTTCACCTCCATGCCAACAGGCTTAGTGTCCGCCGACTGCCATCCCGTTCCCCCTCTCACAGGGTACTGGGGACAGTCATCTTAGCACCACCTATTGGCAACTGATAAGAACAGATACTACACTTGATCTTAGCCAAAAGGCCAAGAAGCAATACACTGACCACCAATGCAACAAAGAAATTCACACTGACCAACAATGTAAAGGGGGAGTCTACCCTGACAACCCAATATAACAGAGGAATTTGCATTGGCCACCTATGTTATGGGGACTTTTTTTCACTGATCACCAATTTAATAGAGAAATATATACTGACCACCAATGAGTAAATTTAAACTGACTACCAATATAATGGGGGGATTCAAAATGACCACCAGAGGAATTTACACTGACCATCAATGTAATAGGGCAATTTAAGCTGACAACTAATATAACAGAGGAAATTTACACTGGCCACCAATGTTATGGGGAAATGTACACTGACCACTAATGTAACAGACGGATTTATACTGACTACTAATATAATGGGGGAATTTACACTGATTACAGATACTATGGGGGAATTTGCATTGATCATCAATGTAACAAAGGAATTTACACTAACCATCACCGTAATAGGGAAATTAACACTGATCATCAATGTAACAGAGGAATTTACACTTACTTCCAATGTAATTATTTAATTTACAATGACCTCAGTGTAATAGGGGGATTTGCACTGACCACAAATGTATGAGAGGAATTTACACTGATCTCCAATGTAACAGTTGCATTTACGACCACAAACATAATCTGCTGTATTGGCAAAATACTCTTTCACTTATTCCACAGTAGTGTCAGTTGTATCTGCCTTCTCTTTTTATGAGCATGGTAGTGCAGGAATTGCACTATTTTACCATGTTTCGGTTTATGCTTTAGTTTTGTGTGTTAAAGCACGCCTGATTAGCCATGCTTAGTTTTGGTCCTTTCTGTAATTTGCTATCAGTAAATAATGTGCTGCGTCAGTAGGATCTTCAAGTTTTCTTAGTCAAAATTTTATTACATTGCAAACTCCTATGGGCAGTGCCGTTTTAACACTTTTTTATTTTATTGTATTGTAACTGTACTGTCTCCCTTTTATATTGTAAAGTGCTGCATAAACTGTTGGCACTATATAAATCCTGTATAATAATAATATTCTTTTTTTTTTGAGTAATGGAGGAAGGGATGCCTCCTGCCCCCCCCCTCCCCCCCACCCCGATTCTCATAAACTTCCATGAAAATGCAAAACCCTGAAGCAAACAAAATCCCTCGGACCCATGCCCTGTTTGCAATTATTGTTAGTAAAAAGCCAGTAGAAAGCAACAGCAAAGAGGAAGCCGGTAAAGGGACTTTTATTGATTCTGGGTTGAAAACCATCACCAGATTACTTCCTTCAAAACCTTTGCTTCCCATTTACTAAAATGCTTTCTTATAATGGCAAGCACTAACATATTTTTTCAAACTGGGTTAATTGCTTTCTGTTCTGCAGTTGATAAATTGTGTATTGTTTAAGAATAATTAACTGCTAATTATTTTTCATTAAATGCAGAGACCAATGAAGATCAAGTGATTACGTCCTTGACTGAAATATAGCACCAACATATTCCGCATTGGTTTACCAAACACAGGGACACTCACTAAAGTCAGGCTGTGGAGCTTATAGTCTAATGTTTCTACAAAGCTTTGCAGACCCAGATAGGCCCTCAAATTAGGATCAGTATGTGTAAAAGCCAATTAAACTACCATGTTTTTCTTGTGGCTATGTAGTGCACCCCTGAAGAAGCCACTGGTGATAACCATAGATGTGCGCAGCCTATTGCATTGGGATGTTCACCCCAAAGCTCAAACACACATGCGTACCTATGTGCGTGTGTGTATATACATATAGGGCAGTAGGGCAATGGACAGTTTCGGTAGAGCCGTAAACGTTGTCAGTAAGGCAGAGGTTGTTGTCAGTAGTTTATATATTTTTAATATTACTTCATCATTTTTTACAATCTTTATCTTACAATAATTTTTTTTGTTATGTTTTTTTACTATTTTATTTAGGTGCCCTATTGGTGGGCTTTGGTGAAATTTCAGGGGTCAAAACACCTGATGTCTTACTTTCCTGATAGAGAAAGGGACTGAGGACAGAGATTCCCCCAGTCCCTTCCTCTGTAGCCAAGCAGAAGGGTGGATTTGCCTAGTACAGGGTCATTAGGGTGTGTCCAGGCATACCTGGCACACCCTATGCACGCACCTATGGTGATAATAATAATCTGCCTAGTTCCTAGTCCGCGGTGGTTCAACTTCCTGTCCTAAGACCCCATTGCCTACTGGGAAATGATGACACTCATTTCCCAGGAGTCTCTGGGCATTACTGTGCCTAAAAATCCCAGCATGCACCTCTCTAGGGAAATCCAGGAAGACACAGGAACTGGGCTTCTCATGCCCACAGCTAACATGGAAACGACCTCAAGATCGCTGAGCAGATATCAGGTAAGTGTTTACACTGTTTTATGTACCGATCGTGTTTTTTTGATAATTGTAAAATAATATTGAATGTAATGTATTGTGGATTGCAAAAAAAAAACTATGCCCGAAATCCGGCTTTATGTACTCTATGTACTCACCACACCACAATGCCTATGCGTTTAGTATACTACAAAACACAAATACAACGCACAGACAAACCATCTGTACAAGATGTGACAATTCTTTTAAAAACTGTGTTGCAGTTCAAAATGAATGGGTCTAAGACTTAATGTACACGGGACGTTTTAAAAACCTCTCCGGAACTATTTAACTTGACAGATAGTAACCGACGTTTAAAAACATCAGTTTTGTCGTGTTTACATGCTCCTAAACTTCCATTTATTAGCAGCATACATGAGGCCTAAGACCAGGCCTTTTATTGCAATTTTTGTTTACATTTAACAATTAGTGTTTTTTTCGAGAAAATTTCTTGGAACCCCCAAACATTATATATATATATATATTTTTTAAAGCAGAGGCCCTAGAGCAGACCTGGGCAAACTACGGCCCGCCGGCCGTATACGGCCCGGCGGACCTTTTAATCCGGCCCCCGGGCAGTGTTGCCAATAGGGTTGTCCCGATACCGAGTATTAGCGGGAGTACTCGTACTCACGCTAATACCCCCGATACTAAAATAGAATACTCCCCCCCCCCCCCGCCGCCGCCGAAACCGCCGCCGCTGCCACGTTAATCACCGCGGCGGGGAACATTACAGACAGCGTTCGTTTGAACAGCTGTTTTCCCCGCCGCGCATAGACACTGCCCCTTGGACGGATCTGTCCAATCGCGAGCAAGGGGGAGTCACATAGACACTCCCCCTTGCTCGCTATTGGACAGATCCGTCCAAGGGGGAGTGTCTATGCGCAGCGGGGAAAACAGCTGTTCAAACGAACGCTGTCTGTAATGTTCCCCGCCGCGGTGATAACAGTAGGTACGGGGACAATGGCTGCTGTATGGGGGACAATGGCTGCTGTAAGGGGGACAATGGCTGCTGTACGGGGGACAATGGCTGCTGTACGGGGGACATGGCTGATGTACTGGGGACATGGCTGCTGTACTGGGGACATGGCTGCTATACTGGGGACCTGGCTGCTATACTGGGGACATGGCTGCTGTACTGGGGACATGGCTGCTGTACGGGGGACATGGCTGCTATACTGGGGACATGGCTGCTATACTGGGGACATGGCTGCTGTACTGGGGACATGGCTGCTGTACGGGGGACATGGCTGCTGTACGGGGGACATGGCTGCTATACGGGGGACATGGCTGCTATACGGGGGACATGGCTGCTATACGGGGGACATGGCTGTTATACGGGGGACATGGCTGCATTTGGGGACACATTTAAAAAAAAGTATCGGTATTCGGTATCGGCGAGTACATAAAAAAAATTATCGGTACTTGTACTCAGTCCTAAAAAAGTGGTATCGGGACAACCCTAGTTGCCAACCGTCCGTAGAATTACGGACAGTACGTAAATAAAAGGCACTTTTTCCCTGTTCGTAAAAGTCTGTAATAAGGGAAATGTGCCCGTAAAAAGATCCGAATGTGAGCCGCAGCGCAGGCAGCGTCTAGTCCTCCTACATTATGCATAGCCTCGCCCTCTCTGACCGCCCAGCCCACCACCACCCACCGCGCAGCCAATTATCAAAGCGCATTTTCGCGCTAACAACACTGCTGCCAGCCTATTCAAAAGAGCAGCGCGGGGAAACTGAGGAACATCGTAGAATGTGTGGAGAGCGGCACCGGCAGGATAGCACACATCAGCAGATGTAGTGGACACACTGCAGACGCACCCCCACTGTGACGGAGTGGACTGAGTGAAGGCAGACGGAGACCGACCAGTGCGCCTGCCTGCCTGCTCTGCCCGCCCGACTGACTGTAGCAGTCGGCCAGCCGCCATGCTGGTGCCCGGACCTGGAGTGGACCCTGGTCTCCACTCTCTTCGTTGGAGTAGGACTCCTCGCGACGCCTGCTGCCTGCCCTCAGTGCCACTGCCCTGGCCTGGTCTGGTGAGTCCTCCTCAGTCCAGCAGCAGAGTGTGAAGTGCTATCCTACCTAGACATCATCAGTATGCTGTGTCCTCCTCCTGTGCCCCTTTCACCTCTCCACAGGTCAGATCTGTGGAGAGGTGAAAGGGGCACAGGAGGAAGACACAGCATACTGATGATGTGAAGAAGTGATATGATAATTTATTTGCAGCCTCTGTGCCATGTCCCCAGCCTCTGTCCCCCTCCTGTGTCATGTCCCCAGCGTCTGTCCCCCTCCTGTGTCATGTCCCCAGTGTCTGTCCCCCTCCTGTGCCATGTCCCCAGCGTCTGTCCCCCTCCTGTGCCATGTCCCCAGCGTCTGTCCCCCTCCTGTGTCATGTCCCCAGCCTCTGTCCCCCTCCTGTGTCATGTCCCCAGCCTCTGTCCCCCTCCTGTGTCATGTCCCCAGCCTCTGTCCCCCTCCTGTGTCATGTCCCCAGCCTCTGTCCCCCTCCTGTGTCATGTCCCCAGCCTCTGTCCCCCTCCTGTGTCATGTCCCCAGCCTCTGTCCCCCTCCTGTGTCATGTCCCCAGCCTCTGTCCCCCTCCTGTGCCATGTCCCCAGCCTCTGTCCCCCTCCTGTGCCATGTCCCCAGCCTCTGTCCCCCTCCTGTGCCATGTCCCCAGCCTCTGTCCCCCTCCTGTGCCATGTCTACAACAAGTACTCGTACCAGTTGTCCAACAATGATATTTACTGCTTTTTATAAAGAAATACAATTGATTTTATGCAGTATTGAGTTTAGCCTTTTGGCCCGGCCCTCCAAAATATTTTTAGTTTCTCATGTGGCCCCATCGAAAAAATAATTGCCCACCCCTGCCCTAGAGAATACATTGGTAGGTGTTTCAATTTTTGGGAAGACATTTTTTTACTTTTCACTTCACTTTTTTACATTTTAATGTGCAAAATCACAATATAATACCCAGTTTTTTGATAAAACGTAAAAGATGATGTTATCCAGAGTAAATAGATACCAAACATGTCACACTTTAAAATTGCACACACCCATGCAACAGCGAAAAATTACGTAAATTTCACTATCCATAGGCGACGCTTTAAAGCATTTACAGTTTACCACTTTAGATTTACACAGGAGGTCTGGTACTAGAATTACTGCAACTGATCTGATGTTCATGATGATACCTCGCATGTGTGGGCCAATCCCTGTTCGTGCGTGCGGGACCAATGCGTGCATTCACCTTTGCACGCAGGCATGGTGACAGTTTTCTTTTTTTTTTTTTTTTTACACTGTCACTTTCATTTATTTATTTTTTATCACTTTTATTGTTATCCTGCAAAAGGCAGTGACAGGTACTTTTTATGGAGAGATCTAGGATCTATTAGCCCCTCAAATGCTTTTAATTTAAAAAAAATTGCGCTGTTTACATCCAGGGGAACTGGAAGTGATGTATGTTCATTAGTTCCGGTTTCCTATATCACAGAGGTACTATGTACCCCATACTCATTAACATAGGGAAGGGGAGGGATCTGGGGGCTCCCTTGTTAAAGGGGGCTTCCAGATTCCGATAAGCCCCCCGCCCCGCAGACCCCCAGAACCACAGCCCTATGTTGGTATGGTTCAGGAGAGGGCCGCGTTTGCTTGTTCCGTCCCTTTCCTTACCTGCTGGGCTGCATGCTCGGATAAGGGTGTGGTATGGATTTTGGGGGAGGGTTCCCCTTAAAATCCATACCAGACCCGAAGGATCCCATTTTTTGCCTGATTTTTGTTGACAGCTGATAATAATAATAATAATAATGACTCATCGGTTGTTAAGGACACAGCGGCTGGCTTCCCGGCCCGGTCCATTGCAACCAGCTATTACACATTGTATTAAAGTGAAGGAAAAAAACGCAACACTCGTTTTTCTAGTGCGGCTCCATTAAAGTCTATTACATGCAAAACACAATCTGCAGCGAGAAAAAGTCCCCAACCCTTTTCCAAAAATGCAGCGGCTGAAAAAATGCATAGATGTGAACGTGTACCAAAGGAAACCATGTTAAATGGACTGTAGTGTGTTTCTGCAAAACGGAAAATGCACAAAAGAAGCGCATAGGTGTGAACATAGGGATATAGGGTTCATCCTGTTTTGACAGTGACTCGATGGTGACATTTCATGAATCTGTTGCAAAGTTTCTTACCTAGAAAGGGGGGGGGGGTTTACTACTAAAACTGAAGAGTAAAAAATCTGGTGCAGCTCTGCGTATAAACCAATCAGCTTCCAGGTTGTATTGTCAAAGATTAATTGAACAAGCTGAAGTTACAAGCTGATTGCCTACCATGCATAGCTGCACCAGATTCTGATTGTACCACTTTTGGTAAATCTCGCCTAAGACACTGACTTGCAATTGGCAGTAGCAGGGTCAGCCTCCTGTACAAGCTCCTTCAGTTGGCTGTTGGGCAGCCTATCTGATAAGAAATTCAACAGCCAACTGACGGAGCTCACATAGCAGGATGAAAACACGGCAAAGATTTTAAAGAAGGAGTGTGGGGCCAGTTTTGAAGTGTATCTCTAGAAAAAGTTTTTTTTTGTTTGGGTAGAGTGGATAATAATTTATATCCTCTCTTTCTATCTTTATTTTATTTGTTTGCTGTCTATGTCTGATTGGGGAAATTTTCCTTCATTTCTCTTCAAGGAAGGGCATACCTCCCAACTTTTTTGAGATGGGAACGAGGAACATCTATTAGCAAAAGTAGAATCATGTAAAAAAAAAAAAAAAATAGTTAAACCCACAAGTGCTTTTTTCTTTTTTACCACTACTATTCCTTTATATTGACTTTTGATATTTACAAAGGCAGAAATGTAAAACATGGATGAGAGGTTTAGCACTGGGAAACACTTTCTAGATAAATAGTGCATTTTATATACAACTATAAAGATCAGAGAAAGATGAGGGACACATGGGGGAAAGAGGGACAGAGGGACTTTGTTCCAAATCAGGGACAGTCCCTCAAAATCAGGGACGGTTGGGAGCTATGGAAAGGAGAAAGTCATTAGAAAAGGTATCCCTATTAGGGTTTTTCTGTTAACCCCCTATTCTGGTGACAACTGTAAAATCTTGGATTTCTTCTCTTTCTTCCCACACAATGGTCACCAGGACAAGCAGAGATGGTGCATGCCCTAGGTGGAACCATAGACACCAACACAAAACCTGACAAGGGCCTCAAGTCTTCCCAACTTTATTCAAAACAAAGAATTTTTTTTTCACTAAAGAACGTTAAGGCTTAATGTGCACTACAACGTCTAAACTTGAGTTTAGGAGCTTTTGGTGTCTTTTGACAAAGCAACTCCATAAAAGCCTATGTGTCCATGTACACATAGGCTTTTAGCAGAGTTTAGGAACTGCTGCAGTTAGGGGAGCTTCAACTTCCCTCTCTTGAATGCGGAAGAATCGTGTTCAGGATAAGAATGTTTTGATCGCCGGCCAGTGGTCAAAGTAGGCTATTTGTACATGAAGCCTAAAGCCCTGTAAACACGAGCCGAATGCCAGGCGACATTGGCCAGTTCAATAAAAGCTGACCGACATTCGAAATGTGTATATGGCAACCGGTCCGACAGAAGCCAGTCTTTTGGCTGGCTTCTGTCGGACAAGCATGCTGGAAAAACAGCAGTGGATCGGCTCCCAATGAGTACTCTCACCAATATTGGAAGTACACAGCCCTGGCATCTCTACAACACACCCATCCACATCTATGCAAATCATATGAATTATGCCAAATCCATTGGAGCAATAACATGTATTCACTGCGTATATATTTTAATTGGCATTAATGAAGTATTAAACCCACTCTGCACAAAGGGTGCAGGGGGCATCTTTAGAAAGCAGCATGGTTAGTCTGGGGGGAGGGGAGTATTAAATTGACTGGTAGATACACTACAAAATTGAAGCCAAACTCTAGCTAACACTTTATAAGCAGTCACAGTTAGTCCTTTTAAGATAAAGGTTTTATATATATATAAAAAAAAGAAGCTGATCATTGAAAGCATCCCTGCAAGTATTAAATGGTTTGTCTCATCTCTGTAATGGATACATTCTGCTGGGGAGCGTGTTCTTTTGAAAAACAACAGATTCACTTTCTGGACCACCAGATGAAAATAGAAGAAAGAAAGCGTAAAAAAAAAAGAAAATTAATGCAGGCATCACAACAAAGGATTGGTAAGCTTCAATATAATAAATGTTTGATTTTGGGTGTAATACCACTTTATAGAAAGAGTCTGGAATAAAATAATACATGCAAATTGTATTACAGAGATAAAAGAGTACATTGTTTTTCTTAGTTTTATAATAATTTTAAACATACTGTACTTTTTAAAGTTCGAAAAGTACTGTGCATTGCATATCCTATCAGTTCCCTGCTCTACTTCTGCTTTGTGCAAAAGCAGCACAGCCACAGGTGCATTTATTGATGCAGGAATATACCGTGCTTAAATAGGACTACATGTTCTCTGCCCCTCATAACTGCCACTGTCAGTGGTGTCTTTCTGAACACATTTTGGCTTTAAACTGGAATTCTGGGAAATACTCTAAATGCACTGTATATATGAAGTGTTATAAGGAATTAGTAATTATCCTTAGTTTTGTGATTTGCACACCTCTATATGAGCAGGAAAATGACCTTTTCAGCAGACCATACATCATCGATGCAATGGTGCTAATTCACAGCCAGTTACCAGAATGGTGGTAAAATTGGACACAGGAAGCTACCAGTAGTGCTGTTTGGCAGTTGTGTGTAAATCACAAAATTCTCAGAACAGATATACAAATCTTTTGGCAGGTAAAACAGTTCTCAATGAAAAATATATCTTTACATACATCCTGCTTCCTAGACCAATAAAACCAGATAATAGCTTATGCCACAGCTCTTCACAAAGATACAAAAACCTCCAAGGAAACATTAAAGTAGCATAAAGTACAAAGAATTATATAAAACTGTAACATGACTACCCTAGTAGGGTTATATTACCACTCTTATAAAAGGCTAAAAAACTCTTTAACATGAGTTTTTTAGTTGATGTTGAAGCAGTAATGACCATCAAGTCACGTACCCTTTTGTTGCTGTAATAGGGGTCGAGGTCCTCCATTGGTTCCGTGACCATTTCCGATGGTAGGTCTCCATATATAAAAGGCAAGCCTTTGCCTGCTTCCAAGTCCGAGTTCGGCTTGGGCCCATTTTCGTCATCGTCATCTCTGCGGTCCTTTGATGGTTTTTTGGCTTTTTCTTCTGCAAAGCGCTTCTCGATAGCAACAACAGATTCTCTGGTGAGGAGGCGAAGGCTTTCAGGTCCTGGTGGGGGTACAAGTGGCTGTTCCATTTTTTCATCCTGCAGTAAATCCCATTCAGCTTCTCACACATGAAGGTGCTGTAAAAACAATTGAGATATATCCATTTTAAATGTCTTATCTATATGAATATATTTATAATTCATGCATTATTTTAGGGTTTTACGTTCACTTTCGCAATTTTTTCGAGATAGAAGCAAGAATGCAAAATTTAATTGGTATTTTAATTTAGGTACGTTTTGGTGACACGCACATTCTCATAGCGTATATTTGCACCTATTCTGACACCTAATTTCCAAGATATCTGCAGTGCCAAGTGAATTTTTAGTCTCTCCCTCTCTCTCTCTCAACATACAGTAAAACCTTGGTTTGAGAGTAACTTGGTTTGAGAGTGTTTTGCAAGTCAAGCAACATTTTTTAATACATTTTGACTTGATATACAAGCAATACCTTAATATACAAGTAGCGTCAAGTCACAACTGAATATAAAAGAGAAGAGAGGCGCCTCTAATGCCTCGTACACACGACCAGTTTTCCTGTCTGGAAAACTGCCATGACAGTTTTTGGCAGGGAAAACTGGCCGTGTGTATGCTCCATGGCAGTTTTCCCGACAGGAAAACTGCCGCGAATCGCGGCGGGAAAAAAGAGAACATGTTCTCTTTTTTGCTGCTGCGGTTTCCGGCAGTCTTTTTCTCGGCAGTTTCCCTATGGGAAACACTGCTGTGGAGCATACACACGGCCAGGATTCCCGGCCAAAGCTCTCACCGCAGTCTGGTGTGTACAGGGGGAAATTTACCGAGCAGGTTCTCGGGTTTTCCACCCGGGATTCCCGGCGGACTTTTTACCACCGGGAATCCCGGTTGTGTGTACAGGGCTTAAGTGTAGCAATATGGTTACAATTTTAATGAAGATACAACATTTAGCAACATATTGCTACAATAATGCCTCGTTTCCACTGAGCGAATCGGTTCGGTTCGGTACGGTACGCTATTTTGGGTGTTTCCATTATGAAAGCATGTCATAAAAGCAAACCGTACCGGACCATTCTGGGTCCTTCTTCAGATGTGAGGCCATAGAAAATGGAATGGTTTGGTTAGGGCGGACCTACAATACATCTCACTGATTGGTGGACGTGCTAGGCATTTTTTCTAAACCTTGTATGGTCCCGGATGGTCCGATTTGCAGTGGAAACGCTCAGCAGAATAGACCGGACCATTCTAAGCGCTCCAAACTGTACCGACCCGAACCGTTCCGTTCAGTGGAAACGAGGCATTAGAGGCGCCTCTCTTCTCTTTTATACTCTGTAGCTCCTGCTGAATTTTGCTTCTAATGGTTTACCACTTGTGAAGGCTGCCATTTGTGGATGGATTATTTGTGGTTACACAACCTGGCCAAATTGCTTTAATCATTTTATATAGACTATATACTGAAGGACCCATAAATAAATGGTTGTGGAACAAATCATTCTAGTTTCTATTATTTCTTATGTGGAAATTTGCTTTGTTATAAAAGTGCTTTGAATTACAAGCATGTTTCTGGAACAAATTATGCTTGCGATACAAGGTTTCACTATATATGTTTTATGTTACACCGATTCTTAGGATGTGAAATAAAATATGGTCAGACTTGCATTTCTGGAGTTCAGCTTAAAAAAAAAAAAAAGATGTAAAGCCAAAATACAGTAAATTATGCAGGAAATTTGCCAAAGCTGGTGCACTCAGGATCTGGTGCAGCTGTGCGTGGTAGCCAATTTGATTCTAACTTTAGCTTAATATATGGACAAGCCTCCATTAACTGCTTGCCGACAGCCCCATGTACATTTGCTGCAGAGCGGCTGCTCCTGTGTGCAGAATCACGTACAGGTACGTGATTCTGATCCTTCTGGGTCTGGGGCACGCAGGCACACAGTGGGATTGGACACAGCGGGAGCCAATCAGCGGGTCTGGCAGACACGTCGTCCGCCAGGAATTTCACGTCTAGATTAGGGGTGCGCGCTATACGCCGGTGCACGCTATAGGCAGATAAATAAGGTAAATCAAAATTCCAAAAATCTATCCCATAGTTTGTAGACTCTATAACGTTTGCGTTACCCAATCAATATACGCTTATTGGGATTTATTTACCAAAAATATGTAGCAGAATACATATTGGCCTAAATTTATGAAGAAATTAGATGTTTTACATTTTGTTTTATTGGATGTGTTTTATAGCAGAAAGTAAAAACTATTTTTTCAAAATTGTCTTTTTTTGTTTATAGCGAAAAAAATAAAAACCGCAGGGGTGATCAAGTACCGCCAAAATAAGCTCTATTTGTGAGAAAAAAAAAAGAACACACATTTAATTTGGTTACAGTGTCACACGACCGCGCAATTGTCACTTAAATTAACCCAGTGCCATATAACAAAAATATGGCATGGTCAAACTTTCGGGAGCTGAAGCGGTTAATATGGCACCACACCCATATCAAGATTTAAACAAAATAAACAATAAGGTAAAGGACTTTTAGGTTGCCATGAATAACTACAATAGAGAAAGACTACAATTGTATAAAATTATACAAAAGTTTATTTTGTATAAAAAAACATAAAAACATGTACAAATGACGGGGTTATTCTGCCTACATTTCCCAACTGGCTAAGTATAGCAATCTGTGTACCGGGTGGCCCAATCAACTTATTGAACGAATAAGTGAAGTCCTTTACCTTATTGTTTCTTTTGTTTTAAATTCAGCTTGTTCAATTAAGCTTTGACAGTAAGCCCTGGTTCACACTGGGTACGATTTGGAATGATTTGAGATGCGATTTGACATGTCAAATCGCATCTCAAATCGGCGGCAATTGTCGGCAATGGCACTGTCCTAATCAGTGCGACACCGCATCTGCGATTTCAAAAAGTAGTTCCTGTACTACTTTTTGCGATTTCGGGCCGCGATTTACATTAAATTGCGGCCGAAATCGCGGCAAAATCGCAGCCGCGAAATCGCGGTAAAATCGCGCATTTTACCGCGATTTTGAATTCGCAGCAGTGTGAACCTAGGCTAAAACATGGAAGCTGATTGGTTTCTATGCAAATGCAGAAATGCACCATATTTTGCACTCTCCAGTTTTAGTAAATCAACCTCCATGTGTCTGTTTCTTTTTTTTTTTTTTTTTAAATGTAGTCCCTCTACTGAATAATAACAGTGCCCTGCAGATCTTTAAATCAGTATAACACAGAATTGAATTTTGGATTGCCTTGGGATGTCTGCAATGAATAGTTGATACTAAATTCACAAAGGCTATCGCAGCTTGAATATTGGAGTGAAACATTGCTTTTTCTGGCAGTCAGAACATTAAAAACAAAAAGCAGGCTAAAATGCTACAGTTCTCAAGTTAGCACTGATACAATTGAATTTATTTCTGTTGTGCCTGTTTTTTGTCTACCATATGACTTGGAATGAAAGAATAGCATTCACACACCAAACATTCATACAAATGTACAATGCTCATGTCCATATAGGAATCAGATATTTGGCAATGCATGGTATTACAAACGGCAGCATATTGATCTATCATAGACATGTGCATTCCCGTTCGTAACAAATGGATTTTCGTACGAATTTGTTAGTATTCGTACATTCGGATCAATTCGAACATCCGAAAAGCTGAAAGAACTAAAATACGAAAATTACGGAATTATGAATAAGCAAAATAACAAACAAGCGAAAATACGAACGTATGATTGGACAATCTTACTAAAATACGAAACACCGAAAAAGCAAAAGAACGGAAATGACATCTATAACGAACGTTTGCATTCCGTATTTTAAATCCTTTGTCTGTTCGTATTTTCATTCGTATGGGCACTGGGCAGTGTAGTTAGTGAGTGATGTATCTTACTTAATATCTTAGCCAATCAGCTTATCTCTTTTGTGCTGAGTCACATTGTACAGTGTAAAGCCTCGTACACACGATCGGACTTCAAACAAACTTTTCCGTGGATTTTCGTCTGAAGGGAGTTGGCCAGACTTTTGAAACCGAAAAAGTTTGTCTGATAGAGCGTACACACGGTCGGATTTTTTGGAAAATGCTCATTTTGACGTTTGTTGGCAAAAAGTCCGACCGTGTGTACGGGGCTTAAGAGGAAGTATATCTTAATATGGATTAGCCACACGTTGCTATGTTTTTACGAAAGTACAAAATTACGAATCCATTAAACGAAAATAAAACTGTTACGAAAATACGAACGGGTCTGAATAGGAAAACTTGCGTCTTACGAAAAACGAACGGGTCCGAATAGGAAAACTTGAGTCTTACGAAATTACGAATCTTTACGAATTTACTGAACGAGACGAAACAGAACAAAACAAATACGAAAATTTTTGTTGTGCACATGTCTAATCTATCATATTAAGCAATATCCTATGAGATGACGGGAAGTTGGCTTTGGGATAGAAAACTTAATTTGTGCACAGTATAATTGTATTGTAAATATACTATATGGTCAAAAGTGAACACCCTTCCATGTTAATGACTTTCGGTGTTTCCAATACAGTAGAACCTTGGATTACGAGCATAATCCGTTCCAGGAGAATGCTCGTAATCCAAAGTACTTGCATATCAAAACGAGTTTCCCCATTGAAGTCAATGGAAACAAAAATAATTTGTTTCGCATTGACTTCAATGGCATGCAATACCGCATGTGGCCAGAGGTGGGGGACGCCAGAGAGCCTCGGAAACGGCCGAAAAGGCCCAAGGACACCTCGGCTGACCTCGGCATACCTCGGAAAGACTCTGTTCCCGAGGTTTGCTGAGGTCAGCCGAGCTATCCTCAGGCCATTCCGTGCATTTTCGAACGACGCCAATCGGCTCAGAATGGCGCCGCTTGGCTCCGACGCCCCCACCTCAGGCCAAGTGCGGTACTGCACACCGCTTTGGCCTGAATCCTGCTCATTTTGCGAGACAACACTCGCAAACCAAGTTAAAATACAGTGCTTGTATTGCGAAACGCTCGTTAACCGCGTTACTCGCAATCTGAGGTTCCACTGTAATGAGTACTGTTAAAGCTGCAGCATGCAATTAAGATGGTTGAGAGCCTCTGACTTGTGGCAATCGTTTATAGATGGTGTAGGCAACCTGGGGCCCTCCAGGTGTTCTGGAACTATATTTCCCATGAGCTAGCAGTTACAATTACTCCCAGAGGCATGATGGGACTTTTAGTTCTGCAACAGCTGGAGGGCCTCAGTTTGCCTACCCCTGGTTTAGAGAAAGCCCTTTTCTGTTCTATTGTGATTGTGCCCCTGTGCACAAAGCTAGCTCCGTAAAGAGGGAGAACTGGC
This sequence comes from Rana temporaria, assembly GCF_905171775.1. Lineage (NCBI taxonomy): Eukaryota > Metazoa > Chordata > Amphibia > Anura > Ranidae > Rana > Rana temporaria. The sequence continues at coordinate 174,208,975 of NC_053494.1, read as the reverse complement.
GTGGACTGCACAGAGGCATGACATCAAGCCTACTGAACATCTTTGAGTTGAATTGCGAGCCAGGTTTTCCCATTCAAAATAAATACCTATTTGTCTCAATTGGCACAAACTCCCAAAGACAAACTCCCAAAGACTATTATAGCTGAAAAGTGGGGAGCAACTCGCTATTGATGTCCATGGATTTGGATTTAAATGTCCATAATGTTCCTATTGGTTTGATGGTCATGTATACACAAACATTGGTCATATAGTTTGCCTTCAGCTCTGAGGAGCTCATGAAATATATTAGGTGCTAACTGATATATATATATATATATATATATATATATATATATATATATATATATATATATATATATATATATATACACAGGGTATAATGGTATGATGAGAAAAAAAAATTACCTACACATGCCAACTCAATTAGTAGATCTAAAGAGGCATCTGAATAAATATAATTACCGTACTTTTTCTGCAGAAGTTGAGATTGCTCGATCCCCTTTAACTTCACGAGCCTCCCTATAATTCCCTATATGTGATGAGTTCTTTATTGAGCAACAGGGGGGGTCTTGGAGCCAAACAGCAGTGAGTTTAAACCAAAGTAGATTTAAAAGGTAAAATATACACATTTTGCTGACGGTAAACTTTGGTTTATGGATATTTTCATCATGTTCTCAAAAGAGATGAGTGAACTTCTGAAAGAATTGATCAGTTGTATTCTGTCTATTTTTAATTGTGACCCTTTGACCAGTAGTGTATTTAGGTTTAGTGCTGCCCTAGGCCTGACTAAACTTGTACACCTCCTAATTTAAATATGACCCACCCCTTCCTGTCAAGGCCACACCCCTTTCTTTTTAAGACCCACCCTTACATTTTTGAGTGTTGCATATAGTTCTACTTTAAGCACACATTTCTGATAATTTTACTAAGCAGATATAACCATGCCAATGGTAGAGCAAAAAACGTATAGCACAGTGAGGAAGGTTTGTGGTCCAGGATGATAGGACAGTCAAAATTAGAAGCAGCGTTAGACTAATTTGCCTCTCAGCCCAGTCCACACCATAAGACTGGCGCAAGCTGGCGGGGACTCTTTCCGTGCTGCCCCCCTGAAAGGTGCTGCCCTAGGCTTGGGCCTTGTTGGCCTAGGCCAGGATACAACATTGCCTTTGACTATGAAATTCAGTAACCAGAAGTCCTGTTGAGGTCAACAGGGATCCAAGCCAATCTCAGCATGTGTATTACAGAGCAACCATTGATGCAAAATTTGGAAGAATGGTTTAGGAAGCTCCTGGAAAACCCTGCTTGATGAGAAGATGGGGGCCAAAAACAGCTTGAGGTACTTTTCTGTAAAACTTCTACCAGGGATAATAAGATAGAATTGCAGGAAATGGTGACAATGGCAGTCAAGCTAAGGGTGTTTAGGCAATAGCAGAGGCATATATGTCAAGTGTCTAGGCAATAGAAGAAGCATATATAAGCTTTAGTCCCTTCCGCCCAGACAGTGTTGCCAACTGTCCGTATTTTTACGGACAGTCCGTAAAAACGGGCACTTTTTTCCCCCGTTTGTAAATGTCCGTAGTTGCGGGAATGTGTCAGTAAAAATAGCCGAGATCGGTTCGGCTTAAAACTGCGCATGGAGATTGGAGGCAGGGGGTGATTGGAGGCAGGGGATGATGGTGGCTGCGGTGGCACCGCAGAGGGGGATGGAGGCAAGGGGCAATGGAGGCAGGGGGAGATTGGAGGCAGGGGGTGTTAGTGGCAGGGGGTGATTGGAGGCAGGGGGTTTTAGTGGCAGGGGGTGATTGAAGGCAGGGGGTGTGGGTGTCACCGCAGAGGGGGAGGGTGGCATCGCAGAGGGTAGGGATGGAGACAGGGGTTGTTGGTGGCACTGCAGAGGGGGATGGAGGAAGGGGACGATGAAAGCAGGGGGCGATTGGAGGCAGGGGGCCTGGAGGTGATTGGAGGCAAAGGGAGATTGGAGGCAGGGGGAGATTGTAGCACCACAAAGGGGAATGGAGGCAGAGTGGGATGGAGGGGTGTTGGTGGCAGAGGGGGGTGGAGGCAGGGGGTGATGTGACTAAATAATTTACACTTATTATATTGAAAATAACAAAAATATGTTTTTTACCTTAATATCTACCTTAAATTACATTGCTATTTGTCTAGCGTACGTGTTTGTAGCCTAAATACTAAAATTTGCACCTAAAAATGTGATTTAGTAACTTTTGTGAAATGCCAGTAAAAACGTGGCTGCACCAGTAAATTTCGGGTGTCGTGCCAGTAAATTTCAATCTGGTAGGTTGGCAACACTGCGCCCAGAAGACTTTTGGGAATCTCATCTGCCAAAAATAACACAAATATTTGGATTTGGCATCTGAATTTATAAAAATGTAACCTAATGCTCAGTTTGAATTGTCTAGGTTTGTGACAAGTTTCCCAAAAATTCTATTACAGGTGGTCACTGGATGGCACCAGCTGATTTGTTATATCTCTTGGGGTCTTCAATGGCAAGATCTTCCCAGATGAATGACAGTCTCTGTCTTTTACCACTTTGGAGACCTACTCTTCCTGCTGAAGTGTACATGATGTAAACTAAGCATTAAAAATCGAATAAGTAAAATACGTCCTTTACAATGGCCGCAGCACATGGGAGGACTTAGGAACTTTTATTTAGAGATGTTCCCATAAGAATCCTTAGGCCTCGTACACACGACCGGGTTTCTCGGCAAAAAACAGCAAGACATTTTTGCAGAGGAAACCGGTCGTGTGTACATTTTCGTTGAGGAAACTGTCGAGAAACTCGACGAGCCAAAAAGAGAGCAAGTTCTCTATTTCCTTGATGGGAATGGAGAAAATTGGCTTGTCGAGTTCCTCGACAGCCTAACAAGGAACTCAACGAGGAAAACGATGTGTTTTGCCCGTCGAGTTCATCGGTCGTGTGTACGAGGCCTTAGTTAAAAGTATAAAGGGAATTTTAACCTGTAGTGATCACTTAGAACAGAAATAGAGACACTGACCCTATAATGCAGCAAAGTGATTGCACATTTCTTAAGAAACCAGTGCCTGAAGACATTTGAGGAGTTTTCGATACGCCAACTTTTCTCTGAACATTCATCTTCCAACTGATAGGACAAAGGGCACAGGAAATGCATTATATTCTAGAACACATTCTGAAGAATGATCTGAAGATTCTAAGATGAGCACACATAGAAAGGTGTCTGCTAGCTTCTATAACTGCATAACAGCAGGAGACTTTATATCTTGTTATAGAACAGAGAGCACAGATACAGCCAGCATCCAATGGATTTTTGTAACAGTTTAATCAATGTAACTGGGAAATAAAATCTTTGTTAGCTGCTTAAATCAAAGCATCTGAACAAAGGCTACCTGTAGTAAGCTTTAGTACAGCACGTGATACAGATTTATAAGGAAAAATGTAAAATTAAGACACAGGGGGTTATTTACAAAAGGCAAATCCACTTTGCACTTCAAGTGCAAACTACGGCCCAGATTCACGTCCAGCGGCGTATCTCTGCGGCGGCGTAACGTATCCGATTTACGTTACGCCGCCGCAACTTAGACGGGCAAGTGCTGTATTCTCAAAGCACTTTCTCCGTAAGTTGCGGTGGCGTAGCGTAAATCGGCCGGCGTAAGCCTGCCTAATTCAAATTTGGATCAGGGGGACGTGTTTTATGTAAAACTACTGTGACCCGACGTGTTTGACGTTTTTGCGGAACGGCGCATGCGCCGTCCGTGGAATTTCCCAGTGTGCATTGCTCCAAAGTACGCCGCAAGGACGTCATTGGTTTCGACCTGAACGTAAATGACGTCCAGACCCAATGACGGACGACTTACGCAAACGACGTAACTTTTTCAAATTTCGACGCGGGAACGACGGTCATACTTAACATTGGTACGCCGCACTTATGCCTCATATAGCAGGGGCAACTATACGCCGGGAAAAGCCTAACGTAAACGTTGTAACTTTACTGCGTCGGACACGCGTACGTTCGGGAATTCGTGTATCTAGCCAATTTGCATACTCAACGCGGAATTCGACGGAAGCGCCACCTAGCGGTCAAAAAAAAATGCAGTTAAGATCCAATGACGTAAGAGATTTACGCCTGTCGGATCTAATGGATATCTATGCGTAACTGATTCTAAGAATCAGGCGCATAGATACGACGGGTCGGATTAGGACTTACGACGGCGTACATGGCGCTGCGCCGTCGCAAGTCCTTTCAGAATCTGGTTCTACAAGTGCAAAGTGCACTTAAAATTGCACTAAAAGTGCCCTTGGAAGTGCAGTCGCTGTAAATCTGAGGGGTAGATCTGAAATGAGGGGAATATCTGCTGATTTTATTATCCCATCATGTGCAAGCTAAAATGCTGTTTTTTATTTTCCTTGCATGTCTACAGTGACTGCACTTCCAAGTGCACTTTCAGTGCGATTTCAAGTGCAAAGTGGATTTGCCTTTAGTAAATAACCCCCATGGTGTTGGTACTGTCAATTCACTGTACATTTACACAACAGACCTAAGTGCTAATTCACACCAAAAGCTATGCTAAACACATGGCCGTTGGTGTACCCTAGAAGGAACAGTGCCCAATGCGTCCATATGGGCCTATTGTACTTTTATGCCGCGTACACACAATCAAAACCGTGGATTTTGCCAACATCAAAACTGTGGATTTTTTTTCGACGGATTGTTCGCTTAAACTTGTCTTTCATACACACAGTCACCAGGGCCGCTGATAGAAATCATTTGGCCCCGTACAGCCTACCTGACGGGACCCCCTTCAGCTCCACCACTGGTCCCACCCCTGGTCCCTCCTTTAGCCCCACCCCTGGTCCCACCTTAAAACTGTCTCTGCAGCACATTACGGGATTGGCGGCACTGTCTCTGCATGCAGCACATGTGTTATGGGCCATAACGCATGTGCTACCTGCAGACAGCGCCACCAATGCAGCCAATGCCATATTGGTCATGGTGGCATGCAGGCATTGCTGGTGGAGCCCGGGCTTGTGGTGGATTACGATGATAGGTCAGGGCTGTACAGTTTTTTTTTCTACATTAATTAATACTTGCCCGGGCCCCCCTGCTGGCCGGGCCCGCTACAACAGGGCGGCCCTGATAGTCACACAAATGTTGTCGGAAATTCCAAACGTCAAGAACGCGGTCACGTACAACACTACGAAGAGCCGAGAAAAATGAAGTTCAATGATTCCGAGAATGCGTCAAATTGATTCCGAGAATGCGCAGGATTTTTGTGCGTCGGAATTGGCTACAGACAATCGGAATTTCCAACAAGAACTTTTGTTGTCGGAAAAATTGAGAGCCAGCTCTCAAACATTTGTTGTCGTAAATTCCGACAGCGAATGTCCGATGGAGCATTCACACGGTCGGATTTTCCGACAACAAGCTCACATCGAACTTGTTGTCGGAAATTCCAAACGTGTGTATGCGGCATTATTGTGCAAATTTTCTTGAAATATCATAAAGTGGCCTTTTATTAAGTTCTATTGGCATGCCATACTTTTTTAGTGCACACGAGCGCAGGCTGGTGGTATGAACTGGCATGATGGAAAACAAGGCTGTTTGCCTTGCTGTGTCTTGCTTTGGGAATGTGCTGGGAAAGGCTACCCAGCCAGTGTAGTCCCAACACACCTGGTGTGAACAAGCCCTAAAAGTCAGCATGGTCCTCACTTTCTTTGTTTCCCTCTTCCTCTCTCTTTTTCCAGCACACTTACATGCATTTCATGAAAGTCTCTCCCCACGTGCCAGGTTATCCAGAGGAGTTTTCGTCATGTCAAGGCTGATCATTTTTACCAGTTTACACAGTCTACTCATTAAAACAGGTTAGGGACAGAAGTAGAGCAACAGTGAAAGAGGGAAACATTTATTTCTGCAAAACTGCAGGCAATGTGGCTTACAAAATAAGTATATCTGCCATGGTATTTAGCTTATAGCAACCATTTAGCTATTAGTTGTCATTTTTTGGGTTGTAGCAGACACCTGATAGCTGTATTCTGGTTGGTAGTTAGAGTGAATGCAGTTGTTACATGCATAGGGTCACTACATTCAAAACTAATATTTGAGATTTTGGTACAAATTGAAAACTTAAAGAAATTATTAAAAAAATAATTGGAAATCCAGTAACAATTCATATGTCGTTAAGGTCCTGGGCTTACACATCAGCTGCAGCTATAGCTTCTACTACCTCTTTGGATTTTTATTTATTTTATACTATTGAGAATGCAAAAGTAGGAACAGAAACACTCAACATTCCACATTCGGTAAGAATTAAAGTGGTTGTAAACTCAAATAAATATTATTGCCAGCCTCTCTGTTCTATTAAGCCATACAACACTGTGTACATGGTTGTATAAAATTGTGCCTCTAAATACCATATTTCAGTTTGTTTCTGGCTGGTCACATGACATCCAGCTGCTCTCCTCCCCCGATCTAAGGGCTACAGCGGGAGGGACCGAGAACCCCCTCTGATGTCACCCGAGGTGGTCACGTGATTGCTGTGCTGTCTGCTCAGCCTCACCCTCTGTAACCCTTAGATCGGGGGAGGAGAATGGCCAGACGTCACGTGACTGGCCAGAAATTAACTGAAAGAAGGTATTTAGAAGCATCATTTTATACAAACATGTACACAGTGTAGTATGGCTTGATAGAACAGGCAGTAATCTTTCTTTAACCTTACTACCAGCTACTAATAGCGGCAGGAGGGGAGGGGGCGGAGGAGATGGCTCACACACACAGGAGCTGACAGGTAGGGAGGGAGGGGAAGAGGGGGCAGCAAGCAGCGTGATGACGGAGGCATGTAACCTAACCATGGTAGTCATGGATCAGCAGCCATGATTACTGTGGTCAACACACTAAGGCTGCGTACACACGGTCGGTCGAAACCGATGAAAACAGCCTAAAGTCCAGTTTCATTGGTCCAAACCGACCGTGTGTACGGCCCATCGGTCTGTTGTTCTTCGGACAAAAATTAGAGAACTTGCTTTAAAATCAAACCGATGGACGGCTGACTATCGGTCAAAACCGATGGTTAGTACACAAAAACATTGGTTCAAAACCCGCGCATGCTCAGAAACAAGTCGACGCTTGGAAGCATTGAACTTCGTTTTTTTCAGCACGTCGTGTGTTTTACGCCACAGCGTTCTGACCCGATTGGTCTTTGAACTGATAGTGTGTACGCACATCAGACCATCGGTCTGCTTCAGTGGTGAACCGATGAAAACGGTCCGTCGGACCATTCTCATCGGATGGATCGACCGTGTGTACGCGGCCTGAGACCAATTTCACACTGGGGCATTATTCAGGCGCTTAGCGTTAAAAAAAAGCATCTGTAAAGCGCCTGAAAGAAGTTGCATCTGCAATCTCAATGTGAAAGCCCAAGTGCTTTTACACTAAAGCGCCTGAAAAACGCCCCAGTGTTAAAGGGGTCTTAGCGTTAAAAAAAGTGCCTGTAAAGCGCCAGAAAGAAGCCTCATTTGCAATCCCAATGTGAAAGCCCAAATGCTTTCATACTGAGGCGCTGCGCTGTCAGGGCGTCAAAAAAGTCCTGTAAAAAGCTTCTTTGCAGCGCTTTAAGAGCATTGAATACACCGCTCCTAAAGTGCCCCTTAACATTGATGCAATTTTTTAAACGCCAAAGCACCTGAAAAACGCCCCATTGTGAAGCAGAGCTTTACCAGCGTTTTTCGGGCACTGGCAGTGTGAAAGGGCTCTGAAAGCACTCAGGCTTTCACATTGGGATTGCAGATGAGGCTCCTTTCAGGCACTTTACGGGTATTTAACGCCAAAGCGCCTGAAAAACGCCCCAGTGTCAAAGTGGTCTAAGGGAGATAAAGGAACAGGCAGGATCAACCAGGTTTTTTACAGCATAGAAAGAAACAGATTAGACAGCGCAAGAACTGAGCTTTTTAACCTGCTATAAGGGCAGGCCCGGATTTACTCCCTTTGCCGCCCCAAGGCCGGGTCCTACAAAGCCGCCCCCCCCCCCCATGTGATAGAAATTAGGTAAAAAAAATTATATTAACCCCCCCCCACCAAAAATAAATAAACTAAAATTACTTGTGATTTGCAGCAGTGGTGGTTGGGTGGGGATAAGATCAGTGGCAGCGGTAAGGGAGATATGGGATGAGTGGCAGCGGTGGTGGGGGGATGGGATGAGTGACAAGGGTGGTGGTTGAGGGGATTGAATGGGATGAGTGGCAGAGGTGGTGGGGGAATAGGATCAGTGGCAAGGGTGGTGGTTGGGGGGGCATTGGATGAAATGAGTGGCAGTGGTGGTGGGAAGATGGGATCAGTGGTGAGGGTGGTGGTTGGGGAAGATGGGATGGGATGAGTGGTAGTGGTGGTATCAGTGGCAGGGATGGTGGTTGCTGGATGGGATCAGTGGTGGTGGTGTGGGGGGTATCAGTGGTGGGGGTGTTATCAGTGGCGGTGTGGGGGGGGGGTGTATCAGTCTCACTAGTGGTGATGGTGGTGGTGTGGGGGGGAATCAGTGGTAGTAATGGTGGTGGGGGGTAGCAGTGGCAGTAATGGTGGTGGGGGGTATCAGAGGCAGTAATGGTGGTGGGGGGGTATCAGTGGCAGTAATGGTGGTGGGGGGTATCAGTGGGGCAGCCGTGTCACAGGCGGGGGCACAGGTGGGGGACAGTGTCACAGGCGGGGGCACAGGTGGGGGACAGTGTCACAGGCGGGGGAGCAGTGTCACAGGCGGGGGCACAGGTGGGGGAGCAGTGTCACAGGCGGGGGAGCAGTGTCACAGATGGGGGCACAGGTGGGGGGGCCAGTGTCACAGGCGGGGGAGTAGTGTCACAGGCAGAGGAGCAGTGTCACAGGTGGGGGGGCAGTGTCACAGGCGGGGGGGCAGTGTCACAGGCAGGGGGCAGTGTCACAGACAAGGGGCAGTGTCACAGGTGGGGGGGCCAGTGTCACAGGCGGGGGAGTAATGTCACAGGTGGGGGGGGCAGTGTCACAGGCGGGGGGGCAGTGTCACAGGTGGGGGCATCAGGTGGGGGAAGCCAGTGTCACAGGTGGGGGGGTCAGTGTCACAGGGGGCTGGACGCATAGAGGGGTGACGGCCTGCATTACGGGCCACCACTGCTTTATAGTAAACATTTAGCCAACCTGATTGGTTAAAAATTGTCCAAGACTATTCCAAAAGAATGATACTATAGCTCAGGGGTGCCCAAACTTTTGAAGCACGAGGGCCACTTAAGCGACTTGTTAACCAGTCACGGGCCACAATCAATGAGTGGAGCGGGCGGATGGCAGGTCCATGTGGCTACGGACACAGCCCACTATACTCTTTTTTTTTTGCCCCCTGAACACACCCATTTGTGTGACAATAGCGAATGTATATTCACTATTGTCCCACTGATTCTCCTCCCAGTCAATCAGGAAGCAGGTCTTGGGATCTGTTTCCTGATTGGCTGAAAAGAGAAGCAATCCTAATGGCCTAGGAGGAGGCGGGAGGAGATGCACAGCCCCCGTGATGAGACACAGGAGAAGCCACTGCCCGTTGCCCAGAGGGACAGGCTGCCTGTGCCATTGATAGGGTATGTGCGGGGCCGATCGACCAGTCGCCACTGCTATAATAGATGATCACCAAGTTTTATGTTTGCAACTCTTCACAGGCCCAAATTGGAGTCAGTCCAATATAGAAGATAAAAGCACTGTACTGCACAACCAAGTAAAATCTCATCATTATCTTTAGAAGTAACCATTTATTTTGTTAACAAGCCCAGTATATATATTTATATTAATATATTAATGCAGCCTTTCTCAACCTTTTAACCCTAAAGGAACCCTATAAATAATTTTCAGGTCTCGAGGAACCCTTATGAAAACCAATTCATCATGGGTCAATAGGAACAATGCCCCTTATACTGGTGGTCAATGGGAAAAATGCCCCCCTTAAAGTGGTGCTCAGAATGCCACTCTTAAATACAGACAGAAATATATTTGGTGTCATGCTGCTAGCTTTGCCAAGTGATGCTGAACCTTGAACTCTGTAGGGACCATCAAAAAGGTGGTTCATCAGCCACAGTTCAAGGAACCCCTAGTAACCTCTGGAGGAACCCCAGGGTTCCACGGAACCCTGGTTGAGAATGGCTGTATTAATGGCTCATTAATATATGAATTATAAAAAAAAAACACGAGACAAGTTCGACATTTTATGTTCTGAAAAGTTGGTTCTAAGTTTGGATTTCGGGAAAATATTTAAAAGCTGAAAGGGATCAGATTGACAGCCATGATATGCGTAGGTACGTATCTTCATCCAGAGACATTTGAAAACTGATGACAGACATTATGTGAAAAAAGCCTTGGAACATTATCTTTCACTACTAATGTTTTGTTACAATTGAAAACGACCTTGACATATCAAAAGCATTTTTCATTCTCTGCCAGTTATGAAACATGATTCCGCCCATTATAGCTTTATTACTTGAGCCAAGATAAAGAGAAATGAATTGAACTGTTATGCACAGTAATAGAGAATAGTTACTATAACTTATAGCAACCCAGCCCCCCCAGTTCAGATAAGTCAGGTTCAAATTGTCAGATAGGATAACAATTGAATAACTGAATTTGGAAGGAAAAAAAAATACAGTGTATATTTTTTTGGACATTATTTTTAAACAAAAATTGTATATTCAGCACTGAGCATACAATCAATAGTCAAGAATTACTGTATAAAGTATTTAGGAACCATCAAAGTGTGACTTGAAAATGGTGCTAACATTCCCGTAGCAATGGATATAAAACAAAATAAAAATCTGTAGTTGGTGTATGGAAATTTTAAGGCACCAACACAATTATAGTAAAAAACAAATTTTATGTTTGTGGAGCCCTGTGACCGGCCATACCATGGGCTGCAAAATTTTCCTTGGATTCCTGTATGCTCCCTTGACCATCTCTCTTGCGTCTGACCGTTCCTGGAGTGCAGACATGGATAGGCTGACAAGAAGAAGAAACTCGAAATGCGTTGTGCCTACACTATATTACCACAAGTATTGGGACGCCTGCCTTTACACACACATTAACATTAATGGCATCCCAGTCTTATGCCGCGTACACACAACCGTTATTCATGTCATTGACAAAAACAACGTTTTTCTCTACATGATTCCCCTCAAGCCTGCCTTGCATACACACGATCGTGAAAAAAAATGCACAACGGCACTATAAAGGGGAAATTCCATTAGAATGGCGCCACCCTTTGGGCTGCTTTTGCTGATCTCGTGTTACCGCATGTTAGTAAAAGTTGAGAGACCATTCGCAGTTTTCAGTCTTCGTTCTTCTCAGTCTGTTACAGCGTGACGAATGTGCCATCTCCATTACGAATGCTAGTTTTACCAGAATGAGCGCTCCCGTCTCATAACTCGCTTCTGAGCATGCACATTTTTTCACCCTCGTTAAAGTGTACACACAATCGTTTTTCACGACGTGAAAAACGACGAGAAAAAATAGAGCAGGTTCTAAATTTTTAACGCCCATTTTTCTCGTCGAGTAAAATGCTCTGGAGCATACACACGACTGTTTGTCACAACCAATTCACAAAATTGAATTTTTCTCATCAGTGCTAAAAAAATATGCTGTGTCACTGTACTGACACTGGCTGGAAGGGGTTAAACATCAGGGGCAATCAAAGGGTTAACTGTGTGCCTAGCCAGTGTTTATGTGTACTTTGTATGGTGCTTTGCAGGGAAAGAAAATATGTTACTTCCTCTGTGACAGGACAGGGCCCTGCCTTGTTTACATAGGCAGGGCTCTGTCCTGTGTAAATTCATGATAGCCGGGTGGCGGCGGAAATCCATTGAGCGGCACCCAGTGATTGACATCTGCTTTGTTTAATTACAGTACAGCCGGGTCACCAGCTAGGTAGGGTATAGGTAGGTAGGTAGGGTATAGGGCTCATAGTGCGTGCCTCCTACCTGGAAGTGTCAGATCAAGCCACGTACTAGGTACGTGATCTTGTGCAGCCAAGCCGCCTTGCTGCCGTATAACTAGGTTATGCGGTCGGCATGCGGTTAAAGCAGCAGTGCAGTGGCTAAGTGGTTAGAGCTTACACCTGGCAGCACTAGGGTCATTGGTTCAAATCATAACCATAGCACTACTACATGGAGTTTACATGTTCTCCCTGTGTCTGTGTGGGTTTCTTCCCACACTCCGAAGACATGTTGGTAGGTTAATTGGCTCCTACCTTAATTGGCCCTAGTATGTGTATGTATGAATGAATGAATGAGTTAAGGACCTTAGATTGTAAGCTCTTTGAGGGTAGGGACTGACATGACTGTACAATATATATGTAAAGCACTGCATACACTTTATATATATATATATATATATATATATTTTTTTTTTTTTTTTTTTTTTTTCAGTTGCCTTCTGGTTTCTGGCCTAGGTCAAAATAATGTGGTACATCCCTGGAGTCTTCTTGGGAATTTTTTTCCTGTCATCTGGAGGAGGGGAAGAGAGGATTTCTCAGCTAAGCACACCCTCCTGCCTGCATCCTTGAGCTGAGGACAAATTAATTCCAGAAAAAAATACTACATGAATCATTTGCCATTAGGGTCGCCAAACTTTTCAAACAAAGGGTCCAGTTTATTGTCCTTTAGACTTTAGGAGGGCCGGATTGTGGCCAGCAGAGGCAGAAATTGTCCCGGACCCGGCATCGGTGAAAATAAATATGGCCTCAGGGTTGGTGATCAATAGGAGGAGGAGTAGTGCCCCTATTAGGAGAAATAGTATCCCATCATTGGTATCGGTGGAAGATATAGTGCCCTATTGTTGGTGTCAGTGGGAGGAATAGTGCCCCAAGGGCCAGATAAAGGCTAGAAAAGGGCCACACTTGGCCCTCGCAGTCTGGAGACCCCTGCTCAAGATGATCATGGCTAGGAGAGGTGTTTTTCAAAGTGATTTCTCAAAAATGAAAGTGTTTGTTAACCCATATATAAAAAACACTGCCAGCCCCTCCATTAGAGATAGCACAATGTACATGTCTTTTACAAAAACGAGCCATGTAAATACCTTTTTACAGTGATCTTCAGGCAGGTCACGTGACTCATGGCCACTTTACATCTCCATAGCTCCTGCAGGAGGGACCTGCCCCTGACATCAGATAGGGAGGTCCCATGGCCGCTCAGCCCCTCCTGCAGTAGCCCTGTAAACAAGCCAAGTGTCACGTGACCGGCCTGAAGATTGCTCTAAAATGATATTTACATGCCTCATTTTTATAAAAGACTAATAGAGTGTGGTATGCCTATCTATAATATAGGGGCTGGCAGTGACCATTTATAATTTTTTATTCATGCTAATAGTGGTCGGGGGGGGGGGGGGGGGGGGGGGAGGGGTGGAGACAGAGACACAGAACACAGAGCTGACAGGCAGGGAGGGAGGGGGTGAGGGGGAGAGAGCAGAGCAGGGCTGTGGATAACAAAGTGACATAAGCTGACAACGATTGTCAGGGCTCAGCATCCCTGATTATTGTGGTCAAAGCAGAGAGGGGGGGCACAGGAAGTAGCAGGATCAGCCAGGTTTTTAAAGTTTAGAGAGGGGCAGAATAGACAGCACACGCATCGTGCTGTTTAATCTGATTTAAGGGACCAGAATCTCAATTTTTTGGGGAGTTAACAAACACTTTAAGCATAGAGACATGGATGGATGGGTGAGTGAGATTGCTTTAAATAATACAAATTAATTAAATAGTGTTTTTAGTTTGTGTTGCTCACCAGAAGACATTTTGCGTGTCTGGTGGCTTTCAATCCTGGCTATCAACGACAGTTGTAGTCCTCTCTAATGATCGAGAACCAATTAGTGATTCCTGATCATGTGATTTTTATGTCAGCCAATTTTCCTTGTTGGGCCATTTTTTGTAGAGGGTTTTGGATATGTTTGGCTAATTTTAAACCTGTCTTTAGCTATTTTTAAGAATTACCCTGCCAAATAATGGCTTCAGTTTCTTAGGCTTCTGTTACTTAATTATTTAACAGGTTGTGAAAAATTGCATTTTATTATTACTACAGTTTAGCACAACATTAGAGCTGTTTTCTCTGTGAGAACCAAATCTGATATTATTTAATTCTCTGGTATTCTATGATGCCATCTGCTGTTGTTTAACAAAACATACTGCTCGGTTGTTGCTAAGAAAATGACAACTGGGTGTAGAAAGTTGTAGCATCATCAAAGTTGTATTATTAACCACTTGACCTCCAGAAGATTGTACCCCCTTCATGACCATGCCATTTTATGATATTCAGCACTATATCAGGGACAGATGTAAAAAAAAACACAGATTTTTACATACTGTCCCTGGTTTTACTGAGCCTGGCAACCCTGATGGGGCCCCCTAGTGGTATGGGGCCCTCAAGCAGTGCCCAAGTGCCTCAATGGTCAGTCCGCTCCTGGGCTACAGATATTGCTCCTAAACAATTTCTCTATTTAACTCTGGCTTGCTAGATTCTAACATACTGCTTGGGATTGACTGTGTTACTGCTAGTCCGCTGTAGAGTATCTTAATGGGACATACATACTCAAATTACCTGAGCTATATTTGCCTCTCCTATGCAACTATTAGTTGCCATCATAAATCCTATTTACTACGTGCTTGACATAAGTTGGTACTTGTTTATGGCCCATGCCCTAAGTTACTGAACATGTTCCTCTAAACTTTTCTATGCTAAGGGTTGAAGCCATTTTCATTCCTGCACCCTTAGTGGCCTAATACACTACTGTATGTTTAACTGATAATCACTTGCATACAGTTGTGCATTGGAACAGCTGCAGCTGCTGCCACAACCGAGGTATCTATCTTTAGTGTGCACGGTCCGGTACACGATAACGGCGGTCTCCGCAGCGGATTCGCCGCGAGATCGCCGTTATCGGTGGCGGGAGAGGGCCCCCCCTCCCGCCTCTCTCCCTGTGTTTACACAGATCCGCATTCCTGCTCTGTCACGAGCGTTTGCAGGTGCCCGGCGGACATCGTGGCAGCCAGGCACGCGCCCATCGGCTCCTCGGTGATGTGGCGGCGTGCGCCCCCTATACCACCGGGAAGCCAAGGATGTCATATGATGCCCGCCCAGGATGGGAGATCCCATCTGCAGACGTCATATGAGAAGGAGCGGGTAGTGAAGTAGTTAAAGTGGTTGTAATCCTGTGACATGGAAAATGAGCAAAGCATATCTTTCTATAGTGTGTACTAGCCTCAGTCCAAAGCACTGAGTGTGACTTCTGTCTGCTGCCTGGTTTCTCTGCTATCTTCATGAGTCATTTCTGACAGCTAATGCTGATATCAAGGGATGGAGATGGACAGGGAAGGGGCCCTCCAGCACACAGCCTGTTATTGACAGCCTCAACTGCGCCCCTATGAGATTGTGTGGAGGGGGTGTGTCTCTTCCTTCCACTCAGGTTACAGTAAGCTTACTTCTTTGTGCTCTGCAGTGTGCTCTGCAGTGCTCTGCCTATCCCACACCCACCTAAAAACTATCCCCGAGCCACCCCAATCAAATTCTCTGCTGCTATTATCTTTTGTACCACCACCCCCTCCCTTTAGAATGTAAGCTCCAAAATGGCGGTCGTTGCAATGCTTTCTGTCACACCGTATTTGTGCAGCGGTCTTACAAGCGGACTTTTTTTGGAAAAAATACACATTTTTTAAATTAAAAAATAAGACAGCAGAGGCAGAACGGGGATCTGCCGGTGTAAACAAGGCAGATCTCTGTTCTTACAGGGGGTGACACAGGATCTTGTCTTCCTGCTATGCAGGAAGATGGATCTGTGTGTTGTCCCTGGCAGCCCATCCCCCCACACAGTTAGAAATACACTGAGGGAACACATTTAACCCCTTGATCGCCCATGATGTTAACCCCTTTCCTGCCAGTGTCATTAGTACAATGTCAGTGCATATTTTTAGCACTGATCATTGTAATAATGTCACCGGTTCCCAAAAAAGTGTAAAAAATTTCAACTCGGTGTCCGATTTGTCTGCCGCAATGTCGCAGTCCCGCCAAAAAACCCTGATTACAGCCATTACTATAAAAAAAAAAAATAATAAAAATGCCATAAATCTTTCCCCTATTTTGTAAACGCTTGCGCAAAGTCCAATCAATATACGCATATTGGGGAGTTTTTTTATACCAAAAACATGTAGCAGAATACATATTGGCCTAAATTTATGAAGAAATTAGATTTTTTTTAATTCTTTATTGGATATGTTTTATAACAGAAAGTAAAAAAATATATATATATATATATATATATATATATATATATATATATATATATATATATATATATATATATATATATACACAGTATATATATATATATATATATATATATATAAAAAATTATATATTTTTATTGACGGTCTTTATTTGTTAAAAGCGAAAAAAATATATAAATTGCAGAGGTGATCAAATACCACCAAAATAAAGCTCTATTTGTGGGGGAAAAAGGACATCAAATTTATTTGGGCCATATCGCAAAAAATGGCCTGGTCAGGAAGGGGGTAAAACCTTCCCAGAACCAAAGTGGTTAATGTTAGATTTTTCACATAACCACAGTCTCCGCCTGGTTCCCGGGCATTGATGAGCACCAAAGTCACCCTGTGTGCATGGTGAAAGTGGCCCTGCCCACAAGCCTGTGACTGGCCAGTGAAGGAAAAGTAGAAGTTTACTGAGACCTTGTGATTGGTTAATCTCTCTGTTACTCTGCTTTCTCCTCCTATCAACATACTCTTTGCACTGCAGCACAATTGATGGTTTTATTGCGCTGCTTCTCCCCTACCCAGTCTGAGCATAATTGTGCAGGTATTGTAAGCAGCTGATAACTGATACAGTGGAACCAGGGGGCGGACTGACCTTTCGGGCTCTCAGGTACTGCCCGAGGGCCCCATGCCACTAGGGGGCCCCATCAGGGTTACCAGCCTCAGTAAAACCAGGGACAGTATGTAAAAATCAGTGTTTTTAAAAAAATCCCAAGATTATAGCTGCCCCGCCTCTCCAGTACCTTTTCAGTGTGTGTATGTGTATTCTGTGTGTATGTATACTGTGTGTATATTGTGTGTCTGTGTGTGTATACTGTGTATGTATACTGTATGTGTGTGTGTATACTGTGTGGCCCCATAATCTATTGCCTGGGGGCCCCATAATCTCCTATTGCCTGGGGGCCCCATAATCTCCTATTGCCTGGGGCCCCATAATCTCCTATTGCTCAGGGGCCCCATAATCTCCTATTGCCTGGGGGCCCCATAATCTCCTATTGCCTGGGGCCCCATAATCTCCTATTGCCTGGGGCCCCATAATCTCCTATTGCCTGGGGCCCCATAATCTCCTATTGCCCAGGGCCCCATAATTTCCTATTGCCCCGGGGGCCCCATAATCTCCTATTGCTCAGGGCCCCCATAATCTCCTATTGCCTGGGGGCCCCATAATCTCCTATTGCCCAGGGCCCCATAATCTCCTATTCCCTGGAGCCCCATAATCTCCTATTGCCCCAGGGGCCCCATAATCTCCTATTGCCTGGGGCCCCATAATTTCCTATTGACCTGGGGGCCCCATAATCTCCTATTGCCCGGGGGCCCAATGAGTTGTCAGTCTGCCCCTGAGTGGAAACTTGGATTACTCCGTTCCAGGAGAATGCTTATAATCCAAAGCATTTGCATATCAAAGTGAGTTTCCTCATAGAAGTCAATGGAAATCAAGATAATTTGTTACGCATTGACTTCTATGGCATACAATACTGCATGTGGCCAGAGGTGGGGGGGGCGTCAGAGAGCCTTGGAAATGCTCGGGAACAGAGTATTTTCTCAGAATTTCCAAGCGGCTCTGGTCGGCTGCGCTCGGCTCCGGCGCCCCTGCACTCTGGTCAAATGCAGAACTGCACGCCCCATTAGCTTGAATTTTGCTTGCAGAACGAGCAAAAAAGTTGCTCGTTATTCAAAATTCTCGTTAACCGTGTTACTCGTAAACCAAGGTTCCGTTGTACTTGATTCAGGTACATACACTTCTTGCATTAAAAAATAAATAAGGATGTATTAATGAATGTACAGTATTTATTTGAATCCTTTATATCTGTAAAAACAATGTTGGTCCTGCAGCACTTATAGTGAGTGTTGTGTTTGTAGTGCACTTTGTAGTGTGAGTTTATGATGTGATATAGAGATGTGTCTCATCTTCATGTCTGACCAAATGCTATCCATAATAATGTCACTCCTTCACTATCACACACATATTCTTGTATATGAGGAATTCCAGTAAGTGGATCACCATGCCTTCTCAGAAAACGGATCTCTATTTGCTTTGCCCTTGTCCTCTCAGCAGTGTACAATCCCGATGGGTCTGCTGAGGGTGACGAGAGGTTGGCTTCTCTTTTTCCGCTGACATTCACTCGAATCTCGTCTCTCCCGTGACGCAACTCGCTGTGACTCAATGCTGCTTTGGAGACAGCTTGTCTCATTGTTACCACCGTTGTGAAAATAAAACCACTTTCATCTCACAAATGGAAATGACATTCTAAGAGTGAGCTCCGACAATTATTTATGTCGCTATTTTAGGATTTCTAATTATCTAATATTAAAATCCAATACGATCCCCATCATCAGTTCAAGAATGACCTTCCTTTTTTATAAGAAGACATTTGTTAGGCAAATATCCACTGTGTTTGTTTTCTTTATATTGTTACTCTTTATGTCTGCTCACATAATTTGTAATAAAATGATCTTTGCCATTCTGAAGCTTCCCTCCAACCACTTTGCATATTATTTTATATATTCTGTAATTCTGTATTTGCCAAATATGCTGCGGAAATCTCCCTCCACTTAGTCTGGCTGCAACCATTTTAAATGAGGGCAGCTGAAGCTGCTGCCTTTTCACTTCCTGGATTTACACAGACACTCAGAGGCACACCTCCAGCTCTGCAGCTCTCATTGGCCCTCTTATCCCTCCCTTCCTGGCAAACTCTCACGAGAGTCATGATGTCAAAAGCCTAGGCTAATGACCAGACAAGAAACAGGAAGTGGGCTGTAGAAGGTACCGTATTTATCGGCGTATAACACGCACTTTTTTCCCCTTAAAATCAGGGGGAAATCCTGGGTGCCTGTTATACGCCGATCCCCGCTGTCTGTGAGGGGAAAAGGAGCGAGCGCTGCCGATATACACATAGCCGATTGTATTGTGTACTCGGCTAGGCTCGGCTCCGCTCGCAGTCATGCCCAATCCCGCCATTGGACCTGTGTTATGTCCATCATAGGAGCCTGGGCAAGGGGCGAGACTGCGAGAGGAGCCGAGTACAGTGCCGAGTACACAGGTCATCCAGTTCTGTCTATCTCTGTGCCACGGCGGTAATTTTAAACGTTCAAGGTGCAAGGACACTGGGCAAGGCTGCAAGGACACTGTGCAAGGCTGCATGGACACTGGGCAAGGCTGAAAGGACACTGGGCAAGGCTGCATGGACACTGGGCAAGGCTGCAAGGACACTGGGCAAGGCTGCAAGGACACTGGGCAAGGCTGCATGGACACTGGGCAAGGCTGCAGTGACACTGGGTAGGGCTGCAGATGGACACTGATAAGGCTGCATTGACACACCTCCCAACTTTTCAACTTCAGAATGAGGGACAAATGAGCATACCCCCCCAAACAAAGTTGTTGAGCGGGGGGGGGGGGTCCGCGGATCAAATTTGTTGAGCGGGGGGGGGGCCACGAGTACACAGGACATCTGGTTCTGTATATCTCTGTGCCACGGCAGTAATTGTAAACGTTCAAGGTGCAAGGACACTGGGCAAGGCTGCAAGGACACTGTGCAAGGCTGCATGGACACTGGGCAAGGCTGCAAGGACACTGGGCAAGGCTGCATTGACACTGGGCAAGGCTGCAAGGACACTGGGCAAGGCTGAAAGGACACTGGGCAAGGCTGCATGGACACTGGGCAAGGCTGCAAGGACACTGGGCAAGGCTGCAAGGACACTGGGCAAGGCTGCATGGACACTGGGCAAGGCTGCATGGACACTGGGCAAGGCTGCATGGACACTGGGCAAGGCTGCATGGACACTGGGTAGGGCTGCAGATGGACACTGATAAGGCTGCATTGACATACCTCCCAACTTTTCAACTTCAGAATGAGGGACAAATGAGCATACCCCCCAAACGAAGTTGTTGAGCGCGGGGGGGGGGGTCCGCGGATCAAAGTTGTTGAGCAGGGGGGGTCCACGGATCAAAGTTGTTGAGCGGGGGGGCGGATCAGAGTTGTTGAGCGGGGGGGTTTACCGTGAAACGCGGGTCCGCGAGATTAGACGCGAATCGCGGGGGGGTGTCGTGAAATCGCGGGAAAATAGCGCTGCTCGCGGGACCGCTGGATTTAACGCGAATCGCGGGACTTTCCTGCGAAATCCGGGACGGTTGGGAGGTATGCATTGATGGGCATTTAAATTTACATTTTTAACCTTAAACTTCCCTCCGAAAAGTTTTTTTACTTAAAATTCCCTCCTAAACTTGGGGTGCGTGTTATACGGTATTTACTTGCAGAAAAAAAATGTTTTACTATCCAAAGTTAAAACAACAAGGGCAGATTTAATAGATGGAAAGTGGATGTAAACCTGATTCATGACATTTGAGCTGGGCACATATATCTGCAGTGTTTTCTTATCTTTTTATCAATAGATTAGCAGATAGCTATTCACAGCACAGCTCTGCACATTCCTCCCTTCCTCTGCCTATGTGGAGGGGGTTGGTGTGCCTTTCCTCCAATCAGCTGTCAGACAGTGTATGCCAAGAATCCACATCCAGTGCTGAACAGGAAGGAACAATCTCTAACAGGACGTGCACTTTCTATAGAATATATCAAGCTAAATACAGCAGATATACATACAAAACTTATGTAGGGAGCGTAGGCGTGTGCACAGGGTGTGTCAGGTGTGCCTGGGCACACCCTAATCACTCCATGTAGTGCACATTCCCCATGTTTTGACCCCTGAAATTTCACCAAAGCCCACTAACAGAGCTCCTAAAAAAAAAAAAAATTAAAATTGTAAAAAATACAAAATAAAATAATAGAAAATAAAAACTACTGACACCATCCACTACCCTACTGACACCAATTTCTGCACTACTGACACTGTCCACTGCTCTAACGACACCGTCAGTGTATATACACATACACACAGATATGTGTTTGAGCTTTGGGGTGCACACCCTAATGCAATGGGCTGCGCACACCTATGTTAGGGAGAAATTTGTTTCATATCTGTGTATCATCTGAGGCTGTTCACTTCACTGGGTATATGTGAGGGTTTACATCCACTTTAACAAAAACATTCATTTAAATTTCTCTTGATCAGACACATAGGCGTGTGCACAGGGTGTGCCAGGTGTGTCAAGGCACACCCTAATCACCCTATGATCAGACACTAAGGCCCCTTTCAGACTGGGGCGGGAGCCCGGTGGCGGTATCCCGCCGCTAAAAATAGCGGCGCTATACCGCCGGGTTTGCCGCGGGATTCGGCCGCTAGCGGTGCTGTATTAACCCCCACTAGCGGCCGATAAAGGGTAAATACCGCCCACAATGCGCCTCTGCAGAGGCGCATTGCGGGCGGTATTGCCGCGGTTCCCATTGTTTTAAATGGGAAGGAGCGGTGAAGGAGCGGTATACACGCCGCTCCTCTCACCGCTCCAAAGATGCTGCTGACAGGAGATTTTTTTGTCTCCCGCCAGCGCATCGCCTCAGTGTCAAAGCCCTCGGGCTTTCACATTGAGGTTGCTGGGCAGGAGTTTTTCAGGCGGTATAGCAGCGCTTTTTTTAGCGCTGTACCGCCTGAAAAACTCCTCAGTGTGAAAGGGGTCTAAGTAGGGTTGCCAACTCATCCCTTTAAAACAGAACACATATGAATTACACAGGTTCTGAGGCTAATTTAATGCAAATAAGGCACCAAGTGAGTTTAATTACCTCCTCAATCAGCCACAGAACCTGTGTAATTAATATGTGTTCTGTTTTAAAGGGATGAGTTGGCAACCCTAGGTCTAAGGCTGGGTTCACACTTGTGAAATCACATAGGTAGATTCACGTAGGGGCGCCTAACTTTAGGGCGGCCTAGCCTAGTCTTTTTAGGCTACACCGCCGTAAATTAGTTAGGCTAGTAGTGATTCTTAAATATAAAGCAAGGTGAATTTGCGCTTCACCTTAATAATATCAAATATAAAAATAAATGAATTAGTGATGGCAGGTAACCTATTGGTGAGTGATACTAAAGGGTTAAGTCCAAATTAGGACACTTCAGGACTCTAATTGGATTCAGTGTGTGAAAAAAAGAGAGAGAGTTTGAGATGAAAAAAACTTTCAATATGGTGCTGCTAAAATAAAGTTTGCTGGAATATTCAGCAAGCAAAAGTATATTGGTAAAGTGATAGTGCGCAACCCACAAACTTATAATTAAAAAAAAATATATATATATGTATAAGGAAAAAAATATATAACATCTAATAAAATAAAACCAGAATAAATTCTGTAATGCAAATTCCTGTGTGAAAGGTTAATTCAAAGCACATAAGAACTGGTAGTCCAAAGCACATGAGCTAGTAATGAGTGCAAAGAATCAATCATAGTGATTCTTAAACCACTTACCTGCTAATTTTCGGCGGTGTAGCCTAAAACGAGCGGGCGTAAGCGCGCCTAATTCAAATGACTTGGAGGGGGCGTGTTGTATGGAAATGAGGCTTGACCTCACGTTTTTTGACACTGCGCATGCGCCGGGCGACTACATTTCCCAGTGCGCATTGCGGCTAAGTGGGCCGTACGGGCCTATTGATTTTGACGTGTACGTAAACGACGTAAATCCCGATTCGCGGACAACTTGCGCAAACGTCGTAAAAAATAACATTGTTATTCCACCTCATAGGTGGAATAACTTTAGGCGGCCTATCGCGTACGGAAACAACGTTAATCGACTGCGGCGGGCTCGCGTTCCTTCGGGAATCGTCGTAAATGCTCATTTACATAATCTACGCCGGCCGCAATGGAAGCGCCACCTAGCGGTAAGCCAAAACATTGCAATCTAAGATAGGACGGCGCAAGTGTATCTCTGTTAGAGAATACACTTAAACATAGGTCGGCTTAGATTCAGAGTTAGGTCGGCTTATCTGTAGATAAGCCGGCCTAACTCTTTGTGAATCTACCTAACAGACATTGCATGTGATTCTCACCGCATTGCTGTACAGATCACATGCAATGAAAATTCAGACATAATGGGCCAGATTCACGTAGATCAGCGGATCTATAGATCCGCTCGATCTACGTGATTTAAGATCCGCTCCCGCAAGTTTGAGAGGAAAGTGGCTAATTCACAAACCACTTACCTCCAAACTTGCGGCGGCGGATCCTAAATCCCCCGGCGGAATTCAAATTCCGCGGCTAGGGGGAGTGTACTATTTAAATCAGGCGCGTTCCCGCGCCGATTTAAATGCGCATGCGCCGTCCGCGAAATTTCCCGACGTGCATTGCTCCCACTGACATCGCTAGGACGTCAGTGGTTTCGACGCTTACGTAAACGACGTCCGTCCGTATTCGAGAACGACTTACGCAAACGACGTTAAAAAATTCAAATTCGACGCGGGAACGCCGGCTATACTTAACATTGGCTGTGCCTGATAAAAGAAGGGGTAAGTATACGCCGGGAAAGCCGCTACGGAAACGTCGTAAGAAGACTGCGTCGGGTCTGCGTAAGTTCGTGAATTTGCGTATCTCGCTGATTTACATATTATTTATCGTAAATCAGCGGGAACGCCCCCGACACCATTTTTAAATGGAAAAAAAGATCCGACAGTGTAACACAGTGTAACACTGTCAGATCTTAGCCCTATCTATGCGTATCTGATTCTATGAATCAGGCGCATAGATAGGACCAGTGTAAGTCAGAGATACGATGGTGTATCTGTAGATACACCGTCGTATCTCTTTGTGAATCTGGCCCACAAACTGTATGGCTGCAATTGCACCGCATTCGCACAAAAATAGTGCAGGACCCTCTTTTTGGTTGCGCACTGGAATCGGATCGCATGGGTGAGCACACCTATGCGATCCGATTCCTGCACCATTTTACAGTTCACACTGCAAACTTATCTGGGGGGTGTGATTAACATAACACTGACACCCCCAGAGGTTTGCAGATGTCAGTGTAAACCAGTGTGCGATGTGGGAACAGCACTTAATCGCAGGGTTTCCCGCATTGCACTAGTGTGAACCGGGACTAAGGGGCCGTGAATCTGAGATTCACCAAACATTCATTGCAGGTGAATCTTCCAGGTATGTGTGTTTTAAATGCCAGCGACTGATCCACCACCAGTGAGTGTTTGGTGAAAGGCACATTTGCTACTACTGTATATAAATATGCCCCAGGGATTGATTTACTAAAGCAGTAGAAACTGATCAAGCAGTAAAATGGATGTTCATTTTACATTTAGTAATTAGGGTGAAGGGATGTTTACTCAAGGACCCAGACATGTACAAGACCCGCTGATTGGCCAGGAGGCGAAGCAGGAAGACACTAGTGAATATTAATTTGCTATTATCACACAACTGGGTGGACTCAGGGCGCTCCATTTCTGAAACCAATTAGAGCCTCAGGCTCTAATCATGTGCTTCAAAAAAAATAAAAAATAAATTGGAATCCATGCGTCCAGCACCCTGCATGTAGATTAGGACACCGGTGCATGGATTAAGGGGGCGGCACCCCTGCGCTTCTAATTGCGCTACCGCCACTGGTAGAGATACACAATACCTTTAATCTCTAAAAGGAACTTAAAATACTTAACCTGACCTTTAACCCCAACATTTAATCACTTCAATACCAGGCACTTCCCACCCTTCCTGCCCAAGCCAATTTTCAGCTTTCAGCACTGTCGCCGTTTAAATGACAATTGCGGTCATGCTACACTGTACCCAGAGCTTTCTTTTGGTGGTATTTGATCACCTCTGCGTACGCTCCATAGAGTTGGGCCATTACTTCAGCAAAAAACAAAATGGCGCGTTTTGAGTTTGCGACAAGGCATGTGGGAGACTCCCAAAATGTATGGAGGAAGGTGCCCTGGTCTGATGAGACTAAAATTGAACTTTTTGGCCATCAAAGAAAACGCTATGTTTGGCGCAAACCCAAGACATCACATCACCCAAAGAACACCACCATGGTGGTGGCAGCATCATGCTGTGGGGATGTTTTCAGCAGTCGGGACTGGGAAACTGGTCAGAGTTGAGGGAAAGATGGATGGTGCTAAATACAGGTATATTCTTGAGCAAAACCTGTACCACTCTGTGTGTGATTTGAGGCTAGGATGGAGGTTCATCTTCGAGCAGGACTATGACCCCAAACACACTGCTAAAGCAACACTTGAGTGGTTTAAGGGGAAACATGTAAATGTGTTGAAATGGCCTAGTCAAAGCCCAGACCTCAATCCAATAGAAAATCTGTGGTCAGACTTAAAGCGGGGTTCCAACCACAATTAGCATTTTTAAAATGTATGTCCTTTCATCATGCGTTTTTATAATATAAATCCGGTCACTTACTATTTTACAATCCCCTGCTGCTCCGCATAGATATTCAAAAAAGATAGTTTATAAAACTATGTCCACATCGTTGTCATTTTGCTTGTGGGAATTGTGAAGCCCACAAGCACTTACTTCCTGGAAGTCTTGGATGGGGAGTGATAATTGGGTAGCGCACTGCATCCTGGGAAATGATGACACACATTTCCCAGGAGCATTAGAGGGAGATGATGTCAGGATCCTAGGTGATTCCAAAGGCAGATTTTGTGGGACTGAATAGCAACAGGCATTTCCAGATGAGTAAAACATTTTTTTTTTCTTTTTTAGGTCTAATGAGCACAATAATGAAAAAAAAAATTTGGGATGGAAACTCCACTTTAAAGATTGCTGTTTGTAAGTGCAAACCATCCAACGTGAAGGAGCTGGAGCAGTTTTTGCAAGGAGGAATGGGCAAAAATCCCAGTGGTAAGATGTGGAAAGCTCATAGAGACTTATCCAAAGAGACTTGGAGCTGTGATAGCCACAAAAGGTGGCTTTACAAAGTATTGACTTTAGGGGGGTGAATAGTTATGCACATTGGGCCAGATTCAGTTACCGCTGCGCACTTCTTACGGAGGCGCAGCGTCCCGTTTTTGCCCTGCGCCCCCGCAAATTATCTGCGCTACGCTTCATTCACGAAGCAGTAGCCACGTAATTTGCGTGGGCGCTCCTCAAAAATGCCCGGCGTAAGGGCGCGTAATTTAAATGATCCCGTAGGGGGCGTGGATCATTTAAATTAGGCGCGTTCCCGTGCCGAACGTAGTGCGCATGCTCTGTCGGGAAACTTTCCCGACGTGCATTGCGGCAAATGACGTCGCAAGGACGTCATTTGCTTCAAAGTGAACGTAAATGGCGTCCAGCGCCATTCACGATTCACTTACGCAAACGACGTAAAATTTAAACTTTGCAACACGGGAACGACGGGTATACGTAGCATTGGCTGCCCCTGCTAATAGCAGGAGCAGCCTTACGCGAAACCCGACAAACGGAAACGACGTAAACTGCATACGCAGGGCTTGCGTAGGGTAGTGAATCGGCGTTAGTATGCAATTTGCATACTATACGCTGACCACTACGGGAACGCCCCCCTAGCGGCAATTGGTTATGCAGACGCAATTGCTCTCTGAATCTACCCCATTGACTTTTTGTGTTATTTTGTCCTATTTGTTGTTTGCTTCGCAATAAAAAAAAATAAAAAAACATCTTCAAAATTGTAGGCGTGTTCTGTAAATAAATAATTATTATTATACAGGATTTATATAGCGCCAACAGTTTACGCAGCAAATTAATGATGCAAATCCTCAAACAATCCAGGTTTGAGGCTACAAAACACGACAAATGCCAAGGGGGTGAATACTTTTGCAAGGCACTGTATATGATATTCTGACATCCCAGTTAAAAATCATGGGCATTACCTTTCTGTTAAAAAAAAAAAAAAAAAACATGGGCATTAATATGGAGATGACCATCTTCCAGGTTTAACAGTCTCAACTTCTTTGGCAAGGCTTTCCACAATATTTTGGAGAGTGGATTTATATCTATTCAGCCAATAATGTACTTGTAAGGTCAGGTATTGATGTTGGCAGAGGATGCCTGGCTTGTAAAGAGTATTTACATTATTCATCTCAAAGGTGTTTAGTAGGGTTCAGATCAGAGCAACTTGAGTTTATCTGCACCAAACGTGTTAAACCATGTCTTTATTTAACTGGCTTTGTGAACCCGAATTCCATCATTTGGAGGGGTGCCCAAATACTTTTGACAATATGATGTAGCTTGAGCTTGTTCTCAGGTCTATGTTCCTCCAAGGTAATTATTATTATTTTTTAGGTATCTGTCTATGATGGGAGGATTCTTTCAAACCTTGGACTAGTCATCGAAATGCCGGAAAGCACAGGATTTCCTAGCTGGAGGTGACAGCATTGTATACGCGACATTTTGCTCCTCACTCTTCTCCGTAATATAGCTTCCTATTATTGGGCCGTTTTTGATCACCCTACCAGGGCAATAACAATAACAATAACAGAAATACAAACCTGACATGATATTTTTTCTTACTTAGGTTTTAGCTTATAAATATACCTAACCTAAGTCTTCTTATCTACCCAGGAAAAGTAACACATCTACCGTTCAGCAGGTGTTGGCTCCAGTCATCTATGCCCATATTCCCAATAAACCCCTAAATGATTTCTCATTGCTTTCTGAACTTAATAATTTACATAGTCACATAGTAAGGCCTCGTACACACGGACTGTCCGATGAAAACGGTCCGCCGGACCGTTTTCATCGGACATGTCTGCTGCCGGATTTTGGTCTGATGGTTGTACACACCATCAAACCAAAATCCCTGCGGACAGGATACGCGGTGACGTGGCCGCGCCGTCGCCGCAACGATTACGCGGCGACGTGCGCGGCCCTGGAAGGTAAATACTTCCACGCATGCGTCGAATCACTTCGACGCATGCGAGGGATGGCGGTCGATCGGACATGTCCGGTAAATCTGTACAGACGACCGGACATGTCCGACGAACGGGTTTCCAGCGGACAGGTTTCTTAGCATGCTATGAAGATCCGGTCGTGTGTACGGGGCCTTAGTCAGGTTGAAAAAAGTCCATCAAGTTCAACCATAAAAATATATATATATATATAATATCAGACATCGAATCCCATATACCCAATTCTATACCCACAGTTGATCCAGAGGAAGGCCAAAAAAACAGCAAAGCATGATCTAATTTTCTACAGCAGCGAAAAAAATTCCTTCCTGATCCCCCGAGAGGCAATTGGATTTTACCTGCATCAACTTTACCTATAAATGTTAGTATCCAGTTATATTATGTACATTTAGGAAAGTATCCAGGGCTTTCTTAACCACTTCAGCCCCGGACCATATTGCTGGTGAATGACCAGGCCCCTTTTTGCGATTCGGCACTGCGTCGCTTTAACTGAAAATTGCGCGGTCGTGCGACGGGGCTCCCAAACAATATTGGCGTCCTTTATTCCCCACAAATAGAGCTTTCTTTTGGTGGTATTTGATCACCTCTGCGGTTTTTATTTTTTGCGCTATAAACAAAAATAGAGCGACAATTTTGAAAAAAAAATAATATTTTTTCCTTTTTGATATAATAAATATCCCCAAAAATATATAAAAAAAAAAATTCCTCAGTTTAGGCTGATACGTATTCTTCTACATATTTTTTGTAAAAAAAATCGCAATAAGCGTTTATTGATTGGTTTGCGCAAAAGTTATAACGTCTACAAAATAGGGGATAGTTTTATGGCATTTTTATTAATATTTTTTTTTACCAGTAATGTCGGCGATCAGCGATTTTTATCGGTACTGCGACATTATGGCGGACACTTCGGACACTTTTGACACATTTTTGGGACCATTGGCATTTTTATAGCGATTAGTGCTATAAAAATGCATTGATTACTATAAAAATGCCACTGGCAGGCAAGGGGTTAACACTAGGGGCGAGGAAGGGTTGAGTATGTTCCCTGGGTGTGTTATAACTGAAGGGGGGTGGGATTGACTAGGGGAAATGACTGATTGCTGTTCACTTATTGTATGAACAGACGATCCGTCATTTCTCCCCCTGACAGGACCGGGAGCTGTGTGTTTACACACACAGCTCGTGGTTCTCGCTCTGTAACGATCAATACGTGCACGCCGGGCACGTGCGTCGGCATCAGGGGCGAGCGGGGGGCACATGCGCCCCTATTGGCTGAAATGCGAGTTGACGTATAGCTACGTGATCTCGCGCAGCCGACCTGCCGCCGTATAACTGTGCTGGCTGGTCGGCTAGTGGTTAAAGCAATCTACTGAGCTGGCCAGAACCACCTCTGGAGGGAGTCAACTCCACATTTTCACAGCTCTTACTGTGAAGAAACCTTTCTGTATTTTGAGATGAAATCTCTTTTCCTCTAGACCAGAGGTCTCCAAACTGTGGCCCCCCGGGCCAGATGTGGCCCTTTGCTTGCCTTTATCTGGCCCTTGGGGCACTATTCATCCCACTTATATGAGACACTATTCTGACCACTGACTCCAAAAATGGGGCATAAATCCTTCCACTGACACCAACAATGGGGCACAATTTCTCCTACTGACACCAACAATGGGGCACTATTCCTGCCCCTAATACCAAAGATATGGCATTTTTTATTCCCACTGATGCCAGAGAAATGTTTTTCTCCCACTGGCCACAGTCGGGCCCCTCTAAAGACTTAAAGGGTCACTAAAGGAATTTTTTTTTTAGCTAAATAGCTTCCTTTACCTTACTGCAGTACTGGTTTCATGTCCTCATTGTTCGTTTTTGCTTTGAAGTAGCTGTAATTCTGCTGTGATCTCCACACTTCCTGGTTGCCTGTTTCCTTATAACCATGGTACTGGGAGATTTTCACGGTGGTCTAAGCTGTCATTACTGTGTGTCTAAAACTCCTCAGAACCAATCAGATTAATTTTAAAAACAAAACTGCCCTGGATTTATTTGTTTTTGTTCTGTGAGTCTTCCCGACTCACCTCTCACCCGGAACTTCATGTATGTACCTTTAAAACTGAAAGTGAAACTAGAGGCACATTATATGATAGATTAAATTCAATGTTTAATCATTTTTAAAAGGAATCAGTTAACTTGTATGTCTCTATACCCAATAAACAGTCATTTCAGCAAACAAAAATGTTTTCCTTTAGTGACCCTTTAAGGACAATTAACTGGCCCTTTGTTAGAAAGTTTGGAGACCCCTGCTCTAGACGTAAAACTAGACATGTCCCTTGCTCCTTATCTGACATTGCTCAGGCCTGATTATAGGTTGCTCATCGACTACCGACAGTACTATGAGTATGAGAGGCAGGGGAAGGGGTGATTCTGCATGAACGATCATAATCAAAACTTTGGATTTTTGACATATTGGAGAGGTGGGAAAGGTTGGTGTCTGCTGTATAAAAGCTGCATTACTTGGCTTGGTCTGAAAACATTCCAAATTTCCCTAAAGAATAAATACACGCTGCATTCATCGGTGGCACAGATTACTCCAGTGAGCACAAAAGTAACATGATTTGTGGAATATAAAGCACTTATGTGCAGGAGACAAATCTTCAGCTAGACAACCAATTCATAAATTATATTTCCATAGTGAACATCTAGTTCTGTGTCAATTGTGTCATAGACTCTCAGGAGCATGAGCCCAGTAAAAGTTCCTCTTCTAGTCCTTCTAGTCTTCAAGTTCTGCTGCCAGACTGCAGTATCGGTATCTGGTACATTCAAGCCTATGGGAACACAGTTCACAGGCGTGGCAATCCCTGAACAGACTTGGGATGTAAACACATGAGAAGGCCACAGTACTGGAATAGTGGTAGATAAGCAACAGAGGGGTACTTAAAGCGGAGTTCCGGCCACAATTTCACTTTTTAAATATAAATACCCCTGTAATACACAAGCTTAATGTATTCTAGTAAAGTTAGTCTGTAAACTAAGGTCCGTTTTGTTAGGTTGTTACAGCATTTAGACACTTTATAAAATAGAAATTGACTGGGGCCATCTTAAGTGTGGGCATCATGAAGCCAGACTGTATGACTTCCTGGATTTCAGCCTTGCAGATCTCGCACATGCTCAGTGCTGCACAAGCAGTGTAATAGGTTTCAGATCAGGTTTCAGCACCTGTACTGTCCAAGTCACATTAATTTTCTTCGAGAGTGAAAGTTACACTCACTACATTCCCAGGAGTCTGTGTGGTGTAGGTTAGGAAGCTTAAGCACTTAGGTGCAGGAAGAGGGAAGATGAACTATTCTGCCTAGCAACAACACTTTGAAGGCATCTAAAAAAAATTTTTTTTTTAAAACTACTGATGTAATGTTATATTTATGGGTGGAACTCCACTTTAATGCAGTGTAGCTTAGGAGGAATTGGTGGAGAAGATTTAGGTTAAGATAAAGGTAGAGCAGTCCTTTAAATTATCCTCACCCATTCACTGTAATAATGTCTCAATCAATTTTTGAAGGCCAAAAATTAAGCAAATGGTCATATTGTGCTATTTATATATTACGGCAGCTGTCCACTTCAATGGTACTGAATAGGTACTGGAAGTAGAATGTGCATTTCAGCAGGTCTAGAAAATAATCAGATATTCAGATGCTTACAGAAAACTGGGAAGACTCTCATTATTCAACACCAGAATAATGAACTGGCAGATTCCAAGTTATGTGTACCCGAGACAGGGGCGGACTGACCATTCAGAAACTCAGGCACTGCCCGAGGGCCTCATGCCACTAGGGGGCCCCATCAGGGTTGCCAGCCTCAGTAAAACCAGGGATAGTATGTAAAAATCTGTGTTTTAAAAAAAAAAAACAAGATTAAAGCTGCCCCGCCTCTCCAGTACCTTTTTAGTGTGTGCATGTGTATTCTGTGTGTATGTATACTTGTGTGTATGTATACTGTGTGGCCCCATAATCTATTGCCCGGGGCCCCATAATCTCCTATTGCCCGGGGCCCCATAATCTCCTATTGCCCGGGGGCCCCATGAGTTGTCAGTCTGCCCCTGACCCGAGAGTATCTATAGACCCAAGTCAGCTTTCTTGGGGGGGGTACTCAGCTTCACTTAGCTATGCCTAAATGAAACAAACTTACTGTAGTACCCAAGGGGAATGACATAAAATATACACATATCAACCCTACATTGGGTTTAGCTGTGACTGCTGATGTGCTTTACATACAGTATGGAAGAGTGCCTTTGCATTACCATTCCAGCATAGGCTACATTTTACACACATGTGTATATATATATCTATATATATCTATATATATATACACATATATATTATATATACACACACACATATATATATATAATAAAATACTTTTAATTGTGTAATATATTTATATACACTATATTACCAAAAGTATTGTAACGATTGCCTTTACACGCACATGAACTTTAATGGCATCCCGGTCTTAGTCGGTAGGGTTCAATATTGAGTTGACCCACCCTCTGCAGCTATATCAACTTCAACTCTTCTGGGAAGGCTGTCCACAAGGTTTAGGAATGTGTCTATGGGAATGTTTGACTGTTCTTCCAGAAGCAGATATGTAAGGGAACGCCTGGTGAGAAGGCCTGGCTCGCAGGATCTGCTCAAATTCGACCCAAAGGTATTCTATTGGGTTGAGGTCAGGACTCTGTGTAGACCAGTCAATTTGCTCCGCCCCCAAACTCACTCATCCATGTCTTTATGGAGCTTGCTTTGTGCACTGGTGTGCAGTCATGTTGGAACAGAAAGGGGCCATCCCCAAACTGTTCTCAAAGTTGGGATCCCGAAATTGTCCAAAAGGTCTTGGTATACTGATGTCTTAAGAGTTCCCTTCACTGGAACTAAGGGGCCAAGCCTAACCCCTTAAAAACAACCCCACACCATAATCCCCCTCCACCAAATGATTTGGACCAGTGCACAAAGCAAGGTTCATAAAGAAAGGACAAGCAAGTTTGGGTGGAGGAACATGACTGGCCTGTACCGTTTAGAAAAGTTGAAGCTGTTATAGCTGCAAAGGGTGGGCCAACTCAATATTGAACCCTACGGACTAAGACTGGGATGCCATGTGCGTGTAAAGGCAGGCATCCCAATACTTTTGACAGTATAGTGTGTGTGTACCCAAGAGTATCTATAGACACAAGTCAACTCTTGGGGGGGGGGGGGGCTCAGATTCAATCAGCTATACCTAAATGAAACAAACTTACTGTAGTACCCAAGGGGAATTACATACAATATACAAATATCAACCATTGGGTTTAGCTGTGAATGCTGGTGTGCTTTATATACAGTATGGAAGGGTGGCTTTGCATTGCCATTCCAACCTAGGCTACATTTGAGATATATATATATATATATATATATATATATATATATATATATATATATATATATATATATATATATATATATATTAAAAAATCTTGTATATACATGGATATAATGTAGTGGTTACATTCTTTTTTTTTATGGCCTCTTCTGATGCAACACACTGGTATGCATTACTGACCAATCAGACAGTATTTTAGCTAGACACATCTTATTGGGTCAAGTGTGCCATTTCACCATATTGATCATGCGGGGTAAGCTGATTATGGAGTGGGGGGTTGGTATTGGAAATAGTACAATGCACAATAAAACCCATACACAAGGGCTTTTGACCGTTCCTCTAAGATGCATGATACCTTCAAATGATCAATGGTTTCTTCCAACAAATACATCCACTGCTTACTTATGACCCCACTGATTATAAGACCTTGTGTCTGCTTAAATAACGGAAGGCTATGGTCTTAACCTGTTAGACTTAACCAGTCAGGGTCCTGATGGCCGGAGCCTGTGTGCTACAAAACGTGGTCAGATTGTCAAATGATGGTGTTGGGAGTCATTTTTTCCAATATGTTAAAATCTAAGCACCATTATGGGCTGAATCAACAGCCCATCAACAAACTGTCTTTGGAAATGTTAAAATGTTAGTAACTATGGATAATTTTTTTTTCAGGCCTACAAGCCATGGAGGCTTGTAGGCCTGAAAAAAAAAATATCCATAGTTACTAACATTTTAACATTTCCAAAGACAGTTTGTTGTTGGGCTGTTGATTCAGCCCATAAGATAAAAGTAAACATATGCAGTTATCTATAAAAAAAATGACATATATGTTATATCCATTGGTAATCATGACCATGGAGGTCATGATTACCAATGGATATAACATATATGTCATTTTTTTTATAGATAACTGCATATGTTTACTTTTATCTTGGTTAGATATATTTAATATTTTATTTTTTAGGAGGCTCTTTGCTTAAGTTCCTTCTTTTTCAAGATGGTTCCTCTAACCATATACAATAACACAGACACAACCAGGCATAGGTAGACCATATCACGTAATACCACTCAGCCTGCAATCATTTTGTCTAGATCTCCCCAAAAAAATTAAAAGATTGCAAGATTTATCAGGATTTCTAGACAATTTGCACCAAATATAAGTGAAAGTCAGCAGTTTGGGCTTTCAGTCTATAAACAACGTCAATACGACAAGGTCATTATACAAATCGTCATCCATACGCCGGTTTCATGAAAGCCACACAACACAGCCCTAGTTGAGACCTCATATCATGCTAAAGGATTCTGACAGGAACTACTGTATAATTAATGACCTTTTCAAAGGAAGTGACCATGTTATGATGAGTCAGGTGAATTGGATAATGTAGACAACTGCAGCAAAAAAAAAAAAAAAAAATCCTTTACTACAGCCAAAACAAATCTTCCCTTTGTTCTGCGAGATAATGAAAAGATCCCATATAAAGACACAAACAAACTAATGTGCCCTTTGATGTTGCGGAAACAAAACAGCAGGGCCCTTAATCTACAGCAAAACCCAAGATACGGTGCAACACATCAGAGATTCGAGGGAGGAACGCTGCGATCGCTTAATCCTAAAATAAACATAATACCGTTTGGAATAAAATCCAAAGCCAAATGTCATTTCAATGGCACAAAAAATAAAAAATAAAAAAAGAAAGCTTTGTAATTTCAAAGGAAATAGAAGTCTTTGATTAGGAATATTTTTCAGCAGACAGATTCTGCGCCCACAGAGGTTCACTCCATTGCAGGCCCACTCCACATTTCGGAGAGGAATGGGAATCTGGTGGGACCTGATGTCTGTATTCAGACGGTACACCAGCCCATACATTTTTGGAAAATGCGCAAAGGAGATCAATGGTGTCACGCTAGTTACAATATGCAGCATTCTGCGAGTTTGTGAGACGACACAGTGCCATCTAATGGTATAAAAACATGTTGACACGACAGGGCATTAACAAGACATGTTAATGGACCGCATCCTGATGAGCCCTTTGAATTTTCCAGAGCTAAGGTGTTCCAGCTGGGCACAGAAGCCTATTATTTTACCTGCATTTCCTGCATACACCATAATCAGATCTCGTCTACATCAGCAAAAATACTTCTTGAAATTATCCACTATCATTTTTTTTCTTATGTATTTTTAACAAATTTCATATTTTTTTTTTTTTTGCACAAGAATTTTAGCAATTAGCATCAAATCAAAAGCTGTAAATAAAATATACAGCTTACATTAACCTTTATTTTATTTTATTCTCTTTACAAAGCCACATTCTTTTATTTGTAAACTTTGCCCCAATGTATTCATATTTATTATTATTATTATTATTATTATTTATTTATTTACAAACAGATAAAAGAAAAATAAATCAATAAAATAACAAAATAAGATGTATATAATTCTGTTTGCTTCAATAAAGGCCTCACTGACCCTTTTTGACTTCAAATATTATTACACATTTAAATCAGATGACAACTTCATCAAGTTTCAGATTTAAATGCCCCCCCCCCCCCTAAAATAAAAAATAAATAAAAATAAAAATAAAATGAATGTTGTAATATAAAGTACTCAGGTCTCAAGTCTACCTGCCTTCTTTGGCATTTGCGGTATTTCAAGGCGCTTGATGCAATCAGCTAAAATTCCAGTAGAGAATACTGGATGAGGGATAAGGAATCTAGAGATCCTACAAGGTGAGCTCCATTGACTATCCATATGTGGTTGAGCTGTGATCAGCACTGCAATGTGTCTCCAGCCCTGTCCTGGGGGCTTCTCCAACAAACACTACCCTGCTAATAAAAAAAAAACATATGACCTCCACATATGCAATAAACTTCCTAAGAGGCTCCAGATTAAAGAGAATCTCCAGTTTGCTTTCACCCTTCATGCAGATGCCATCACAGCACCCTCTGTGCCACCTTAGGCCAGTAAGTCAAGGTAGAGTAAAAAATATAGCAATGCCAGGCAAAAACATTTTTTTACTGTGTCAGCTACTAATCAGACAGAGGGGGGGAAAAAAAGAAGAAGCTATTCATGCAATATTGCAAATTCTGCCTTGTCACATCCACAGCAAGTGCAATGTGCTGCACCCAATGCGGAGAATGCTGCAATGTGCAATCGTTATTAATAAATCAGCTAGGCTTACTAGGGAGGATAGAGAATGCTGCAGGCTTACCTGATGTAGGAGAAAGTCTGCAAACCATGTCAGCAGAGGGAACCTGCACCAAGAATAATCAGAATGGAATGGAGCTCCTTGTACAAGATGCTGAGATCCCTAAGCCACAAAAGCTGACAAAGCATTTGCCCTTAATCCATTATGACTGAAAAAGACCGTGAAGCTCCTTCACAACCCCTCTTCATTTCTTCCCCTTGCTTCCTGCTCTGAGCATCACTCTACAGTGGCTAATATATACCAGGAAAAGGCTTACAGAGGCTGCAAAGCAAACGTGGACACCAGCCCCATCTGCTGGACAAACGGCTAAGTGCAGCATGCAGTTATCACCATACAGTTACAATGTTTCTTTCTTTTTTTTTTTTTATTCCTGCAAAGGCTTTGCCGCATGACTGACAAGATCGTGATGTTGAATACTTTATTGTATATGCATTCATTTGTAACAGAACATTTAATGTTGGGAAATGGCAGGTGAGAGGGGTACACAGGCAGCAGATGGGTGCTCTTTGAAGATCTGCCTTATCTACTGATTTAAAGGGACTGCTTCCATTTTTTGCTAAGGATGCATTTTGTGATGAAGTCAAGCATGGGACTTAGTTCGATTTGCCTGTGTAATGATAAATCTTTACAGGGAGAGATTGCGGAGATTGCTGGAGGCGAAAGTATTGGTAACTGGCACACTGCTTATACTGTTTATAAACATTGTGCCAGGAATGGGATGGCACCCAACAGGGTGTGGGCATTGAGTTTTTGAATGGATGATGTCACAATGGGCTGTACTCTTCTAGTAGTAGGTACAGACACTTGGGATGAGTGTAAGAAGTCTTTTGTGTAAAATACTTTTAAGCCCCATACACACAGATTTTTGTCTTCAGATTTACCAAAACCACATAGTGCAGGGTATGCCTGATTGCACACAAATTGAAACTCTTAAAGTGATATTAAAGGTTCATTTTTTTTTTGTAAATAACAAACATGTCGTTTTGCAGAGTGGCTCCGATCGTCCTGTTCTGGGGACCCTCGGCGGCTCTCATGGCTCTTTCCACATTAGATAACCCCCTCTGGCAACCTTGCGGGCGCGCCCCTGTGTCTTACACTCTGCGTCCATAGACGCCGAGTGCATGACTCGGCCCCGCCCCGCATCGCCCACATCATTGGATTTGATTGACAACAGTGGGACAACTTCTGTAAATTTATCCAATGAAGAGCCGAGAAACCGCGGAGAGAGCGACGCAGGATCGCTCCTACGGGGGTGAGGTAAGTAAAACGGGGGGGGGGGGGCTGGGGGGCCGGACACTGCAAGGCGTTTTTTCACCTTAATGCATAGGATGCATTAAAGGGGTTGTAAAGTAAGGTGACCAGATTTGGGGAATGGAGGAAGATTACTCCGCCAGGGAAGACAAGAAGATAAGCAGGCAGGCGGCTGGCCGGGACTTGAGGTAGAAGAAAATGCGAGCGGAGCTGAATGGGCATGCACCCGAAACTGAAGAAATGTTCCCTCCGCTCCGACCAGCACATGATCATCAGAAAGGGGCACAGATAATGGAAACAATACACCCCCTAAGCTAGTAGGGGGGGGGGTGCAATTCAGATTTTTTTATTTTATTCTGCACTGACTGTCTTTGAAATTGCCCCAGCCCCTGTTCAAATTCAATCCGGGGACAAAACCAGGGACAGACTTGGTCCAGGGACAGTGTCCTCAATCCGGCGACTGTCCCTGGAAACCGGGGATGTCTGGTCACCCTATTGTAAGGGTTACGCTATTATTTAAAAACAAAACAAACATATCATACTTACAGTACCTCCACTGTGCAGTTTGTTTTGCACAGAGGGGCTCTGATCGTCCTCTTCTGGGGTCCCACGGCACCTCCCCGCAAGAGCTAACCCCCTCTGGGAAGCTCTCTCCCGAGGGGGTTGCCTTGAGGGTGTGCTCCCGTGCCATACAATCGGCGTCCATAGACGCCTATTGTATCACTTGGCCCCGCCCCCGGGCGGCCGCATCATTGGATTTGATTGACAGCAGCGGGGGCCAATGGCTGCGCTGCTATGAGTCATCCAATAAAGAGCCAACGAGACCTGGGGGAAAGCAACGTGGGATCACGTCCACGAACATTCTGGGCTCAGGTAAGTAAAATGGGGGATCGGGGGGGGGGGGGCGGTGACTGCAAGGTGTTTTTTCACCTTAATGCATAGGGTGTATTAAGGTGGTGAAAAAACACAAAGCTTTACAACCCCTTTAGGGTGAAAAAACATGAAAGTTTACAACCCCTTTAAGGTTTGACTTCATATTATATGGTTTTAGTAAATCTGAAGACAAAAATCTACAGAAAATCGAATAGTGTGTATGGGGTCTTAGCACACCCGGACTGGCCATAGGGAATACCGGACATATGCCCAGTGGGCCGCGGCGGCCCGCAGGTTACGTCTCTGTAATATAGGGGGGGGGTCTGTATGGACTGTATTCTAGAGGAGGGCTTTAATGTAGGGGGTACTGTAATGTAGGCGGGTCTGTATTGTAGAGGGGGTCTGTAATGTAGGGGGGTCTGTACTGTAGGGGGTCTGTACTGTAGGGAGGGGGTCTGCACTGTAGGGAGGGGGTCTGCACTGTAGGGAGGGGGTCTGCACTGTAGGGAGGGGGTCTGTACAGTAGGGAGGTCTGTGTAACATGCAGGGGGTCCAGAACTGTTAGGGGGTGTCTGTAACAAACTGTGGGGGGCTGTGTAATGTAAAGGGGTCCAGAATTGTGGTGCTATGTAACGTAAAGGGGTCCAGAGGTGCAGGGTGCTGTGTAATGTAAAAGGATCCAGAGGTGCAAGGTGCTGTGTAATGTAAAGGGGTCCAGAGGTGCAGGGTGCTGTGTAATGTAAAAGGATCTAGAGGTGCAAGGTGCTGTGTAATGTAAAGGGGTCCAGAGGTGCAGGGTGCTGTGTAATGTAAAGGGGTCCAGAGGTGCAGGGTGCTGTGTAATGTAAAGGGGTCCAGAGGTGCAAGGTGCTGTGTAATGTAAAGGGGTCCAGAGGTGCGGTGCTGTGTAATGTAAAGGGGTCCAGAGGTGCAGGGTGCTGTGTAATGTAAAGGGGTCCAGAGGTGCAGGGTGCTGTGTAATGTAAAGGGGTCCAAAGGTACAAGGTGCTGGAACCCCACATCCCATCATTAACTGCCGCCGCGAAGCTATTAGGAGCATTTTGTATTATTTAGAAGCAGTTAGGAACATTTAGGAGGGTTTAGGAGCATTCAGCGTTTTTTTCTGCTGGAAAAACACTCCAAAAAATCTGCAACAAAATTATTTTTTTTTAATTGCTTCTAGATGCTGAAGCTCAAAAAACGCTAATTGCCTAAAGTAGTGTGTATGGACACATAGGATAACACTATTTAGCTTCTAGGAGCAGAAAATAATTCTAATAGTCTCTAGGAGCTTAATAAAATGCTAGTGTACATGGATCCTTATGCCGCGTACACATGATTGGATTTCCAGTCGGAAAAACCTTGGATGTTTTTTTCCGACAAAATTCCGTTCAAGCTTGTGTTGCATACACACGGTCACACAAAAGTTCTCTGAACTTTCGACCGTCAAGAACGCAGTGACATACAACACTACGACGAGCCGAGAAAATTAAGTTCAATGCTTCCGAGCATGCGTCAAATTGTTTCCGAGCATGCGTCATAATTTTGCACATCGGAATTGCTGCAGACGATCGAATTTTCAATATGATTTTTTTCCGTCAGAAAATTTGAGAACCAGCTCTCAAATTTTTGCTGGTGGAAATTCCGACAGCAAAAGTCCGATGGAGCATACACATGGTCGGAATTTCCGTTCAAAAGCTCACATCGGACTTTTGCTGTCAGAATCCCCAATCGTGTGTACGTGGCATTAGAAGCTTTTAGGAGCATTACCATTTTATTAGAGTTTTTGCAGTACATGAAGAAACAACAAAAAAAAAAAAAAGCTGTAACATTTATGCCGTGTACACACGACCGTTTTTCGGGTTCTAAAAAATGAAGGTTTTTTTTAATGTCATTAAAAACGATCGTGTGTGGGCTTCAGGGCATTTTTCGGGTTCTAAAAAATAGGCAATTTTTTTTTCGAACATGCTCTATTTTTTCACTACGTTTTTAACGTTGTCGTTTTTAAGGTTGTAAAAAATGATCGTGTGTGGGCTTTAACGACGTGAAAAACTTGCGCATGCTCAGAAGCAAGTTATGAGACGGGAGCGCTCGTTCTGGTAAAACTACCATTCATAATGGAGTAAGCACATTCATCACGCTGTAACAGACAGAAAAGCGTGAATCGTCCTTTACTAACACAAAATCAGCTAAAGCAGCCCAAAGGGTGGCGTCATCCGAATGGAACTTCCCCTTTATAGTGGTGTCGTATGTGTTGTACGTCACCGCACTTTGCTAGAGCATTTTTTTTTTTTTAACGATCGTGTGTAGGCAAGACCGTTTTAATGATCGGGTTGAAAAAAACGTTTTTTCTAGACCCTTAAAAACGTCATTTTTTAGAACCTGAAAAACGGTCGTGTGTACGCGCCATTAGAATCAATTGTGAGCATTTAGCTTTTTTTTTTTTTTTGCTGGAAAAACGCTCCAAAAACTCTACAAAAAATATA
The DNA here is from genome assembly GCF_905171775.1 of Rana temporaria. Lineage (NCBI taxonomy): Eukaryota > Metazoa > Chordata > Amphibia > Anura > Ranidae > Rana > Rana temporaria. The sequence goes on along the minus strand of NC_053494.1, from coordinate 174,167,720 downwards.
TATATATTTTTTATGCTGAACCTCAAAAAATGCATGCAATGCATGGACACATGGGATAACACAATTTAGCTTCTAGGAACAGAACAAAAATGCTAATAACAGCTTTTAGGAGCTTAAAAAAACCCACTAGTGTGCGTGAAGCCTTATAAAGTATTAGCAGGGTTTTGGCTTCAGTTTGTTTGTGTATTTATCCACTTCCCGCCTGGTCAATAGTCAAAGCCGGAGGCTCTTTACCACGTGATCAGCTGTGTCCAACCACGGCTGATCACGATGTAAACAGGAAGAGCCGTTGATCGGCTCTTCCTCACTCGCATCTGACAGACGCGAGTAGAGGAGAGCCGATCGGCGGCTCTCCTGACAGGGGGGGTTTGCGCTAATTGTTTATCAGCGCAGCCCCCCTCGGATGCCAACACTGGACCACCAGGGAGTGCCCCCCCGGTGCTCAATAGAGCAAAAATAGCCACATTTTTTTTTTTTAACAAAATCGATGCCAATCAGTGCCCACAAATGGGCATTGACTGGCAACATGGGCACTGACTCAAATAATGCCCAGCAATGCCATCAGTGCCACCCCTCAGCGTCCATCAGTGCCACCCAGTGTCTATCAGTGCCACCTCTTAGTGCCCATCTATGCCTAGTGCCCACCTATCAGTGCCCATCTGTGCCACCCATAAGTACCCATCAGTGCCACCCATAAGTGCCACCCATGAGTGCCCATCAGTGCCGCCAAAGAGTGCCCAGTGCCACCTATGAGTGCCTATCAGTGCCGCCTATGAGTGCCCATCAGTGCCGCCTATGAGTGTCCATCAGTGCCGCCTATGAATGCCCAGTGCCGCCTATGAATGCCCATCAGTGCAGCATACCAGCGCCGCCTATCAGTGCCCATCTGTGCCGCCTATCAGTGCCACCTCATCGGTGCCCATCAGTGCCGCCATATCAGTGCCCATAATTGAAGAAGAAAACGTACTTATTTACAAAAAAAATTAACAGAAAAAAATAAAAACTATTTTTTATTCAAAAATTTCGGTCTTTTTTTAGTTGTTGCGCAAAAAATAAAAATCGCAGAGGTGATCAAATACTACCAAAAGAAAGCTCTATTTGTGGGAACAAAATGATAAAAAATGTCATTTGGGTACAGTGTAGCATGACCGCGCAATTGTCATTCAAATTGCGACAGCGCTGAAAGCTGAAAATTGGCTTGGGCAGGAAGGTGCGTAAGTGCCTGGTATGTAAGTGGTTAAATCTGCTGATATATGTAACACTCCCCCCCCCCCCCCCCCCCCCCCAGACTGACAATGCTGCTGTCTGCTGTGCTCCTTCATCCAGAGTATAAAACAACCATATTTTGTCAGTGCTAAAATAATAATGATAAGAACTTCAGCTGCTTGCAACAAGAGTCAATACACTTCTGCCCTCATAAGAAAATTCAACATAAATTGCAGCGCTTAATAAATGAATAAATACATGAAAACCAAGTGCTAGAGAATGAAACAAAGTGCACAAATAATAAAGTCTCAAATAAACTTAGAAATGACAGGAGTGTCCAAAGATTATGGATACCAATGTATAAAAAACATCAATAAGTCTTCCGTGGCCACCACCACAGTAATGTATATTACTGGACATCAAAGGTGCTGTGAATCTCCAAATGGACAAAATGCACACTCACCACCAGGATGAGCTGCCAGGTGATAAGCAGCAATAGAGCATAATCAACCGAAAAGACGCTGGGGATCAGTCACGGTTCCCAGTCTTCACAGGTATGGTCACCTTCTCACTTTATTCTCCATTAGGGGCCGTCCTCCGCACTTGTGCTCATGAAGCAATGGCACTCAATGCATAAAATGGAACTTGTGGGGGGTTATTTACAAAAGGCAAATCCACTTTGCACTACAAGTGCACACTACAAGGGCAAAGTGCACTTGAAATTGCACTGAAATTGCACTTGGAAGTGCAGTCACTGTAAATCTGAGGGGTAGATCTGAAACGAGGGGAAGCTCTGCTGATTTTATCATCCAATCATGTGCAAGCTAAAATGCTGTTTTTTTTATGTTCCTTGCATGTCCCCCTCGGATCTACAGCGACTGCACTTCCAAGTGCACTTTCAGTGCAATTTCAAGTAATTTCAAGTACGCACTTGCCTAAAATTAGGACGGCCTAGCATAATCTTTTTAGGCTACACCGCCGTAAATTATTTAGGCTATTAGTGATTCTCAAACCACTTACCTGTTAATTTTTGGCGGCGTAGCCTAAAACGAGCGGGCGTAAGCGCGCCTAATTCAAATGACTAGGAGGGGGGCAAGTTGTATGGAAATGAGGCTTGACCTCACGTTTTTTGACGTTTTTGTGTACTGCGCATGCACCGTGTGACTACATTTCCCAGTGCGCATTGCGGCTAAGTACGCCGTACGGGCCTATTGATTTTGACGCGGACGTAAACGACGTAAATCCCGATTCGCGGACGACTTACGCAAACGACGCAAAAAATTCGAACCTCGCGGCGGGAACGGCGGCCATACTTAACATTGTTATTCCACCTCATAGGTGGAATAACTTTAGGCGGCGTAACCCTTACGGAAACGACGTAATAAGACGGTGTAGGCCCAGCGTACGCTCGTGAATCGTTGTGAATTGGCGTATCCCCTCATTTACATAATCTAGGTCGGCCGCAATGGAAGCGCCACCTAGCGGTAAGCCAAAACATTGCAATCTAAGATAGGACGGCGCAAGCCGTCATATCTTAGATATGTTTAAGTGTATCTCTGTTAGAGAATACACTTAAACATAGGTCGGCTTAGATTCAGAGTTAGGTCGGCTTATCTGTAGATAAGCCGGCCTAACTCTTTGTGAATCTACCTATTGTAGCTTGCACTTGTAGTGCAAAGTGGATTTTCCTTTCGTAAATAACCCCCATGGCGTAGAATTTATTAAAACCAACTCTCTATAAGTGACAGAGTATCCCATAAAATAACATCCATTATAACACTTATAGGTCTAGTCATAATCAATTTCTGGGGGGGAAATGTCTCAACATTTACACACCAGAATAACCCCCTTACTCTGTCTTATATGCTTATTTGCTATGATCGTCAGCTCCACCTGGTGGCCATAATGCAGTATTTTTCTAAAATGACTGAACCAGGAAAATAACACACTTTGACCACCAGATGAAGCTGGCGATCATGGGAAATAAACATATTATGCCCCGTACACACGATCTGACCTTTGTCCGACCAAATTCGCATCGGAGGAAAAGAGAACATGTTCTCTATGTAAACTCCGATGGAAAAAGTCTGTCTGACTTTTTCCATCAGAAATTCCGATCGTGTGCACGGGGCATTAGACACCTTACAGCATGGGTGCTCAGCCTGTGGTCTCCAGCTGTTGCAAACTACAAGTCCCATGAGGCATTGCAAGGCTGACAGTTACAAGCATGACTCCCAAATGCAGAGGCATGATGGGACTTGTAGTTCTGAAGCAGCTGGGGGGCCACAGGTTGATCACCCATGCCTTACAGGCAATGTTGGTGCTGAGGTGCTTTATACAATAAATAGAACCCGTATTGTCTAATAATGCTGGCCACACCTGGGGCAATATGTTTGTTCAGATCAACTTTCTATTCCAGATTTGGCTGAATAGAAAATACAGATCAATCACTGATGCTCAGGCCCCATACACACGATAGAATCCATCCGCAGATAAATCCCAGCAAATAGGTTTCTGCGGATAGATCCTATGGTGTGTACACGCCAGCGGATCTGTTTCCGCAGATAAATCTCCCCTGGGATGGATTCCAGCAGATCGGATATTTGCTGACATGCACAACAAATCCATCTGCTGGAATCCATTCCAACGGATGGATCCGCTCGTCTGTACAGACTCACCGGATCCATCCCTCCGAAGGGATTCCCCGCATGCGTCGTAATGATTTGACGCATGCGTGGAATTCCTTATATGACAGCGTCGCGCCCGTCGCCGCGTCATAATCGCGGCGACGGCGCGACACGTCATCGCCAGAGGATTTCCGCGCGGATTTCAATGCGATGGTGTGTACACTCCATCGCATAGAAATCTGCGGAAATCTTTGAGAGGATTTATCCGTGGAAACGGTCCGCTGGACCGTATCCGCGGATAAATTCTCTCGTGTGTATGGGGCCTTACAGTTTTTTATACATTTTAAAGCAATCAAATTGAACAAACCATGGTAAAGCTGATATAACATCTGACCAATTTACTTCTGTTGTTGTCTTCATAATTAAAGGGGTGGTTCACCCTAAAAACTACTTTTTTTTATTACAATGGCCCCCAACATTACAATACGATTAAGGCTCTTATTATTTTTTTGAAGCTGTACATACCTTTGTACAGCATATTCACCCGTTGCGAGTCCCGCGGGAGTGGGCGTTCCTCACATGTCTGTGATTGACATATTGACCAAAAACAAGCTCCCCCCGTCGCGTAAGCCGCGTCACGATTGGCGAAAGGAGCCGAACGGCGATGCGCATGCGCAGTATAGCGCCGACTCGCCGTTCGGCTCCTTTCGCCAATCGTGACGCGGCTTACGCGACGGGGGGAGCTCGTTTTTGGTCAAAATGTCAATCACAGACATGTGAGGAATGCCCACTCCCGCGGGACTCGCAACGGGTGAATATGCTGTACAAAGGTATGTACAGCTTCAAAAAAATAATAATAGCCTTAATCGTATTGTAATGTGGGGGGCCAGTGTAATAAAAAAAAGTAGTTTTTAGGGTGAACCACCCCTTTAATTATTTTTTCAGATTCCATTTCTGTCTTCTTCATTGTTTTCAATCAACTATATATATTATATAGTAAATACAGTATCTCACAAAAGTGAGTACACCCCTCACATTTTTGTAAATATTTTATTATATCTTTTCATGTGACAACATTGAAGAAATGACACTTTTCTACAATGTAAAGTAGTGAGTGTACAGCTTGTATAACAGTGTAAATGTGCTGTCCCCTCAAACTAACTCAACACACCATTAATGTCTAAATCGCTGGCAACAAAAGTGAGTACACCCCTAAGTGAAAATGTCCAAATTGTGCCCAATTAGCCATTTTCCCTCATGTGACTTGTTAGTGTTACAAGGTCTCAGGTGTGAATGGGGAGCAGGTGTGTTAAATTTGGTGTTATCGCTCTCACTCTCTCATACTGGTCACTGGAAGTTCAACATGGCACCTCATGGCAAAGAACTCTCTGAGGATCGGATAAAAAGAATTGTTGCTCTACATAAAGATGGCCTAGGCTATAAGAAGATTGCCAAGACCCTGAAACTGAGCTGCAGTACGGTGGCAAAGACCATATAGGGGTTTAACAGGACAGGTTCCACTCAGAACAGGCCTCGCCATGGTCAACCAAAGAAGTTGAGTGCACTGCTCAGCGTCATATCCAGAAGTTGTCTTTGGGAAATAGACATATGAGTGCTGCCATTGTTGCAGAGGTTGAAGGGGTGGGGGGTCAGCCTGTCAGTGCTCAGACCATACGCCGCACACTGCATCAAATTACCTGCATGGTTGTCGTCCCAGAAGGCAGCTTCTTCTAAAGATTATACACAAGAAAGCCTGCAGTTTGCTGAAGACAAGCAGACTAAGGACATGGATTACTGTGTATATATAAATATATTTTTTTTTTGCAAAATCAATTAAAATGCAACAGTTGCCCTGGTTTGTTCCAGAACTTGTAGTTGTGTTTTCAGTCGAGGGTTGATCAAAATGTTTGAAGTTGAAAAAAGATTTCTGGATGTGTGGTCAATCACCCATAAGGCCCATACACACGATCAGACTTTTTGACAACAAATGTCCGACGGACCTGTTTGATCGGACAATACGGCCGTGTGTACACTCCATCGGACAAATGTTTTGTGATTTTCATCAGACAAATGTTCGCACAGATCGGTCACCTCCCCCAGTCACCCCTCTCCCCCTACAGTTAGAACACTGACTAGGCTACATATTTAACCCCTTCCCCGCCCCCCCCTAGTGGTTAACCCCTTCCCTGCCAGTCACATTTATACAGTAATCAATGCATATTTATAGCACTGTTCACTGTATAAATGTGAATGGTCCCAAAAATGTGTCAAAAGTGTCAGATGTGTCCGCTATAATGTCACAGTCCCAATAAAAATCGCAGATCGCCGCCATTCCTAGTAAAAAAAAAAATAATAATAAAAAAAATCATAATTATGTCCCTTATTTTGTAGGCGCTATAACTTTTGCGCAAACCAGTCACTATACGCTTGTTGCGATTTTTTTTTTTTTAACCAATCGGCCTAAACTGAGAATTTTTTTTTTTTTTTATATTTATTATAGCAAAAAGTAAAAAATATTGTGTTTTTTTCAAAATTTACGCTCTTTTTTTGTTTATAGCACAAAAAATAAAAACCGCAGAGGTGATCAAATACCACCGAAAGAAAGCTCTATTTGTGGGAAAAACAGGACGTCAATTTTGTTTGGCAGCCACGTCGCACGACCGCGCAATTGTCAGTTAAAGCGACGCAGTGCCGGAAGCTGAAATTTCGCCTGGGCAGGAAGGGGGTGTATGTGCACAGTAGGCAAGTGGTTAAAATAGAAATAAAAGCAAAAGGTGTGTGTATATATTTGTGCATATATATGTAAAAAAACAGTCTAAATATTATTTTTTCTTTTATAAGTGATCACTTAGGCCGCGTACACACGGTCGGACAAAACCGATGAGAATGGACCGAAGTTCAGTTTCATCGGTCCAAACCGACCATGTGTATAGCCCATCAGTCTGTTGTCCTTCGGTCCAAAATTTTAAAACATGCTTCAAAATCGAACCGATGGCCCGCTGCCTGATCGGTCCAAACCGATGGTTAGTACGGAAAGCATTGGTTCAAAACCCGCGCATGCTCAGAATCAAGTCAAAGCATGCTTGGAAGCATTGAACTTCGTTTTATTCAGCACGTCGTGTGTTTGACGTCACCGCGTTCTGACCTGATCGGTTTTTGGAACGATGGTGTGTACGCACATCAGACGATAAGGCCACTTCAGCGGTAAACCGATGGAAATGGCCCGTCGGACCATTCTCATCGGTTTGGAACGACCGTGCGTACGCGGCCTGAGGCTCTGTACTCAGCTGCATAAGAGAGTTTGGAGAGGTGGGGGTGGAGAAACAGTAATAAAAAAACACAATATCTAACCCAACTTTGTGGTCAAATATGAAAAATGATGTTACGCCAAGTAAATAGATACTTAGGGGTAGATCCACATACAATTAGATGGGCGCAGCGTATGTGAGATACGCTACGCCGCTGTAACTTACTTTTGGCAGCTTTGAATCCACAAAGAATTTGCGCCGTAAGTTACGGCGGCGTAGTGTATCTCTCGCGGCGTAGCGGCGCCTAATTCAAATCGGCGAGTAGGGGGCGTGTTTCATTTAAATGAAGCGCGTCCCCGCGCCAAACGAACTGCGCATGCGCCATCCCTTAATTTCCCGCCGTGCATTGCGCGAAATTACGTCGCAAGGACGTCATTGTTTTGACTTGGACGTAACTTACGTCCATCCCGCGATTCACGGACGACTTACGCAAACAAAAATAAAAATTCAAATTAAACGCTGGAACTACGGCCATACTTAACATAGCAGATCTAACTATACGCCACGAAACAGCAGCTTTAACTATACGCCGGAAAAAGCCGACTAGAGACGACGTAAAAGAATGCGACGGCCGCTCGTACGTTTGTGGATCGTCGGAAATAGCTAATTTGCATACCCGACGAGGAAAACGACACGAACCCCACCCAGCGGACGCCGAAGAATTGCATCTTAGATCCGAAGGCATACGAAGACGTACGCCTGTCGGATCTAACCCAGATGCCGTTGTATCTTGTTTTGAGGATTCAAAACAAAGATACGACGCGGGAAATTTGAAAGTACTCTCTCTGTGGATCTGCCCCTTAACATCTAACATATCACTCTTTAAAATTGTGCACGCTCCCGGAATGGCAACAAACTACGATACTAAAAAATCTCCATAGGTGACGCTTAAAATTTTTTTTTTTACAGGTTACCAGTTTAGAGTTACAAAGGAGGTCTAGCACTAGAATTATTGCTCTCGCTATAATGTTTGTGGTGATACCTTCAACTCTTCTGGGAAGGCTGTCCACAAGGTTTAGGAGTGTGTCTATGGGAATGTTGACGGGTTGATGGGTTGAGGTGAGAACTCTGTGCAGGCCAGTTAAGTTTCTCCACTCCACACTCAGTCATCCATGTCTTTATGGATCTTGCTTTGTGCACTGGTGTGCAGTCATATTGGAACAGGAAGGGGCCATCCCCAAACTGTTCCCACAAAGTTGGAAGCATGAAATGGTTTAAAATTGTCTTTGCCTTAAGAGTTCCCTTCACTGAACTAAAGGGCAATGCCCAACCCCTGAAAACAACCCAACGCCATAATCCCCCCTCCACCAAATGATTTGCACCAGTGCACAAACAAGGCGTGGCTGTGGACGTGATATATTTGGATTTTGCAAAAGCGTTCGATACAGTTCCGCACACACGGCTCATGTGTAAGGTAAGGTCTACAGGATTGGATATATCAGTTTGTAAATGGATAGAAAACTGGCTGAAAGACAGAATTCAGAGAGGCGTGGTTAATGATTCTTACTCTGAATGGTCCAATGTTATCAGTGGTGTACCCCAAGGTTCAGTGCTGGGACCCTTACTTTTCAATATATTTATAAATGATATTGGGTCTGAGATCAAAAGTAACATTTCTGTCTTTGCAGATGACACCAAGCTATGCAGTGGAATAACGTCCTTGCAGGATGTCGCCAATTTACAAGCCGACCTCAATGCTCTGTCTAATTGGGCGACTATGTGGCAGATGAGGTTTAATGTAGATAAATGTAAAGTTATGCACTTGGGGGCTAAGAATATGCATGCATCATACATACTAGGGGGAGTACAACTGGGGGGATCTGTAGTGGAGAAGGATCTGGGGGTTTTAGTTGATCATAAGCTCAATAATGGCATGCAATGCCAAGCTGCGGTTTCCAAAGCGAGCAAAGTCCTTTCTTGTATTAAGAGAGGTATGGACTCCAGAGACAGAGATATAATTTTGCCCCTGTACAAATCATTAGTAAGACCTCATCTGGAATATGCAGTTCAGTTTTGGGCACCAGTTCTCAAAAAGGATATCGGAGAACTGGAGAAAGTGCAGAGAAGAGCAACCAAACTGATAAGAGGAATGGAGGAGCTCAGCTATGAGGAAAGATTAGAGGAACTAAATGTATTCACTCTTGAGAAGAGGAGAATAAGGGGGGATATGATCAACATGTACAAATATATAAGAGGTCCATACAGTGAACTTGGTGTTGAGTTATTCACTTTACGGTCAACACTGAGGACAAGGGGGCACTCTTTACGTCTAGAGGAAAAGAGATTTCACCTCCAAATACGGAAAGGTTTTTTCACAGTGAGGCCCCGTACACACGGGAGGATTTATCCGCGGATACGGTCCAGCGGACCGTTTCCACGGATAAATCCTCTTGAGGATTTGCGCGGATTTTGATGCGATGGAGTGTACTCACCATCGAATCGAAATCCGCGACGAATTTCTCTGGCGATGACGTGTCGCGCCTTCGCCGCGATGATGACGCGGCGACGTGCGCGACACAGTCATATAAGGAATTCCACACATGCGTCGAATCATTACGACGCATGCGGGGGATCCCTTTGGACGGATTGATCCGGTGAGTCTGTACAGACCAGCGGATCAATCCGTTGGGATGGATTCCAGCGGATAGATTTGAAGACATGTCTTCAAATATTTATCTGCTGGAAATCCATCGCATGGGAGAAAAATCCGCGGAAACAGATCCGCTGGATTGTACACACCATAGAATCTATCCGCTGAAACCGATCCGCTGAGATTTTTCAGCGGATGGATTCTATGGTGTGTACGGGGCCTAATGCCGCGTACAGACGGTCGTTTTTTGTGATGAAACAAAACGACGTTTTAAATCATGAAATAAAACGACGTTTTTGAAACATCATTTTCAAAAACGATGTTGCCTACACATCATCGTTTTTTCACAATGCTGTAGCAAAGCGAGGTTACGTTTCACCACTTTTTTCCATTGAAGCTCACTTCATAACTAGCTTCTGGGCATGCGCGGGTTTAAAAACGTCGTTTGAAACGTCGTTTTTTGGTACACACGGTCAATTTCTGTGAAACAAAAAACGAAGTTTTGAAAAACGACACAAAAAATTCGAGCATGTTCTAATTTTTTTTTGGTCGTTTTTTTGAAGACATAAAACAATGTTTTGCCCACACACGATCATTTTAAATGACGTTTTTTAAAACGTCGTTTTTTTTCATCACAAAAAACGACCGTCTGTACGCGGCATTAGAGCTGTGAAAATGTGGAACAGACTGCCTCCAGAGGTGGTTCTGGCCAGCTCAGTAGATTGATTTAAGAAAGGCCTGCATTATTTCCTAAATGTACAGAATATAACTGAGTACTAAGATTTGTAGGTAAAGTTGATCCAGGGTAAATCCGATTGCCTCTCGGGGGATCAGGACGGAATTTTTTCCCCTGCTGAAGCAAATTGGATCATGCTCTGCTGGGGTTTTTTGCCTTCCTCTGGATTAACTGTGGGTATAGAATTTGGTATATGGGATTGTACTGTGTTTTTTATTTTGTTTTTTTATTTTTTGTGGTTGAACTGGATGGACTTGTGTCTTTTTTCAACCTGACTAACTATGTAACTAACTATGTAAATATTAAGACATGGATGAGCGAGTTTGGAGTGGAGTAACTTGGCCTATACAGAGTCCTGACCTCAAATCTTTGGTATGAATTAGAGCGGATGAATAGAACACCTTTGGGATGAATTAGAGCGGATGAATAGAACACCTTTGGGATGAATTAGAGTGGAGACTGTGAGCCAGGCCTTCTTGCCCAACATCACAAATACGCTTTTGGAAGAATGGTCAAAAATTCCCATAGACACACTCCTAAACCTTGTGGACAGCCTTCCCAGAAGAGTTGAAGCTGCAAATGGTGGGCCAACTCAATATTGAGACCTATGGATTAAGACTGGGATGCCATTAAAGTTCATGTTGCGTGTAAAGGCAGGCGTACCAATACTTCTGACAATATATTGTGTGTATTTGTGGATTAATATAGTTTTAGCAAAATGTAGCCTATTATGATTTTCATTCTTAATTTGCTGAAAGCACCTGGTAATCCTGCCAGTCCCCCTTGTTTCCTCTTTTAGTGTGATCATGCCATGCATGGAAACAGATTTTTGCTGGCATGATCAGTTTGTATATCTGGGCTTGCTGCTTGGGGTTATGGGATTCTCTGTCAAGACATGGTGTGCCTGTATGTCAAAAAGTCAGCTTTGCCACTACACCACCCATTCCTTTATCCCATTAGATCTACAGGGTGCTTTGCCAACACGCATCCTGTAGTGCCTGCCATACCCTGCTGAACCTGACACTGGCACCTGGCTGGGATCCCAGATGATTGTTAGTAGGAAACTCTGCCACCCCTCAGAGCTCAGGGAGGAAGAGGGGATATAGCTGTCAAATGACCACCAAATAAAACAAAGGCAAAACAGTATTTAAAATACATTTTTGATCATTAAATTTTCATGGAATGTTCAAAGAAGAGTTCCTAAGAGCCGGTTCACACAGGGGTGACTTGGGATCCGACTTGAAGTTGCCCCAAGTCTCGGGACATGTCAAATTACATTGAAGTGAATGGAGCCGTCTTAATGTACACTACTGAAGTCGCTCCGACTTCAGAAAAGGTTCCTGTACTACTTCAATCCGACTTCTAGGCGACTTGTACCCATTGATTTCAATGGAAGTCACCTCCAAGTCGGATCCCCGTTCATAGTGAGGCAACTTTACAGGAAGTCACCCCTGTGTGAACTGGCTCTAAGGCAAACCCCTCCCTCCCACAGAGCTGGTATTTGGTATGAATCATGAGGGGGAACTCCACGACAAATTTTAAATAAAAAAACAGCATGGGTTCCCCTCCAAGAGCATACCAGGCCCTTAGGTCTGGTATGGATTTCAAGGGGAACCCCCTACGCCAAAAAAACGGCATGGGCGTCCCCCCAAAATCCATACCAGACCCTTATACAAGGACGCAGCCCGGCCGGTCAGGAAAGGGGGTGGGGATGAGCAAGCGCCCCCTCCTAAACATTGGGGGTAGGTGCTTTGGGGCAGGGGGGGCGCCCTGTGGCCCCCCCACCCCAAAGCACCCTGTCCCTATGTTGATGGGGACAAGGGCCTCTTCCTGACAACCCTGGCTGTTGGTTGTCGGAGCCGCTCGCTCGTCCCCACCCCCTTTCCTGACCATCCGGGCTGCGTGCCCGGATAAGGGTCTGGTATGGATTTTGGGGGGACCCCATGCCGTTTTTTCAGCGTAGGGGGTTCCCCTTAAAATCCATACCAGACCTAAGGGCCTGGTATGCTCTTGGAGGGGGAACCCATGCCGGTTTTTTATTTAAAATTTGGCGTGCAGTTCCCCTCCTGGAGGCGACTTCAAACCGCGCTGTAAGTCGCCCCAAGTCACGCTGTGAGTCGAGTTTATGACGCCTCGCAAAGTCGCGCTCAAAGTCGTGTTGCCCCCGTGTGAACCGGCTCTTAATGTCAACATGAATTGATACTCTGAAATGTGTACATACACTTTAAGAAGTGTGTATTTTCACATTTGCTGTCATATTGGAATGACACCTTCTTTATATTTGTGACATGTTCTCATTCACATAGCATAACTTACATTCTCCTCTTCTATGCAGTGTTAAAGTGGTATTAAAGTGATTGTAAAGGTACTTTTTAAAATTAAAATAAACAAACATGTAATACTTACCTGCTCTTGGTGATGGTTTTGCACAGAGGGCCCTAAACCTCCTCTTCTGGTGTCCTCACTGATTCTCCAGGCTCCTTCTCTTCTGAGTTTGACTGCATAGCTCACTATGGGGGCACATCTGCAGGCTTGCTCCCAAGCTGGGCTGTGTGCCTCTATTGACATACACACAGTGCAGCTCGCCCCGCCCCTGATCTCTACTCACAGGTTTGATGACTCCCATTGTCACTGAGCCCCCTGTGAGAAGAGCAGAGGAGCAGCGCTGCTGCAGACGGCACAGCGCTGGATCAGGAGAGGGCTCAGGTAAGTATTTAAGGGGAGGGGGGGCTGAAATTGAAAGGTTTTTTACTTTAATGCAGAGAATGCATTAAAGTAAAAATAAAACTTTTGCCTTTAGAACCACTTTAAGGCTTGATTCACACTGGTGTGATGTGGAAAACGCACAGGAATCACTGCGTTTCCGCTCATCGCACCGCATAACAATCACACTGTGTTCACGCGATCTGTGTCAATTAAAAGTTAAAGTGGTTGTAAACCCTTTTTTACACCCTTATGCTACAGGTAAGCCTATATTAAGGCTTACCTGTAGCTAACCAGGATGTCTCCTAAACCGGAACGGTTTAGGAGATATCCCCTGTCCCCTGCATGTGCCGATGTCATCGGCACATGCGCACTGGGGCAAACTGCTACAGTCTTTGTGCCGTTACCGGCGGCTCCTGCGCGAATGCGCGGGAGTGACGTCATCGCGGCTCCGCCAATCACAGCACTGGAGTCGCGATACCCGGAAGTAACTCCGGGACAACATGTCGGCGGCCGGAGGGAAAGACGAGGACCGCTGCGGGGGCTTCGATCGGAAGTAAGTAATACATAATGAGTTAGTATGCTGTGACTGGCCGGAGTGGCGTGACGTCACTCCAACGCATGCATACGGAATCCGAGGGCCACGGACGTTTCTTCACTGTGCATGTGCTGATGACCTCATTGGCGCACTATAAGGTAAATATCTCCTAAACGGCACACGTTTGGGAGATATTTTCAGTACATATAGTTAAGCCTTATCATAGGCTTACCTAGATGTAAAAATGTCTCTGGGGGGTTTACAACTACTTTAAGTGGTAGTAAAGTCCTGTTCTGCCACTTTTACCTACAGGAAAGCTTACCTGTGTGTAAAATTTAGGGGATATTCCAATAACTAGCAGCCTGTGATGTCACTGACACATGCTCACTGAGCTCTCAATGGATGACATGTCGTCCATTGAGAGAGCTGTTCCGGGGCCATGACTGAGCGGAAATGACATCATCATGACTCGGCCAGAGCCTGTGAACCTGGAAGGAAGAGTGAGTGAAGATGGAAGCCCTGTCAGTGATGACAGCGCACCGCTGGAGGACTTTGTTTTACAAGTAAGTCTAAAGCAGTGGTTCTCAACCTGGGGGTCGATTGAGGATTTGCCAGGGATCACCAAATCCTGGGCTGTTCCTGAAGCCTGCACCGCTCTTTCAGCCTTTTCGCAGCCCCCCAGCAGGGCTGTCCCTGCAGCCGCCCAGCTGGGCTGTTCCTGGAGACTGTGGCCGCCCACTCAGCCTCTTTGCAGCTGCACATTCAGATCACAGCATGGCTGGGGGAAAGATACTAGAGGTCAGCTGACTGGTGAGGAATGTGTAGTGAGAGGGGCTGGAGGAGACCTGATCTCCTGATTTTGGCATAGGTGTCACTGATGCAAGGCACCACAGAGCTGGAGACACAGTAAAGCTGAGAGGAGATATCCGTGATTAGAGTTGTCAATAAAAGTCTCCACTACAGTTCTCAGATGAGCAGATGACCTTGATCAAGTTGGCTGATCAGAACTCCCCCCAGCACTGCCACTCATCCCATTTCCCCACCCCCTCATCAAGGCATAAGATGAGGAATAAAAATAGAGAATATATGAAAGGGAGCGGAAAAGAGGGGGAGGAACAAAGAAAAAGGGAGAGAAAGAATAAGAAAGATGGCTACCTGGAGAGGGATGGGGGGGGAAAAAACAAGAAATTAGGATAGAGAGAGATAAAAGGGAAAGAAAGGAGAATGAAGAGAGTGGTACATCCTAAAGTGCAAAATAAGGGGTTTAATACTGTATGAGTGTAAAGGGACTCGGGGAGCGCTAAATATCTGTATGTTAGGGGCGCAAATTACTTGTCTTAGGTGCTGACCCCCCACGCTACGAAAATAATTCTACTGTTAGGGTTCCCCACAGCTTGGGAAATTTTATCAAGGGGTCACGGCACTAGAAAGGTTGAGAAGGTTGAGAACCACTGGTCTAAAAAGTTGGATGTTTTTTCCGATGGAATTCCGCTCAAGCTTGCATACACACGGTCACACAAAGGTTCTCTGAACTTTCGAGCGTTAAGAACGCGGTGACGTACAACACTACGACGAGGCGAGAAGAAGAAGTTCAATGCTTTCGGGCATGTGTCGAATTGTTTTCCGAGCATGCATGTTTTTTTTCCCGTCGGAAATCCATACAGACGAACTGATTTTCCGATAGGAATTTTTTCCGTCTAAAAAATTGAGAACCTGCACTCAAACCTTTGCTGGCGGAAATTCCGCCAGCAAAAGTCTGATGGAGCATACACACGGTCGAAATTTCTGATGAAAAGCTCACGTCAGACTTTTGCTGGTGGAAATTTTGCTTGTGCGTATGGGGCATTAGATTCCTATGCGATCCAGTGTGTTGCGATAGGCTAAAATCACACTGTATTACACCAAGAGTAGTGCATGCACTATTTAAAAAAATGTGCTGCATCTGGATCGCATGTTATTGCGGTACTATGCAATCCAGGAAGGCAAACGCAGTTTGGGTGTTGTTAGGATTACATTGACACCCGCACCAGATCGCATATCCAGTGTGTTTTAAACATGGTGCGGAAAACATACAAAAAACGCAGGTTTCCCAGTGTTCTGGTGTGAACGACCCCTAGTAGTTTAACAACATTGAAATAAAAACATTTTTTGCAATATAAATATTTGGCAATATGACTTTTTAATCCAGTGGTACCATACAAAAAAAAAAATGTATAAGGAAATATCAGTTTCATATGGAGAGAATATGATAGGACTGTTCACATCCATTGCACAGTGTCTGTTTGGATTAGCTTCTCTGATCCTAGACCCCATCCCCCAATGACACACCATCAATGTAATTCAATATATAGAAGCAAGAGTAGGAGCACTATGCCTATATACTGATTTGCTTTTTTCAGGACTGGTTCACACATGGTGCACTGCAGTAATCCATACCATGCCACACACTTTATAGCAGCTCCCTGCAACATGTTGTGCGTTGCAGAATGTATGTATGTTGTGTATGTGCGTTGTAGTATGTATGTATGTGTTGCCCTCCCCTGGACATACACAACGCACTGGCAGTACAGCCAACCACAACTCACTATTTTTTCACTGCGATGCACATCATGCATTGTGGTAAAAAAAATAAGGAGAGCGATTTCTACTATGCTGGGGACCATTCAAAATAAAAGGGCTTCTTTATCGCAGTGAGCCGCAACACACAACTAGGTTACCACAGCGTAATGTAGTATATACTCACTGTGGAACCTAATGCCCCGTACACACCATCACTTTATGTGATGAAAAAAAACGACACTTTCTGTGAAGTAAAAAATGACGTTTTTGAAACTTCAATTTTCAAAGACGAAGTTGCCTACACACCATCGTTTTTCTCACAATGTTCTAGCAAAGTGAGGTTACGTTCCACCACGTTTTACCATTGAAGCTTGCTTCATAAGTAGCTTCTGGGCATGCGTGGATGAAAAAACGTCTTAGAAAACGACGTTTTTTGCTACACACGGTCAATTTCTGTGAAGTAAAAAGTGCACTTTTGAAAAACGACACATAAAATTGAAGCATGCTTCAATTTTTTTTGGTCATTTTTTACAAGACATAAAACGACGTTTTCCCCCACACACAGTCAATTAAAGTGACGTTTTTAAAAACGTCATTTTTTTTCATCACATAAAGTGATGGTGTGTACGCGGCATAAGGGGTTAATCGTCTGCATTGTGTAAAAAGGCCGTTTGATCCTCATGATAGAACAGAGTCTAGAGGACAGACTGCACATGCTCAGTTTGGTGTGGATTGCTAGAGAGTTTGGGAGAGTGCATGTGATCACCACAGGGCCAATCAGCACTGTCCAGAAAGAGCCGGTTTACACTGGGGCGACTCGTCAGGTGGCTCAGCCACCTGACGAGTCGTGTCCCATCCTATGCAATAGAACCATTCTAATAGGAGCGACGCAAGTCGCTCCGACTTAGAAAAAGGTTCTTGTATAACTTCGGGGGCGGCTCGAGGCGACCTGCATTGACTTCTATACAGAGGTCATTTTGCAGGTCGCCTCTGAAGTCGTCTTCAGGACGCCTTGCGGAGTCGACCCCGAAGTCGTGGCGCCTAAGTGTGAACCGGTGTATTGTCACATTCTGCTGCCTATCGTAGAATGCTGCGGAAGTCACGTGGCGGCCAACTGCGCATGCGCAATTCGTACCAAACGCAAGTGCGATGCGTTCCAATAGATTTACGACAGTAAACACCAGCGAACCCGGCATTCAGGGCGATGTGGAATTAGAGGAAAGTGGCCAGTCGGCCTCACGTCCTTGCTTCGCTCGGACGGCTCGCTCCGCTCGCTCGACCTCCTGCCTCTTTTTTTAACATCCTCCAATCCACGGGGATGTTAAGGAAGAGCCTGGATGCCGACCGAGGTTTCACTGGTGTGTACTGTCGTGAATCCATTGGAACGCATCGCACTTGCGTTTGTAACACATCGTGCATGCGCAGTTGGCCGCCACGTGACTTGCGCAGCATTCTACGATAGGCAGCAGAATGTGACAACTCACCGGCTCACAGGGTAAGGGGTCCTGCAGCCTCATTGAACAGAGTAGAATGAAAACTCCTCCTACAACCTTTAACCAGACACTACAGCCTTGTACACACGATAGGATAGCCAGAGGACAACGGTCTGAAGGACCGTTTTCATTGGTCAAAACCGATCGTGTGTGGGCCCCATAAGTTAGTTAACCTTTGGTTAAAAAAATAGGAACTTGCTTTAAAATTTAACCGATGGACGCCTAACCGATAGGTCAAAACCGATTGTTAGTATGCAAAAGCATCGGTTAAAAACCCGCGCATGCTCAGAATCAAGTCGACGTATGCTTGGAAGCATTGAACTTCGTTTTTTTCAGCACGTCGTTGTGTTTTACGTCACCACGTCCTGACACGAGCGGTTATTTAACCAATGGTGTGTAGGCGTGGCGGACTATCAGTCAGCTTCATCGGTTAACCTAAGACAACGGTCCTTCAGACCGTTGTCCTCTGGCTATCCTATCGTGTGTACAAGGCCTTATAGAAGGCACAGGACAGATCAAAACTGCTGATGAGAAAAGGTATTTAGCAGTTTCTATTTACTAAAACTATTGCATTTCCATGTTCTGTGTATTGTGGGAGGCCAGATATAGTGAATGCAGGGTCCTGGGTTTAGTAACACTGTAACAAAAGAATTTTTTTGCCCAGGGTCCAATCAATATTAAAGACGGCCCTGATTATATTCTGTAGATTTGGTGCTTTCATAAAATGCGCCACACCTGCAGGATATAATAGAAGTTGGGGTCCCCTTCCACACATGAGGAGCGGTTGTCTGTTTTTCATCCATCCCGTGTTCATGATGTAGCACCTGATGTTTAGGCAGGGTTGCCATTCAATTTTTTTGCCAAGCGATAGTTGCCTTTGCCAATTGTTAGGAGGTCAATTGATTTCCCCCTAATTCTGGAATTGCTGCATTTCTCTCTTCTGTCACTAGATGGCCGGGTGTCTGGTGACCTTAGATAAGAAAAGGGCAGTGCAAGGACAGACTCTGAGAAGCTCACAGGGGGTAATCCACAAAAGGGATACGCCGGCGTATCTACTGATACGCCGTCGTATCCCTGTTTCTATCTATGGAACTGATCCACAGAATCAGTTTCTCATAGATAGACAGAAGATCCGACATGTGTAAGGGACTTACACTGCCGGATCTTAGGATGCAGTACCTCGGCCGTCGCTGGGGGCATTTCGAGTCGAAATGCCGCGTCGGGTATGCAAATTAGCACTTCCGGAGATCCACGAAGCTTTTACGCTTCGTTTTTTCCCTGTAAGTATTAGTTTGCAATCGTAAAATTAGGGCTGCTTTTACAAGGCCTAAACTGTTTACACCTTGTAAAAGCAGACCCTTCTACTCCGCGTCGCTGTCGTTTTTTTTTTTTTAATTTTTTGTTTCCCGCCGCAACTCGTATATTTTTTTTTTACGCCCGTCGCGATTCTCAAAACCCGGTGCAACGTAAAACCGCGCAAAGCACGTCGGGAAAATGACGTCGGGAGCATGCGCAGTACGTCCGGCGCGGGAGCGCACCTAATTTAAATGGGACTCGCCCCATTAAATTAGGAACGCCTTGCGCCGGACGATTTTAAGTTACACCGCTGCAAATTTCAAGGTAAGTGCTTTGTGGATCGGGCACTACCTTGTGTAATTTGCGGCGGTGTAACTTAAATGACAAAAGTTACGTTGCGCCAGGTGTTTGTGGATTACCCCCACAGTGTGCATTGAAATCAGAGTAAGCAGTTTCAGTACAGTATACAATATGTTGCTTGACTAGGAAGACAGCTTGACTAGGGTGTAGAGTAGACAGAAACTACAAACAGCAGATGTTTGTGCTGGAAACTGAGCGCGCTCTTTGCATGCCGGATCATTATCATTTCTGCTTGTCACTGCTGACAAATTTCATTTTCATTTGTGATATTACTTCATGTACAAAACATTTCTTTCTCCAGCCGATGGACACTTGTAGACCCTGCACAGAGGATATAGCGGGGCTCTTCTAATGCACAGACTCTGGCTCTGTGGATATATGTTGTATGTGAACATAAAAGGAAACATCAAGTGTGATGTAAATTAGAAACTGACAATAGATTTAATGCAAGAATCATTAAGGATGTTTCTCACTTCATGGTCGAGTGTCAGCGGTCACTGAGACAAGAAAAAGACGGGAAATCTCCCTGGTGAGCTACATACTGTATACTGCTAACTCCACCAAGTGGTCGCTGCCGTCATGTACCAGCAATCTACTGTATGTATGTTGGGTTTTGCAGATAATAAATGCATAGGATGTATCCATTGCACTGTCTCTGAGCTCTTATGTAATTAATATACAAAATATTTGTGTTATGTTTAATATTTAATTTATTGCACGGTTGTAACTTAAAAATATGTATTGGTTTGACTGCATATCTGATTATTATTGGATTTTATGTGCTTGGTTTATATCACCTGGGTCATAGCAGAAGATAAGAACGCAGGCTGTATCCTTCAGTGACCCCGTAAATTATACACAAAAACGATCTGTTCCGTGTATGCCCTCCAGTGATATCAAAATAATGTGTTATGTAACCATAGAGTGTTCTAGTAGTATTCTGTCTTTGTGATGTCTAGGTCCTGTTTTTTTTATTCTTAAGTAGGACTTACCGTATTTATCGGGGTATTGCACGCTCCGGCGTATAGCGCGCACCCCTAAAGTGGACCCGCATTCCTGAAAGATTTTTGTACTTACAGTTTTGGTGTCTTGCGCGGTGGCCTCGTCGGGTCCGGCGTCCGTCTGCGGCTTCGGGTGTCCTCTTCGTCGGGTCCGGCGTCCTTCTGCGGCGTCCTCCCTGCTCATTTCCCGCTTTCCCGTGCCGAGTTTGAATACTGCGCCGGCATATACCGAGCACAGTACACTCGGGCAGGCTCGGCTACTCTCGCGCTCACGTCCTGTACGTCCAGGACGTGAGCGCGAGATGAGCCAAGCCTGCCCAACTATACACGAATGTACTGCACTCGGCATATGCTGGCGCAGTACACTTGTGTATAGTCGGGCAGGTTCAGCTCCTCTCGCGCTCACGTCCTGTACGTCCAGGACGTGAGCGCGAGAGGAGCCGAAACTGCCCGACTATACACGAGTGTACTGCGCTCGGTATATGCAGGCGCAGTATTCAAACTCGGCGCGGGAAAGCGGGTATCGCCGTATATCGCGCACCCACAATTTTGCCCTGATTTTCTGGGCAAAAAAGTGCGCGGTATACGCCGATAAATACGGTATATGCTAATCATAAACCTGACATGGTCACAGCGATCACATTGTACCGGCAGCAGGGACAGATTGTAGCAGAGCGCGGCCAGTGGGGGGCGATTGCGAGGTGCTTTCCGGGAGGATGTCATATGATATCTACCCAGGAACAATGAATGTCCCACCCAGCCGTCATATTACAATAGACGGGGTGGGAAGTGGTAAATTAACACCAGATTCCAAAATAGAAAACTGCCAGTAATTTTTTTTAAGAATTTGTCTCTTCCGTAGTGATTAGGCACAGGTAGTTCTTAAGGAAATTACCCCCAGAAAAATGTTGCTGGGGTCATTTTGAATAACCACCTGTCCACCGCCCGCCATCAAATGACAGCGGGAGGAAGACATTCTTGTTCTGGGCAGACGTCATATGATGTCGCGCCTTTACAAGCCACTAGGGGGCACACGCCGCCGCGTCACTGGGGACCCAATGCGCGTGCCTGGCGGCTGCGATGGCCGCCGGGCACCCGCGATTGCCCAGTAACTGAGCAGTAAACACACAGATCCACGTCCTGTCAGGGAGAGGAGACCTATGGCGTGTCCCTTGTACATAGGGACAACCATCGTTCACCTCCCCCAGTCACTCCCCTCCCCCCACAGTAAGAATCACTCCCTAGGGAACACATTAACCCCTTAATCTCCCCTAGTGTTAACCCCTTCCCTTCCAGTCATATTTATACAGTAATCAGTGCATTTTTATAGCAGGGATCGCTGCATATTTTTGTAAATATTTTATTATATCTTTTCATGTGACAACACTGAAGAAAGGACACTTTGCTACAATGTAAAGTAGTGAGTGTACAGCTTGTATAACAGTGTACATTTGCTGTCCCCTCAAAATAACTCAACACACAGCCATTAATGTCTAAACTGCTGGCAACAAAAGTGAGTACACCCCTAAGTGAAAATTTCCAAATTGTGCCCAATTAGCCATCCCCCCCCCCCCCCCCCGGTGTCATGTGACTTGTTAGTGTAAAGCCTCGTACACACGATCGGACATCAAACAAACTTTCCCTTGGATTTTTGTGCAAAGGGAGTTGTCTGGTCACACCCATAGCATACACACGCTCTGACTTTTTCGGCAACAAACACGAACGTAGTGACGTTTCAACGTAATGACGAGAGTTTAAAAGAGGAAGTTCAATTCTCCGACGTCACCCTTTGGGCTCCTTCTGCTAATCGAGAGTTAGTAGAGGTTTCGTCTGTGTGCATTCGCGATTTTCAGTTTCGTGCAATTTTGTTAGTTTCTGAACGTCCGTTCATCAAGCAGACATGTTGCGCAATGGGGTTGTGCTAACTTGACCCACAAAAAAATATATAAAAATATGTTTGATTCATATAACCAAAATACACTAATCCAAAGTAAAGACATTTGTTTTTACTCCATCAGTATCAACAGCAAAGCAGCTTTTAGTATTATCACATTATAAAGAAGAAGAGAATGTGCGCTGCTTTTCTTGATTTCAGAACTTGCCGCGTCACGAATGTGCTCTTTCAAATACGAACGCTAGTTTTACCAGACAGAACGCTTCCGGCTGGTCTTTGCTTCTAAGCATGCGCGTTTGTACTTTGTACAAAAGTCTGATTGATTGCTGTACACATGGTGGGACTAGGCACCATCGGACTTTTGTTGACGTAAAGTTTGTCCGTTTGCAGACCAAACTTTTTGTCCGATGAAACCCGAAAAAGTTGGTCCGATGGAGCGTACACACGATCGGACAAATTTGAAAACTTGCAGATTTTGAAGTTTGTTGGCAAAAAGTCCGACCATGTGTACGGGCCTTTAGAGAAGTTACCACATGGGCATTGGCAGTCTGGCATTAGATTTTTTTAAAGGCTAATATGTATATGAAAAATGAATTAGTGCTGCGCTATTGATTTTTCACATTGAACATGTGTTTGCAGAAGATATATATGTAATTTTCTTGTAGCACAAACTAGTTCTCACACAGTAATATAGATGACATTGGGGGCTTCTGTTTTTGGTTTATATAATTACCTGCAGGGAGCTATGGGGGACTTGGAGGGTGTTGCTTAAACTTTTATTTTGTTTATTTAGGAGACTAGGGAGGGGCATTGGGGGGGTGGTTTTCAACCACCTGCCGACCACTTCATGAACATTTACGTTGGCAGAATGGCTCGTGTAGGCAAAGCAGCGTACCTGTACGTTGCTTTGAAAATCCTGCCGCGTAGGCGCATGCGTGGTGCCGGCGGCCCGCTTGCACGCCCGACGCGAGACCGGATGTCCGCCGGTGTCCCACGATCGTGTCACGGAGCTGCAGAACAGGAGGATGCCTGTGTAAACTAGGCATTTCCCTGTTCTGCCTTGTGACAGGACACTGATCTACTGCTCCCTGTCATTGGGAGCAGGGATCAATGTCGTGTCATTGGTAGCCCAGCCCCCCACAGTTAGAATCACTCCCTAGGACACACTTAACCCCTTCCTAGCCCCCTAGTGGTTAACCCCTTCCCTGCCAGTGCCATTTACACAGTAATCAGTAAATTTTTATAGCACTGATCGCTGTATACATGACAATGGCCCCAAAATAGCGTCAAAAGTGTCCGATGTGTCTGCCATAATGTCGCAGTCACGATAAAAATCGCAGATTGACGCCATTACTAGTAAAAAATAATTATTAATAAAAATGCCATAAAACGATCCCCTATTTTGTAGACCCTATGGGCCAGATTCACCAAAGAGATACGACGGCGTTTCTCCTGATACGCCGTTGTATCTCTGTTTCTATCTATGCGACTGATTCATAGAATCAGTTACGCATAGATATCCATAAGATCTGACAGGTGTAATTGTTTTACACTGTCGGATCTTAGGATGCAATACCGCAGCCGCCGCTGGGTGGAGTTCGCGTCATAAACCAGCGTCGGGTATGCAAATTAGCAGTTACGGTGGATCCCCGACGGATTTTCACGTTCGCTACGTCGTCCGTAGTCAAGTTTCCCGTAGCAATTTTAGTCGTTATTTGACCTGCCCTAACTTTAGTCAGCAATCGTATTGCTGTCTAAAGTATGGCCGTCGTTCCCGCATCGAAATTTAAAATTTAACGTCGTTTGCGTAACACGTCCGGGAATACGGAAGTACGCTGCGCGCGTCGCCGTTCGAAAAAATGACGTCACGGCGCGCAAAGCACGGCGGGAGTTGGGAAACGGAGCATGCGCAGTAGGTCCGGCGCGGGAGGGCGCCTAATTTAAATGGCACACGCCCATTTGAATTGGCCCGCCTTGCGCCGGAGGCCGCCGGCGTAGTTTTCATCGCAAGTGCTTTGTGAATCAGGCACTTGCGATGAAAACTTGCGGCGGTGTAACGTATCTACGATACGTTACGCCGCCGCAGTTCTATGTGAATCTGGCCCTATAACTTTTGCACAAGCCAATCAATATACGCTTATTGCGATTTTTTTTTTTACCAAAAATATGTAAAAGAATACACAATCTGCCAAAACAAAGGGAAAAAATATGTTATATATATTTTTGGGGATATTTATTATAGCAAAAAGTTCAAAATATTGCTTTTTTTCCCAAATTGTCGCTCTTTTTTTGTTTTATAGCGCAAAAAATAAAAACTACAGAGGTGATCAAATACCACCAAAATAAAGCTCTATTTGTAGGAAAAAAAAGGACATCAAATTTGTTTGGGTACAACGTCGCACGACCATACAATTGTCAGTTAAAGCGACAAAGTGCCGAATCGCAAAAAGTGCTCCGGTCAGGAAGGGGGTAAATTCTACCGGGGCTGAAGTGGTTAAACACTGAACTTATCTTTTAATGTCACAAAAGATTCCCTTTTATGGCCATGCTAAATTATTCATATTTCATTTTACCTTAGCAAGAACTGTACTGTATGCATAGTTGCCAACATTTGAAAAAAAAGTCCAGGGACACTTTGCAGCACAGCTATTAATTAATTACCACACTCACTTCCCCGAAGCTCCACCCACTCCACATAATCTTCGCCTACTTATCAGATTATAGCAGGGGTCTCAAACTCAAATTACCTGAGGGTTACAAGAAAAGTTTTCATATGCCATGGGGGGCCGCATGCAAACTTTCAAACTTCAAAAACAACAGTACTGGTGTCAGCGAACGCATTATTACCACCAGCACTGCTGTAAGCGGCCGCATTTTTACCCCCAGCACTGGTGTCAGTGGATGCATTATTAACCCTGACCACTACACTGCACACCGACCACTGCACTACACGATGACCACTACACTGCACACTGACCACTACACACTGACCACTCACCATCAGGGCACAGCACATTAGGTCACAGAGCCCAGCACATTAGGGTACAGGGCACAGCGCACATCAGGGCACAGGACACGGCACGACAGGGCACAGGACCCGGCACATCAGGGTACAGAGCCCGGCACATCAGGGTACAGAGCCCGGCACATCAGGGTACAGAGCCCGGCACATCAGGGTACAGAGCCCGGCACATCAGGGTACAGAGTCCAGCACATCAGGGTACAGAGTCCAGCACATCAGGGTACAGAGCCCGGCACATCAGGGTACATGGGGCACATCAGAGCACAATCGGGGCACATTAGGGTACATGGGGCGCATCAGAGCACATCGGAGCACATCAGGGTACATGGGGCACATTCAGGGTACAAACAGGGTACATGAGGGCATGTACATGGGGCACATCGGGGTACATGGGGGGCACAATCGGGGTACAATCAGGGTACATGGGGCACATTAAGGCACATGGGGAACATGAGGTCACAATCGGGGTACATGGGGAACAAACAGAGCACATGGGGCACAATCAGTGTACAGAGACTGCAGACGTGGTACAGGAGATGGTCAGAGAGTGTGCGGACATAATTGGGCTGAAATTGCACAGAACGCACAGCGTGTTCCTGTGTTTTTCAGTGTGAACCTGGACCTGTGACCTGGAACCCACACTTTGCTAACTTGCCTGGAAAGGGGGCATTAGTATGGGCACCTGGAGCAATTTGCCACATCTCTTCTGGGATGCCAAGGGCCACCCCCTCTGTGGCAGACAGCAGCTTTAATTTGGGGGGAGGAATATGTGCTAAGGGGGTGGATTTCATATCCAAGCCCCCTTGCAGCATACATCAAAGTGCCCCCTAGAACATATCCTTTCCCCCAAAATTACTCACAGTAAACTGTAACCCGTAGGCATGACCCCCTCCCTCCCCCTCTGGAAGGCTCACTTACTTTGCATCAGGACATGTGTCATCTTGTCAGACGAGCAGCTTTTCTTGGCAGCAGCGTGGTGAGCCTCCTTCTCCTCCCCCTCCTCCTCTGTGTACACAGGAAACATCACACAGCAGGAGAAGGAGGGGGGCGGGCTCAGTTCACTCCGTCTCACTCTGCAGTGTGTGTGTCAGGAGTCAGGACCAGGCAGCCGGGGACTGCAGGGAGATATATAAACAAACATACTGCCGCACCTGCCTTCCCCACTAGCCGGGACAAGTCCCGGCAGGCTAAATTAGCAGGGACTAGGTCCTATTTCACGGGACTGTCCCTTTAAAAACGGGACAGTTGGCAAGTATGCTGTATGTGAAATCTAACTGATGCTATGTTACTACACATTGCACGCATATTAGAGTACACTTCTCAGCACTATACTCCTCAATAACTGGCCCCAGGAATAAAATACCAAACAGTACCTACACATACCTTTAGATGCCTCTCCAGTGTCCCAGGAGCATTGAACCTTAAGATGATCTGATATGCAAATAAAAAATAAAAAGCCTGTCTTGAGATTGGATTGTTTTAACAAGCAGGGGTAATGTGTGCATTATACATCATTAGCAAGACGAGTGCTTTCGGTCACCAGGGAGAGCTCAGCCCAAGTGCCATAGCTAAAGTACTGTAGGTGCATTACTTATTATCAGATGTATTGTCTGCATTTCCATCTCCTAAGTGTCCGGTCCTTAATGCAAATAAACAGTACACACCATTTCTGTTATTGTATGGAAAGTAATCAGGCAATGACATTTGAACAATAATTAACAACTTTATAAATTAGAATATTCTGCATTTCAGGTTTAATAATATAATGGAAGCAGACTTTTTAAAGACAATCTATAAGGGTTTGGCCTCAATTTTATTTACCTTTAAAAGTTTTTCAGTAGATGTTTGAAATATTTTTTATTATATGTTTACAATCTTTTTTTTTTTTACAAATAATCAGTTGTTACATTACAAAGGATCCCCAGAGCACTGCAGAGATAGCATAGCAGAATGTACTGGCCTTCTGGCTTGCTGTGTCTGACTGAAAACTTGGATGGAAACATTCAGGAAGAGGGGGGGGGGGAATAACCAAAAGCTTCATCTTATGGCTGCATAAAAGACCTCACAGATGGAAGTTTTTTTCCAGCACCCAGGAACTGAAAGTTAGCCTCCTCACTCCCATCTCCCTAACCTCAGTCATCCAGGCCTCCTGTCAACGTCTGGCCCCACTAGGAAGCTATGGAAGTCAGGAGATTTGGAGGGTGAGGTGGAGATGGACTAGTTTTCCCACACTGCTAGGAAGTTCAGACATTTTCATATGCAAGAGCTGTTTGGGGTTCAGGGTTCCCAAATGTACTGTATGTGCATTTGTAAAGCATTTGATATACTTTAACCACTTGAGACCCGCGCTATAGACAAAAGACGTCAACAGCGCGGCTCTCAAGTGCCAAGTGGACGTCTTTGGACGTCATTTAAAGTGCATTACCCGCGCGCGCCACTGGGGGGCGCGCAACGGGTAAACACTGTCCCGGCACATCGCTGAAGAGCCGATGCGTGTACCTGGCAGCCGCGATGTCCGCCGGGTACACGCGATCGTCGGGAACACAGCAGGGACGTGGAGCTCTGTGTGTAAACACAGAGCTCCACGTGCTGTCAGAGGAGAGGAGACCGATCTGTGTCTCTTGTACATAGGGACACAGCATCAGTCACCTCCCCCAGTCACCCTCCTCCCCCCACACAGTTAGAACACATCCAGGGAATACATTTAACCCCTCCCTCACCCCCTAGTGTTAACCCCTTCCCTGCCAGTCACATTTATACAGTAATTAGTGCATTTTATAGCACTGATCGCTGTATAAATGTGAATGGTCCCAAATTTGTGTCAAAAGTGTCCGATACGTCCGCCGCAATATCGCAGTCCCAATAAAAATTGCAGATCGCCGCCATTACTAGTAAAAAATAAAAAAATAAAAAAATCATAATTCTGTTCCCCATTTTGTAGGCGCTATAACTTTTGTGCAAACCAGTCGCTTATTGCGATATTTTTTATTTTTTTTTACAAAAATACAACGAAAAATACGTATCGGCCTTAACTGAGAAAAAAAATTGTTTTTTTTTTTTTTTTTTATTTGGATATTTATTATAGCAACAAGTAAAAATATATATATATTTTTTAAATTGTCGCTCTTTTTTTGTTTATAGCGCAAAAAATAAAAACCGCAGAGGTGATCAAATACCACCAAAATAAAGCTCTATTTGTGGGGAAAAAAGGATGTCAGTTTTGTTTGGGAGCCATGTCGCACGACCGCGCAAATGTCAGTTAAAGCGACGCAGTGCCGGAAGCTGAAATTTCGCCTGGGCACGAAGGGGGTTTATGTGCCCAGTAAGCAAGTGGTTAAAGTCTTCTTGTGTTCTATTATTAAAGTACAGAAGGACTTGCCTTATGAAGTTGTAAAATATCATTCAGATGTCATCACTAGATTACTTACCATTCTGGTAATAACATAACTAGCATATACTGCTTTAAGGAGCGGACACAAAGGGATGCCTATAGTGTCAAGAAGATGGAAAAGCAGACAATACATCTGATAATAAGTAATGCACCTACTTTAGCTCTTTCTATTGGACTAAGCTCTCCTAGGTGCTTGAAAGCACTCGTCTTGCTATTGATGTATAATGCACACATTATCCTTGCTTGTTAAAACTGTCCAGTCCCAGGGCAAGCTTTTTACTCTCCTAATTTCCTCCTAAGTATGTTTGTACATCTTGGTCACCATTCTTTAGGACCAGCCAGCCTATAGATCATTCCATAATGTTTAAATCAACATTTTTACAGTTAGTAATTACACAGTTGATTGCGTTCTAAAGGAATATGTAATTCAGTTTTCTGGTTTTCATTGCTGTATTAGTTCATGAAAGGGAAAATGTAGTTTAACCACTTCATTACTGGGCACTTAAACCCCCTTCGTGCCCAGACCAATTTTCAGCTTTCAGTGCTGACGCAATTTGAATGACAATTGCGTGGTCATACAACACGGTACCCAAATTATATTTTTATCATTTTTTTCCCACAAAGAGAGCTTTCTTTTGGTGGTATTTGATCATCTCTGCGATTTTTATTTTTTGCGCTATAAACATAAAAAGACAGAAAATTTTGAAAAAAAACATAATGGGGCAGGTCCTCGTACAGCGGCGCATTTATGAGCCGGGCGTAGCGTATCTAATATACACTACGCCGCCGTAACTTACTTTTTTTTTTAATCCACAAAGAATCAGCGCCGTAAGTTACGGCGGTGTAGTGTATCTTTGGCGGCGTAATGGCGCGGAATTCAAATGGCTGTGATGGGGGGCGTGTTTTATGTAAATAAGCCGTGACCCGACGTAAACAACGTTTTTTTTAACTGCGCATGCGCCGTCCGTGGGGGTATCCCAGTGCGCGTGAAATTAACCCGGAACAAGCCAATGCTTCCGACGGTGACGTCATTCTACGCAAATCCCTATTCACGAACGACTTATGCAAACAACGTAAACATTTCAAATTTCTATGCGGAAAGGACGGCCATACTTAACATTGAATACGCCTCATAACAGTAGCTTTAACTATACGCCGGAAAAAGTGGAACGCAAACGACGTAAAAAAATGCGCCGGCCCGACGTACGTTCGTGGATCACCGTAACTAGCTCATTTGCATACTCGACGCGTAATTCAACAGAAACGCCACCTAGCGGCCGCCGAAGAATTGCAGCTTAGATCCGACGGCGTACTAAGACGTACGCCTGTCGGATCTAGCCGAGATGCCGTCGTATCTTGTTTTGAAGATACAAAACAAAGATATGATGCGCAAAATTTGAAATTACGCAGCGTATCAAGAGATACGCCGGCGTAATTGTTCTGTGGATCTGCCCCAATATTTTTTACTTTTTGTTATAATAATATCCCAATTTTTTTTTTTTAAATAAAAATTTCCCTCGGTTTAGGCAGATACGTATTCTCCTACATATTTTTGTTTAAAAAAATCGGAATAAGCGTATATTGATTGGTTTGCGCAAAAGTTATAGTGCCTACAAAATAGGGGATAGATTTATGATTTTTTTTTTTACTAGTAATGGCGGCGATTTGCGTTTTTTTTTGTCAGGCCTGCGATATTGCGGCGGACATATCGGACACTTTTGACACCATTTTGGGACCATTCACATTTATACAGCGATCAGTGCTATAAAAATGCACTAATTACTTTATAAATGTGACTGGCAGTGAAGGGGTTAACACTAGGGGGTGAGGAAGGGGTTAAATGTGTATCCTGGGTGTGTTCTAACTGTGTGGGGGGAGGGGACTGACTGGTGGAGGTGACAGATGCTGTGTCCCTATGTACAAGGGACACAGATCAGTCTCCTCTCTCCCTGACAGGACGTGGAGCTTTGTGTTTACACACAGAGCTTCATGTCCCTGCTGTCCATGACAATCGCGGGTACCTGGCGGACATTGCGGCCGCCAGGCACACGCATCGGCTCCCGAGCGATGAGCCGGGCATGTTGTTTCCCCGTGCGCGCCCCCAGTGGCACGCACGGGGAATGACAACAACAGGACGTCCAAAAACGTCCACTCGGCACTCGGATCCCAAGTGGTTAATGTCACCCAAAATGTTTCTAGTTTTTTTAATGTAACCCAAACATTTACCATGCCGGTATGCAGGTCTGGGACAAGGGGTGGGCAGGAGGGATGGCTGAAAGAGAATATGAGGTCTGACACTGACTATGAGCTGGAAACTGACTTAGCATTACATTTTGCATATCCAGCCCTTCTAAATTGTCCAAGGCACCCCAATTGCCCAGGTCCTGTAGAAGGTGGTAACGGTTACTATGTATCTCTTAGCCATTCACTTAGGGGGGTGGTGGTATGTTGGGGATGCCTGTTTTTAAAGGAAGCTTTCTGATTCCACCTGCAGATTCTCACAAGGATTGTTGGAAGGGCTTCTTGTCAAAAGGTGCTTTGCCAGCCTGGCAGGGAAATAGGGCATGTGACCTAATATGATTCAGGAGAGGATAGGGCACTCTCACCGCAACCTTTCCTGGCCGCTAGGCTGCATGCTTGTATAAGGGTCTGATGTGGATTTTTATGGGAACCCATGCTTTTTTTTTTGTGTGTAATCCCCCCTTAAAATGTATTTGGTCTTTGAAGTTTGGGAGTTCTTTTTTTTTGTGAAAGATTCCCCTTGACATCCTTACCAGGCCCTCTTAATCACTTTATATCAAATGGCATGATGAGACTCTGATTGACAAATTCATTGAAGAAATGCTGGGAGATACTGAGCTCACTTGCTGGTTTATAATCTTACCAGCTGATTCATTCGGTGAGTTTGACCTAGTGAGATTGGTAAAGGACTCACGCAGTGGTGGAAGCACTTGGTGATTTTTGTGGATTGGCTTGGAGAGTCACCGTATTAAACAAATTGTATTTATATTATAATCATATTCTGTAGGGTGTTTGTATCTCTCTCTTATCCACCCAAATACTTATTGACATTGTCAACAATTGAGAAAGCTGCAGTGTACTTAGATTATTACCTGTGGAGCTGTTATTTTGTTATACTATAAGAAGTAATTCACCTATCTAATGCAGTATCCCATCCTTTGGGCCACATGCAGCCCAAGACAGCTATGAATGTGGCCCAACATAAATTATTGATTTTTTGGGGGGAACTTTTTGTAAAAATGTGTTTACACTTTGACAGTGTCTCTTTATTGGACTTTCATAGTTTTCTTCAGCATCTATATTTGTAAATAGGGATGAGCCGAACACCCCCCAGTTCAGTTCACACCAGAACATACGAACGGACAAAAAATGTATGCAAACATAATACAATACTAAATACAAAAAAAAAATGGATATACTTTTAAATATCAAATATATATGGTAATACAAATCATAATCACATTTCTACTCAAGCTCTTATTACAAAATACTTGATTGATAACTTGATAAATTTAGACTTGGTAACTCTTCAGTGATTAGCTTTCCGTGGCTTCACGGACTTGTGTAAACACCTAGGTCAGTGATGGCGAACCTTGGCACCCCAGATGTTTTGCAACTACATTTCCCATGATGCTCAACTACACTGCAGAGTGCATGAGCATCATGGGAAATGTAGTTCCTAAACATCTGGGGTGCCAAGGTTCGCCATCACTGACCTAGGTGTTTACTATGACACGTGTGACTACTTCTCAAAACAAATAGACCT
Source organism: Rana temporaria (assembly GCF_905171775.1). NCBI lineage: Eukaryota > Metazoa > Chordata > Amphibia > Anura > Ranidae > Rana > Rana temporaria. The sequence continues at coordinate 174,135,209 of NC_053494.1, read as the reverse complement.
TTAAACTTACACTTTAAAATGCACAGACAACATTTTATATTGTGCACATGGCTTGATAATCCAATCAAAACTTATTTTTAAATTTAGAATGAATCTATTTTTAAACATATCATGACAAATTCATTGTACAGACGTTGGCTTTAGCTTTTTAGTGACAGACAAAAATGTGTATGTCTCTTATAATTTGAAATATAATTATTTAATACTGCAGTTAAAAATAATACACCTCCGCCCATAGATAGGGAGGCTGAGGCGAGGGCTGACCCGGATTTGCCCCTTAAGTGGACTGCTTCTGCCAAATATTTGGGGGTAGTGACAAAAGCATCTGACTATGTGACCCTAAATTTACTACCGCGATTGAATCCAACGAAGCAGCATTTATCAGCGTGGTCCCACCTCCCCCTCTCACTAGTGGGAAGTATTACTCTTTTCGAAATTAAGTTACTGCCTTCTATACTGTATATCCTCCACCTTGCCCCAGTGTGGATCCCTAAGAAATACTTTAGGCAATTTGAGTCTGCAATGACCTCATTTTTTGGGGGCACTCAAAGGCCTAGATTTCGGCTGACGGTCTTGCAATGGCCATGGACCGAGGGTGGATTAGCATGTCCAAATTTATTTACATATTACCTTGCAGGTCTGCTCACTCAGGCCCACAAGCTGATGAGACTAATGCTGCCATGGTGCTTGAGGCTGCACAGCTTGGCTCTTATGAAGCACTACTCAATATACTTTACAGAGGTGGTTTAACATCCCAATCTATGACTGCCGTCATTAGGGCATGGCAACTCGAACATCCAGGGCCCTCATCTACTTACTCACCACATACGCCTCTATGGCATAACCCCTCCCTTAAGCAATTCTTCTTGGGATAAAATATCTTAGTCAGATTTGTGAGGTGAGTGTGCTCCAGACTTTTGACTCCCTCAAGGCAAAATACGCCCTCACCAATTCATATTTATTTAGGTTCCTTCAGTTGAGACATGCCTTTCAGATGCAATTTGGCAATCAGCCCATAACCTTAACCTTGTCCAGAACTGAAGCTATGCTACGGGGGGATAGTCTGGGTAAACCACTCTCTTCAATATATAAGTCTCTTCAACCCTCCATTCATGTTGGCTTTAACAAACTATTGTCGTGCTGGCGGGAGGAAGTCCCTGAGTTAGATTTCTAAGACTGGGATGATGTTTGGGACTACCTTATGCAAAGCTTGGTATCATCCAGAGACAGATTAATCCAATTTAAGATTCTTCATAGAGTATATCTCACACCTCAATGGTTACATAAGCTCTATCCCTCACACTCCTCACAATGTTGGCGCTGTACAGCTGACTCTGCCACGTTCCTGCATGTGTTTTGGAAGTGTCCGGTCATTAGATTATTCTGGACGGTGGTTGCCCAATGTATTTGCACAATCGCCACAACTGCAATACCTCTATCAATTGATGTTTGCATCTTAGGTCTTGTATACCTACTAGCTACCTCTGGATCTATGAGAACTTTGATAGGACTCTTATTGTTCTACGCACGTGAGTCTATACTCTTTAAATTAAAATCTACCCAGCCCCCCTCATTACATCATTGAACGACTATAGTCAATAAAGCGGTTCCATTGAATAAATTTACATATGAATCGAAGAAGTCCAATAAAAGCCTGACTTAACCTAAGGGCGCTTGGAATAGAATGTTTTTTTTTGTGCCAAACTTCTTCCACCCCCTCAACTGGTGTAACATTGGTATTAAAACCCCTATTTCTTAGTTGTGATATTGGAATGATAGGCCCCAGAGTGTTGGCTGGCGCAGGGGCCTGACTGGCCCCTCCAGTGGCCAGATTAGCCATTTTTACCTGCCATTTAAAAACTTTAGTAGCTTTATAATCTTCCAAATCTCTGGTGTATTTTTTCTTCTTTTACATTTTTTGATCAAGATTCTCTTTTTCTAAAAAATCTTTTTGAGATTATCAGACTCATATAACAGACTTATACTGGTGTCAGTAAGGTGGCTTCCTCTGCTGGGGCTGCTTGGCTTGAGCTTTCTGGACTAATGCCGGGCACATTCAGCTGAATTAGATGAGCTTTGACATCGCAGGTAAACTGTAAACCCCCCCTTTAGAAACAAGTAGGGATCCCTTTCTTCCACTCTCTTAGGACATAGGTGTGGGAGTTTTCTTTATGATTTGAGACTAGTGTCTTCCAAGCTTGCCTTCCCATTGGCCATCTCCTCCTCACACCACTGTATTGCAGTGGCAGGCTCCATCTTGACACTCTCTGGGGCGTTTTGTTGGAGGTTGTCACTCCCGCAACGTGACACCCGCAACTTGCACTGCAGGGGTGGTATCCTCACAGCTGCTCTGTCCCCTGGCTCACAGGTCACAGCATGTGGCTCTGGTCTCTCTCCTCTCCCTTGTAGTAATGGCTTCTCTCTCTCTCTCTCTCTCTCTCTCTCTCTCTCTAGTCTTACATTATATTCCATGCAGGTCCTAAATGGGCCAATGCCAGAATGCCTGTTTCACTTGTAATATAGGCAAGTTTGGTGTCTAAATAAATAGTATCTTCTCCTACATTAAAATGGAACTAAATGGAGGATACTTGCCTTACCAATGCTCCCTTGCTGGCATCTTCTCCAGTGAGCTGGGTTTTGGCCATCTAATTTGGTAGGTGCGGGATGACATCACTTCTGTGCATGCACAGCAGCCAGCCATCCTTGCACACAGGATTGACCAAGCTGCTATAAAATTAGCTGCACATGAGATTACAGTCAAATTACAGTCAGGGGATCACAGACATCCCAAGTCTCCCACTAGGTGCGAGAGTCTCACGCATCTCGACTTTGGCTCCCTGACACCCACAAGTGCCACACAATATCCCAGATGCAGGGCCGATCCTGGGCAGGTGCGTGTTGTGCTCTGCTGCACTGTTTTATTAGTGGCGCCAGCGGCTGACCACGCCACACTCGGCACTAATTCACTGTAGTTTAGCTGCTGATACCTGCTATTACACCTCCTGACCTCTGGATGCGCTGGCCCGGGCTGTGGTCTTGGCTTGGGCTGAGAGAGACTCTGGATGATAGTGCTCGGTCTTACTGCTTCGCCCAGTGTTGCCAATTGCCTGTTAATTTACGGGCAGCCCTTAAATTTACGGGATGCCTGTAATTGTCCATTATAGGCAGCGCTGCCTGAAAAAAAGATGGCTGAGGGCCGGCCATGCAACTGCACATGCGCTGTTCTGAAACCTGCAGGGCTCGGGAAAGATTGCACAGGATCGGTCGGGTGGCGCATGTGAAGTAACATAATGTCACCGTCTGGCACCATTTTTAAATGGAAGGCATTAGTTCTAGAGGAGTTTGCAGTCCTGAAGCAGCGCATAAACTGCAGAGAGGTAGAGGAGGATAAAAAAAAGGGGGCACAGGCCACAGGACTCAAGAGGACATTTCTGGGGGATGAAGCCAGCCCGGCAAAGGAGGACACTGATGTGCACAGTGTCAGTGACTGAATGGAAAGGTGAAATGGACACAGTGACAGAAGGCAGTCAGTGACTGATGGGGAGACAGGTATGGTAATATGAAGGGGGACAGAGGAGGAAACTACCATGTCCACAGCCTCTAATGATCTGTTACTGTATCCTGTCTGCAGCCTCTGACCATCTTCCTTATTATGTCTGCAGCCTCTGACCATCTCCTGTAGTATGTTTGCAGCCTCTGACCATCCCCTGTAGTATGTTTGCAGCCTCTGACCATCTCCTGTATTATGTCCGCAGCCTCTGACCATCTCCTGTATTATGTCCGCAGCCTCTGACTACCTCCTATAGTATGTCCCCAGCTTTTGATCATCTTCTGTATTCTGTCCACAGCCTCTAACCATCTCCTGTTACTGTATCCTGCCCGCAGAGTCTGACCATCTTCTGTATCCTGTCTGCAGCCTCTGACCATCCCCTGTTACTGCATCCTGTTTGCAGCCTCTAACCCTCCCCTGTTACAGTATCCTGTCCGCAGCCTCTAACCATCTCCTGTAGCATGTAGGCAGCCTCTGACCATCTCTAACCCCCCCTTACCTTAGTGGATTCACTCTACAGAACACTGGTCTCTGGTCACCATCATGCCCCCACATCAGAGTTCCTGGCATTCGCCATTACACCACAGAGTCTGCAGGATTCCCCCTTACAGTGCAAGGGCAATGCTGCAGACCCTGATGTAATTGGGAACTTTGATGTAAAGGGAATGCAGTGGATTCTGATATAAGGTGGTCTCTGGTGGTCACCAGAGCCTCCCCTTACATCAGAGTTTCCCCTTAGATCATGATCTGCAGCATTACCATTTACATAAGAGTTCTCTTTCACTGTAAGGGGGAATCCTGCAGACTTTGATGTAAGGGAAAACTCTGTGCTGGCTGGGTTATAGTAACCTGACCTTCATTGTCATTGAAGAAATATGTTTGTTGACTTATGTTTAACTTACCACCTCCCACCCGGCCACTGCACATATACAACCAAAAAGATCTAGTTCCACTTCAGACCCATGTGGAACTTGTTGAGCTAGATGGACGTTTAAACAAAAAGCTGGACAAGCTGGAGAAATTTGTCATAGATACAAAAAGGAGCAAGATGAGTCGGGACCGTATCGACTACAAGAGCGGCAATGTTTATGTCTGGAAGAGATCACAATTTCAATCGGGTCGATCACGTAAAAATCGGTTAAAAAAGGTCAGCTTTTCTGATCAGGATTCAGAATTTGCTAACGATACTATGGCCACTACAGGGTCAGATTCATCGCCCGAACGACCCATGACATCATCAGCACGACCTCCTAATGAAGAAGCGCGCATTCGTGGGCACCCTCGTGCATCAGACAAAAAGTCAAAAAAGAAAACATCTATTACAAAAAGACAAGAAGAGGAGGAAGACGACACAAAGATACCCAAGGAACCCCATTATACTCTGCGGGGGCGGATGAAACGATGAAATCCAACATACTGAACATTTCAAGCAGAGTTCTCAGCACTGAAGAGAACACTTTACTTTCCAAAGGACTTAATTTTTGTCCCACCAAACACTTCAATCTTTTTGGAACTCTTCTTGATGTCAACAAGTTCTCCCGAAGTCTTACTCTCAAGAAACACTTTCATGTCCCTACACCTAAAGTTAAACTTGTCTCCTCGGTCCGCAGATTGGTGAGTCTGCTTAATCTCCTATATCGTTTAGGGAGGTCTGCGCTTTGCAGGACCTCATAGACTTAGTCCAATTATTGCCCCATTGACCCCACAGATTCCAGTAGCAGTGTATCATTTAAACTGTGGTCTGAATTTTACCCCGGTGGGATCTGGAGGCAGGGATTTGGACCTTTTTTTAAAAATGGTGGAGAGGGACCTCACTCGCCTAGCCTGAGACTGTCACAGGAGACACTCCCCCAGTAATTTATCTGAGGGAGAGAAGTGTGCTCTAAGAATGTTGGAAGCTGACAAAAGTATCACCATTAGAAATGCAGATAAAGGGGGTACTGTTGTGGTCCTAGACTCCAACATATAAAAATGAGGCATTGCGCCAACTGTCCGACATAAACACATACCAGCTTTTAAAATCAGACCCTACGATCCCCTTTTCCAAAGAACTAACCACACTCTTAGATCGAGCTGTACAGGCAGGGATTTTTTCTAGCAAAGAAAGAGACCTCTTTGTCCCTACTGAACCCATTATGCCAGTCTTCCACCACCTACCCAAGGTTCACAAGGGTTTAGACCCCCTCATTGGGAGGTCAATAGTGGCGAGTATTGGCTCTCTCAACGAGCGTTTGGGTAAGTGGATGGATGGGCAGTTACAGCCATTAGTCGTGAACCTTCCAGGCTATCTCCGTGACACTAAAGATCTTTTGATTAAACTGCATGGGTTCACTTAGACAGAAAAACATAGATGGATAAGTTGTGATGTTACCAGCTTATATTCAAGCATTCCACATCACTTAGGAATGCAAGCAGTTAACAGCTTCCTTAAAGAATCTGGAAAGTTCTTTAGTTCTACAAGAATTTATATTACAGGCACTTGAGTACCTTTTAACTCACAAATTCTTCATGTTTGACGGGAGCTACTACCTCCAGAGATACGGGGCCTCCATGGGAGCTAAGTTCTCCCCCTCTCTCACCAACCTGTATATGGGTTGGTGGGAGAGGTCTCGCATCTTTGGATGTAGTAGCCCCCACCGTTTGGATACCTCCTTCTACTGTCGCTACATTGACGATCTGTTATTCATAGTATCAGATAACACAGTCAGCCTAGACACTTGGCTTATTTATCTAAAATTATAATGGTCTAAATCTCAATTTTACAGGAAATCTACAGGTAACAACCATTGATTTCCTGGATGTCAAACTTTCAGGAATCAATGGGGATATCGTCAATAGTTTACACAGGAAAAATACAGCAGGGAATGCCCTCCTTAGGGCAGACTCAGCGCACCCTGGACACACCATCAATGGTGTACCCTATGGCCAATTCCTAAGGCTCAAGCGCCTCTGTAGTGTACCAGAGGACTTTGCCACGGACATGTCATGCAGATTTAGAGAGAGAGGTTATTCTAATAAAATCATTAACAGAGCCTTATCTAAAGCTAGCATGGTTCCTCAAGACTCTTTATTGCAGGACAGTGTAAAGGGTCTCATTGGGAAACGATCCATCACACCGGTCTTTTCGACACCATATAGCTTGGAGTTTAATCAAATAAACATACTGTTGATAAGTATCTTCCTATTCTATATAACGATGCGATTTATCAACAAATACTAAACAAAGGTATTAAAACAGTGTCTCGAAGGGCTCCCACAATTGGGGGTACACTCTCACCTAGCATATTCCAGAGTAAACCAACAGGTAGCAACTGGTTACAGTTTAAAGGGACTTATAAGTGTGGAATAAGAGGTTGTAAATACTGTTGCCATATCAGGACGGGTCAGCATGTTCACTCTTACACTACTGAAAACAGTTTTGAGATCAAACAGTTTATCAATTGTGACTCGATGCCAAATTCAGTATGTAGGTCGTACAATTCGAGGATTAAAAGATAGACTTTACGATCACCTTTACGATATCGATCAGAACCACAACACCAATGTGGCTAATCATTGGAACACCATACATTCTAAAGATGTATTGGGTCTATTCATTCAAGGTATCGAAAAGATCATGACCCCTATCAGAGGAGGTGGTAGATTTAAAAAGTTATGCAAACAGGAAGTTTACTGGATATTCTCTCTTCATACGAGAATACCGAAGGGGTTAAATTTTCCTGTTTTTTGCATTTCTCACATCCCCATTCTACATCTTTTTTGGGGTTTGGTAAAACACCTCCTCTTGTTCTCAGCTTTCATATTGATGACAACAACGTCTTTTTATATGTCCTGTGGTATGGCGTTCTAAACAGTTCAATTATACTATCATGCCTCCTCTTCATACCTTTTATCACTCGGTGAGCCATACTGTTATCATGTTTGATTCAGTGGTTCATCATGTCGCATTGTTCAAAAGCTTAATTATTTGGCCGGTTACATTGTAGTACGGTATGTTACTGGCCAGTTGTGTGCTTTTCCGAACATGCTTACGGACCAGTTTGTTACAATGTTCTTCTTTTGTCCACATTACACACACATTTGTAACCATTAGCAATACTAAAGTGCATACAGAATATATACCACTATATACATATTATTGAAGATGTTCATTTGGTCATAAGCTTATTGTAGAGGAAAAATGGTTTCACTCACTTGTCTTCTCATTAGGCCATTGACACGATGTGTGCCATTTATAAATTGAGACTTTGAAACACGTTAGTGAAATCTATCTATGACTATATCTACATTGGACCAAGAACATCTTTTCTTATATATACTTTTCTTTTTATATACTTTTATTTATTATTTTTGAGTGTAGGTTTTCACATTTTACACAGGAAAGCCTTCCTGTGTCTAAACTACCTCCTCATGTAACTTGCATTATAGCCAATGAAGCAATCATTTTGTGACGGCTTTATGGGGTGTCTGATTTTGGGACAAAATTCACATATACAAGATCAATTTAGATCCTGGCGTCCACCTTTACTATAACAGATTGGGACACATACATTTTCTGTTTCCTTTTTCTGTTTTCGTTGTCCGTTTAGAGCCGGTTCACACTGGGGCGGCGCGACTTCGGGGGCGACTTGGCAAGGCGTCCTGAAGACGACTTGCAAAATTACTTCTGTATAGAAGTCAATGCAAGTCGCCCCGAGTCACCCCCAAAGTTGTACAAGAACCTTTTTCTAAGTCGGAGCGACTTGCGTCGCTCCTATAAGAACGATTCTATTGAATAGAATGTGACGCGACTTGTCAGGCGGCTGAGTCGCCTGACGAATCACCCCAGTGTGAACCGGCTCTTATGTCATTCATTTTTGATTGCGAAAACGGCACTCATTTGTGCTTCAGACATACACGCACAGACTTCAGCAAGCATATTCACCGATATGCTAGCCGTACCCCAGAAAGTATCTGTCTTCCTTTTTCTCCCTTTTTCTCTCCTTCTTTTTCTCCCTTTTTTCTTTCTTTTTTCTTCTCCCTTTCTTTTCTTTTCTCTTTTTTCTTTCTTTCTCCTTTTTCTGTTTTTTACACATCGGGATTGACACTATTTCATGGTACTAGAGTTGTGATTGACTATTTCAACAAGTCTACAAACACTGTTTCATACATTGGAATCTTGTTATCTTTATTTCTTTATCATTTCTCATCTTTATTGTTTTTTATCTTGATTGCTACATTTCTATTGATGCATAGCTACTTACACTTTATTAGACATATGTATTGTCACCATTTTTTACAGTCTCACACATCATGATTTCACACTTTCTTGAACAACATTACAACACAAATACATTTTATTTTATTTTATTATAATATATCTTTCTTATGTCACCATAGTTCACTATTAAGCACCTCCACAAGCATCTATTTACAAGTATTAATGCTAATACTATTCAAATGTTTGGGGCTACATCACTTTTTTCACACTTTTCCTCTAATCACATACACTTTGAGTTTTTATTAGACATTTATATTTATTTACACACATATTGATTCTCATCACATATTCAGTGTCTTTATTATCTTCCATATATATAATATGTATTGATTGTTACAAAGAGATCATGTGGGTTGGAATATATACATATCATAATGTTTGATTTATTACAAAGGACTATTAGGCCCCATACACACGATAGAATTTATCCGCGAATACGGTCCAGCGGACCATTTCCGCGGATAAATCCTCTCGTGGATTTCGGCGGATTTTCATGCGATGGTGTGTACACACCATCGCATTGAAATCCGCGCCGAAATCCTCTGGCGGGGACGTGCGCGATGCTGTCATATAAGGAATTCCACGCATGCGTCAAATCATTACGACGCATGCGGGGGATCCCTTCGGACGGATGGATTCGGTGAGTCTGTACAGACCAGCGGATCCATCCGTTGGGATGGACTTCAGCAGATGGATATGTTGTGCATGTCAGCAAATATCCGATCTGCTGGAATCCATCCCAGGGGAGATTTATCCGCGGAAAAAGATCCGCTGGCGTGTACACACCATAGGATCTATCCGCTGAAACCCATTTGCTGGGATTTATCTGCGGATGGATTCTATGGTGTGTACGGGGCCTTATTGTTTTCACAATTTTATGCTCTCCTTGCTTATATGTATACCAATCTTGTGTATATGTACATTAGTTTTATCCCAATCAACTTAATTAGATTGAGACCCAACTTTATTATAATAATGATTATCTTTTTTATTTCTTTTTTTAGCCGGTGTGTTTTTATTTTATTTAGTCCACTCCTGCCTGTGATGGTCACAGCTGTTGCTTGTTTAAACATAAGCAATAAGGGTCCACCATTGGCGGCAGTGGGTCATGTAATTATTTTTGAATCAGTATATATTTGGAGTATATTTTATTATGTTTTAGATATGACTAAGCACTAGACTTCTGTGCGAAACGCGTCCGTTTTTATATCCCACTGCTTGCTGTGCTGTGTTTTGTAGTGCTTGTATCCTTTTGCACCAATAAAGGCGACCTTCTAAGGTTGATTTTGGTGTGCTGTCCATACATTTCTTTGATTGATTTCTTGCCTTGTGCATTGCCAGCACCCACGGTCTCTGGGGAGGATATTGATTGCTCATTGCACTCATCTGCAGCGTTTTTTCTTTCTTCACATATACAGCCAGGTGGGCGCTTCCTCCTTCTCCTTCCTGAACTTCCCTCAGAAAGAGCGGGATTGCAAGGGCATGTGGCAGGCGTGTCCCCTGAACACGCCACATCTCAGAACAGCAGGAGGGCACTGTGATTTGCCCTCCTGATGTGCATGATTGTGTCTAATCACAGCGATGTAAAGAGTGGGAGGGGGTGACGTAAGACACGGGATCGCGTGGCCGCCTGCCCGCACAGTGGCGCAATCCCGATCTGCCTGAGCCCCCAGAGATCACAGCCATCATGTTATGTAAATAGAGAGCAGTTTTAACAGCTCTTATCTCTTCCTCTCCTCACACAGAGCCTATTAGTGAGGAGAGAAAGAGACAATCTGTGCTGCAGCCGGGGGATCAGTGAGTTTTTAGCTTTTTGTCTGCTTTTTACCCACTGATCCCCCAGCTAGTGTCCCCAAACACCTAATACTACTGTCCTCAATGTCCCTCCCAGCCAGGCCTTTGTATTTGAGCGTGTTATCGGATCTATCACACTTTACTTCACTATTAGTAAAGTGAAGAAGATATTTTTCCAGTTTCCACTATCTGCTATTTCTGTGAATGACCCAGACTGTTTATTGACTATGCCTCTGCCAACCATGTTTCTGCCTTCCACATGAATTGACTTCATCCTGTTAAATGACCTTTTTGCCTGCCTCTTGGACTGATCATTTCCCTGCCATTGTACAGCACAGGGGTCTCACATATGTGAGGGGTTCCAGAAAAGAATTTCCAAGTGGAGAAAACGTTTTTCTCCGGGTTTTTGTTTTCTCGGATTAGGTTCTGGAGACTCAGGCTTCATAGAGATTTGGGCGGGAAGAAGCCTCTACCCTTGTCTTCAGGTCTTACCTGACCAAGGCCTAAACTTGATAGTGTTGCCTGCTGCCACCTGAACTGGCCATGCCTCTGCCTGCCAGCTGAACTGGCCATGCCTCTGCCTGCCAGCTGAACTGGCCATGCCTCTGCCTGCCACCTGAACTGGCCATGCCTCTGCCTGCCAGTTCAGGCACTTTAAAAAAAAGTGTAAAAAATAAATAAATACGTAAAATAAAAAATATATAAAAAATAAAATTAAAACGCCCCTGTCCCCGGTAGCTCACGCTCAGAAGCGAGCGCACACGTAAGTCCCGCCTACTTATGTAAACGTCGTTCAAACCACACATGTGAGGTGTGGCCGCGTGCGTTAGATCGTGTGCAACAATTATAGCACTAGACCTCCTCTAACTCTAAACTGGTAACCTGTAAACATTTTAAAGCATCGCCTATGGAGATTTTTAAGTAACGAAGTTTGGTGCCATTTCATGAGTGTGCGCAATTTTAAAGCATGACATGTTAGTTATCTATTTACTCGGCGTAACATCATCTTTCATATTTTACAAAAAAATTGTGCTAACTTTACTGTTTTGTTATTTTTTAATTCATAAAACCATTTTTTTCCCCCAAAAAATACATTTGAAAAATTATTGCGCAAATACCGTGCAAGATAAAAAGTTGCAATGACCGCCATTTTATTCCCTATGGTGTCTGCTAAAAAAAACATATATAATGTTTGGGGGTTCTGAGTAATTTTCTAGCAAAAGAATGATGATTTGTACATGTAGGAGAGAAGTGCCAGAATAGGCCCTGTATGGAGGTGGGTATTAAAGCCCTGTATTGAAGTGGTTAATAGGACACCCCTATGCTCTCTTCACAGTTTGCATAGCCTACAACTGTTCCTGTTTTCGAGGGACTGATTTGGAACAAAGTCCCTCTGTCACTCTTTCCTCCTTATTTGTCCCTCATTTTGGTCTGATCTACAGTATATAGTTGTATATAAAATGCACTACTTATCTATCAAAAAATTGAGTTTTTCAAGCACTTTTGCATTATAAAAAAAGTGCCCAAAAAGCTTAAAAAAATGTTTCCCTTTAAAATCAATGAATGTGTTCAGACTGTAACAGTGTGCTCTTGTTGTGGTGAAGAAAATCCTGCTTGCAGCATCTTTGGATCATGTTTGGGGAGCCAAAAAACACGTACCTTCCCATTGAAAGCAATTAAAAATGTGACCGCGGTGCGTTTTTGGTGCGGTTTTTGAGTCACATGTCGTTGAGCCCGGGTTCACACTGATGTGATGTGGGACACCGCATGTAATTCGCACAGAAATCACAGCACATTCCTGTAGGAATTACATGTCCTTGGAGTTTAATTTGAGCCATTTTTTTGTCTGCACCAGAATCGAATTGCACGGGTATTTACACCCATGTGATCAGATTCTGCAAATCGCACTGCGTTTTGCAAAACGATTTTGGGGTGTCATAAACTTAACATACACTCTGCAATCGGTTGCGTGAACGGGTTGCAATTGTGATGCAGTGCGGAATCCGCAGCAAATTCACTGTGAATTCACACCACACATAGGCGTGCACACAGGGTGTGCCAGGTGTGCCTGGGCACACCCAATGCGCCCTGTTCTGAGCAGATTCCCCCTGCTGCTTGGCTGCAGAGAAAGGGACAGGGTAATCTTTGTCCTCAGTCCCTTTCTCTGTCTCAAAAGTGAGACATCGGTGGTCTGTTTAGACCCCTGATATTTCACCAAAGCCCTCCAATGGGGCTCCTAAAAAAAATAATATAAAATGATCGGAAAAAAAAAATGTAAAAAATGTAAAATAAATGGTAAGTAATAATAAAAAATAATAATAATGATAAACTACTGACACCAATCTCTGCTCTACTGACACTGGGCCAGATTCAGGTAGGGCCGCGCACTGATACGGCTGCGCAGCGTATCGTTTTTACGCTACGCCGCCGTAAATTACAGGAGCAACGCTGTATTCACGAAGCACTTGCTCCGTAATTTGCGGCGGCGTTGCATAAAAGGGGCCGGCGTAAGCGCGCGTAATTCAAATGATCCCGTAGGGGGCGTGGATCATTTAAATTAGGCGCGTTCCCGCGCCGAATGTACCGCGCATGCGCCGTCCCTAAATTTTCCTGACGTGCATTGCGGTAAATGACGTCGCAAGGACGTCATTGGCTTCGACGTGAACGTAAATGGCGTCCAGCGCCATTCACGGACGACTTACGCAAACTACATAAAATTAGAAAATCGCGACGCGGGAACGACGTCCATACTTACCATTGGCTGCGCCTCCTAATAGCAGGAGCAGCCTTACGACGAAACCGACTTACGCAAACAACGTAAAAAACTACCGTCGGGCGCGCGTATGTTTGTGAATCGGCGTAAGTATGCAATTTGCATACTCTACGCTGACAACTACGGGAACGCCACCTAGCAGCCAGCGTCAGAATGCACCCTAAGATACGAGGGCGTAAGAGACTTATGCCAGTCATATCTTAGGCTAAAGTCGGCGTATCTAGCTTTCTGAATACAGAAAATAGATACGCCGGCTCAGCTTTTGAATTACGCGGCGTATCTATGGATACGCCGGCGTAATTCGTTCCTGAATCTACCCCATTGTCTATTGCCCTGCTGCTATATGTATGTATATATATATATATATACACACTCACGCGTATGTGTGTTTCAGTTTTGGGGTGCACACCCTAATGCAATAGGCTGCGCACACCTATGGCACCACACCTAGTGTGAAAAGGCCCAAAGAGTTTTCCAGTGCTAAATCTTTCATCCAATTTCTGCATTTGTAAATTCCAAAAGCCAATATAAAGAAATTGTTGTGGTAAAAAAAACACTTGTGGGTTTAAACAACCATTTTTCTTTTTTTTACAATTTTTCTTTAGGGGGCGTATCCTATGCCTACATACTTTTACTAAGGCCCCATACTCACGAGCAAACATGTCTGCTGAAACTGGCCCGCAGGCCAGTTTCAGCAGACATGTTTGGTCGTGTGTGGGCGCGAGCGGGCCGAATTCCAGCAAACATTTGCCCGCCGGGCCTTTTCCCAGCAGACAAATATTCCTGGACTTGTTTTAAAACAGTCCGCTGGAATTCTGCCCGCTCGGACATGTACGGTCGTCAGTACAGACCTACCGTACATGTCCAGGCGCCCGCCGTCCCTCGCATGCGTCGAATGACTTCGACGCATGCGTGGAAGCATTTTAAAGGCGGGCCGCCCACGTCGCCGCGTCATTGTCGCGGCGACACCGCGTCATCGACGCGGCGACACCGCGGACACGCCCCGCGTATTGTTTACGCGCGGACTTCTGTACGATGGTGTGTACAACCATCGTACAGAAGCCCTCTGGCAGACATGTATGGTGGAAACGGTCCGACGGACCGCTTTCACCATACATGTTTGGTCGTGAGTACCCGGCCTAATAGGTGTCCCTCATTCCCATCTCAGAAAGTTGGGAGGTATGCAGTTTGGTGTTTGCTAGACCTAATTTTCTTCTCAGGCAGCTTTTCTGAAAAGGAAAATAGAAATTAACAAAGGAAAATTCATTAAATGTCCATTTATAAAAGCTATAAATAAAAAAGTAAAAATCCAGTTGGCAAAAAAATAAAAAATATTGTTTGCTTTTAATAAATAAGATATTACCGCATATGACCACTTGATGGCAGTATATAAACTTATTATTCAGTCTGCATATTATGACACAGTGCTGAACAATGACAATCTTATAAAACATACTCGTACACATATTTTGATTATGTTTTTTTTTTTCATCCTATATGTTCTTATCAAAATGTTTCACGTTTTCACCTACTTAACCACTTATATACTGGCGACATTTCTTAAATTTTCACATACATTAAAATCTGCATTTTTTTGCTAGAAAAATCCCTAAAAATTATGGGGCAGATCCACAAAAGCATTATGCCGGCGTATCTATTGATACGCCACCGTAATTTTAAATTTCCCGCGTCGTATCTTTGTTTTGTATCTACAAAACAAGATACGAAGGCATCTCGGATGGATCCGACAGGCATACGTCTTAGTACGCCGTCGGATCTTAGGTGCAATATTTCGGAGGCCGCTAGGTGGCGTTTCCGTCGAATTCCGCGTCAAGTATGCAAATTAGCTAGTTACGGCGATCCACGAACATACGTCCTGCCGGCGCATTTTTTTACGGCGTTTGCGTTCGGCTTTTTCCGGCGTATAGTTAAAGCTGCTATTATGAGGCGTACTCAATGTTAAGTATGGCCGTCGTTCCCGCGTACAATTTTTTATTTTTTACGTTGTTTGCGTAAGTCGTTCGCGAATAGGAATTTGCGTAGAATGATTTCACCGTCGTAAGCATTGGCTGGTTCCGGTTTAATTTCGAGCATGCGCACTGGTATACCCCCACGGACGGCACATGCGCAGTTAAAAAAAAACGTAGTTTACGTCGGGTCACGTCGTATTTACATAAAACACGCCCCCATCACAGATATTTGAATGGCGCGCCATTATGCCGCCAAAGATACACTACGCCGCCGTAACTTACGGCGCGCAGTCTTTGTGGATTTGAAAAAAAAAAAGTTACGGCGGCGTAGTGTATCTTAGATACGCTGCGCCCGGCGGACAGAAACGCCGATCTACGTGGATCTGCCCCCTATATGTTTATTGAAAGAAGGGACCCTGGAGAATAAAATAGTAGCAGTTGAAACTTCTTATGTCACACAACAGTTGATATTTATCAAATGAATATTTTCAGGAAAAAAAATGCTAAAATGTATTTATGGCACACAAACAAATTATTATACGCAACTTTTTAGTAAACTCTACAAGAGACAGTCAGAGAGTGTGTGGAGATGATACAAGAGATGGTCAGAGAGTGTGTGGAGATGATACAAGAGATGGTCAGAGAGTGTGTGGAGATGATACAAGAGATGGTCAGAGAGTGTGTGGAGATGATACAAGAGATGGTCAGAGAGTGTGTGGAGATGATACAAGAGATGGTCAGAGAGTGTGTGGAGATGATACAAGAGATGGTCAGAGAGTGTGCAGAGATGGTACAGGAGACTGTTAGCGAGGGTGCAGACATTGTACAGGAGAGGTTGAGAAGGTGCAGATATGGTATGTGAGAGGGTGCAGACATGGTACAGGAGAGGGTGAGAGGGTGCAGACATGGTACGTAAGAGGGTACAGGCATGGTACAGGAGAGGTTGAGAAGGTGCAGACATGGTATGTAAGAGGGTGCAAACATGGTACAGGAGAGGGTGCAGACATGGTACGTAAGAGGGTGCAGGCATGGTACGAAAGAGGGTGCAGGCATGGTACGTGAGAGGGTGCAGGCATGGTACGTGAGAGGGTGCAGGCATGGTACGTGAGAGGGTGCAGGCATGGTACGTGAGAGGGTGCAGACATGGTACGTGAGAGGGTGCAGACATGGTGGGTGAGAGGGTGAGAAGGTGCAGACATGGTCCGTGGGAGGGCGAGAGAATGCAGACATGGTGGGTGGGAGGGTGCATACATTATGGGTGAGAAGGTGCATACATGGTGGGTGAGAGGGTGCATACATGGTGGGTGGGACTGGAGGGTGCATACATGGTGGGTGGGACTGGAGGGTGCATACATGGTGGGTGAGAGGGCAAGAGAATGCAGACATGGTAGGTGAGAGGGTGCATACATTTCGGGTGGGAGGGTACATACATGGTGGGTGAGAATGTGCATACATGGTGGGTGGGAGGATGCATACATGGTGGGTGAGAGGGTGCAGACATGGTACAGGACTTGATGTGCACCTCCAACACAGCACTCTGTAACCCCTCCCTCCACCAACACTCAGAACGTCCAGTAGATCATCATCACTCCAGGCATGGCCACTCACCTGCAACATACTGGTGTATCCAGTATCCCCGTCTGCACCTCTGGCTGTCAGCTCATGGAGAATTGAGGGGGGCAGCTCTGTGATGTCCAAGGGATCTCCATGTGGCTAGCAGGTCTCTTCTGTGTGTACAGTGGAGAGGGGAGGGGCCTCCATTCCAAGCAGCTAATTGGCTGCAGTGTACAAGCAAATTATACACTGAAAAGAGAAGCCGATTAGCTGTCTGGGGCGGAGGCCCCTCCCCTATCCACTGTACACTAGCCACATGGAGATCCCCCACGCCCATGTTTTCACAGCCGGGAGCTGTGGCTAGTGGTTGGCTGGTGATGGGTTCCCGGGACAAAGCCAATTTCCCGTGATCCCAGGACACGGACAGACCGGACCAAGGGTTTCAATGCCGTCAATGTCCCAGGAAAATCGGAACATTACTATCACAGTCCCATTTTAAGTCCCTGTTGCTGATCACCGCCATTATTAGTATTGAAAAATAAATAAAATACAAATTTATATATACTGTACATACAATTCAGTATATACATCACAGTTTTTAGACGCTATAATGTTCGCTTAAAACAATCAATATACACTTATTGGGATCTTTTGCAACAAAAATATGTAGCAGAATACATATTGGCCTAAATTTATGTAGAATTTTGATGTTTTATAGCAGAAAGTCAAAAATATAGTTTGTTTTTCAACATTTTCGGTAATTTTTCCTTTATAGAGCCAAAAATGAAAAAACCTAGGAGGTTATTATATACCACCAAATGAAAGCCCTATTTCTGGGGGGAAAAAAATCTATACATTTTAATTGTGTACAGCATTGCATGACCGAGCAATTGTCAGTTAAAGTAACGCAGTGCCAAAAAGCAAAAAAATGGCCTGATCATGAAGGGGGGTAAATCTTCCAGGGGTCAAGTGGATAAATTGAACATTATTAGCCAGATTCAGAGAGACTTAGGCTGGCGTATCAGTAGATACGCCAGCCTAAGTCTGAATGTGCGCCCGCGCTAATTTAAGCGTATTCTGGTAACCAGATACGCCTAAATTAGGCTCAGATACGAGCGGCGTAAGTGTCTTACACCCTCGTATCCTAAAGCTGACCGCTAGGTGGCGCTTCCATTGCGGTCGGCGTAGAATATGTAAATCAGTAGATACGCCTATTCACGAACGTACACCTGGCTGACGCAGTACAGATACGCCGTTTACGTAACGCATTAGCGGCCTAAAGTTATTCCATCAAATAGATGGAATAGTAATGTTAAGTATGGCCGCCGTTCCCGCATCGAAATTCGAAAATTTGACGTTGTTTGCTTAAGTCGTCCGTGAATAGGGATTTACGTTGTTTACGTCCACGTCAAAATCAATAGGCCCGTGTGGCGGACTTAGCCGCAATGCACACTGGGAAATGAAGGCACACGGCGCATGCACAGTTCCAAAAAAACGTCAATTACGTCGGGTCAAGCCTAATAAACATAAAACACGCCCCCTCAGCCTAATTTGAATTAGGCGCCCTTACGCCCGCCTGCTTTAGGCTATGCCGCCGTAACTTAGCAGACAAGTACATTGTGAATCATGTACTTGCCTCGCTAACTTACAGCGGCGCAGCCTAAATGCCATAAGCTACGCCGCCGCAAGTATGCGCTCGCCATCCTGAATCTAGCTATATGTGTGGCCCTTTGTTTATGTCAGGAGCTGCATTTAAGGCCCCCTTTAGCTCAGAAGTTGACAACCACTGGTTTACACGTTATCAGTTTAGAGTTAACCATGAACGATGGTCGCAGCAATACCTCGCTTGTATGGCACAATTTATGTTTTCATGTGCATGCCCTACACTGTGTGTTTGCATTGGACTGTGTAAGGGGGGGAGGGGGCGGAAATGCTTTTATATTTTTTCAATTCTTTTTATTTATTTTATTATAATAAATTTGTTAACACTTTTTTGTTTTACTCTCTCAAGAGGGTTAACAAGTTCCTTATGTGATAGCATGGGCAGGTGACCGTCCATTAGACTCCCAATGCCTCCCATGCCCTTCATTGCAGCTAATCAAGAATAAATTGAGCTTGATTAGCTGCATCCTTGGCTACAGTACTTGAGGAATGACAGCTGGGATCATGGAAGTGACGTAACACATGTCACTTTCGGGTTGATTAGGGGATTGGGGAATTTGAATGCTCCAGCAGTTTTCTATGGTCCCGGGCTCCTCAGCAGAACAGAAGAGTCCAGGAAGGTACACACCTTTAGAGCTGTAAAAAAAAAGTGCTTGAGGATCACATTTACCTGAGAGCCATATGCTGTTACAAATCAATAAAAAAGCTTGCAGTGGCAGCCGTTAGCTTGCTTTAACCCCTTCAATTCTAGGGTGTTTATAAACGCATACCTCCCAACTGTCCCTGATTTTGAGGGACTCTCCCTGATTTGGAACAATGTCCGTCTCTCCTTCATTCCTCCTCATTTGTCCCTCATTTTGTATGCTCTAGTCCAGGGATATGCAATTAGCGGACCTCCAGCTGTTGCAGAACTACAAGTCCCATGAGGCATAGCAAGATTCTGCCAGACACAAGCATGACACCCAGAGGCAGAGGCATGATGGGACTTGTAGTTTTGCAACAGCTGGAGGTCCGCTAATTGCATATCCCTGCCCTAGTCTATATAAATGTATACAGTCATGGACGAAATTGTTGGCACCCCAGAAATGTTTCCAGAAAATCAAGTACCGGTATTTCTCACAGAAAAGTATTACAGTAACACACGTTTTTCTATACACGTTTATTCCCTTTGTGTGTATTGGAACAAAACAAAATAAGGGAGGAAAAAAGCAAATTGGACATAATGTCACACAAAACTCCAAAAATGGTCTGGACTTAATATTTGGTTGCACACCCTTTGGAAAAAATAACTGAAATTAGTTGCTTTCTATAACCATCAATAAGCTTCTTACACCTCTCACCCGGAATTTTGGACCACTGTTCCTTTGCAAACGCCTCCAGGTCTCTCTTATTGGAAAGCAATTTTAAGATCTCTCCACAGGTGTTCAATGGGATTTAGATCTGGACTCATTGCTGGCCACTTTAGAACTCTCCAGCGCTTTGTTGCCATTCATTTCTGGGTGCTTTTTGACGTATGTTTGGGGTCCTTGTCCTGCTGGAAGACCCAAGATCTCAGACGCAAACCCAGCTTTCTGACACTGGGCTCTACAGTGCGACCCAAAATCCTTTGGTAATCCTCAGATTTCATGATGCCTTGCACACATTCAAGGCACCCAGTGCCAGAGGCAGCAAAACAACCCAAAACATCATTGAACCTCCACCATATTTCGCTGTAGGTACTGTGTCCTTTTCTTTGTAGGCCTCATTCTGTTTTCGGTAACCAGTAGAATGTTGTGCTTTACCAAAAAGCTCTATCTTGGTCTCATCTGTCCACAAGACGTTTTCCCAGAAGGATTTTGGCTTTCTCAAGTACATTTTGGCAAACTGTAGTCTTGCTTTTTATGTCTCTGTGTCAGCAGTGGGGTCCCCCTGTGTCTCCTGCCATAGTGTTTCATTTCATTTAAATGTAGACGGATAGTTCTCGATGACACTGATGCTCCCTGAGCCTGCAGGACAGCTTGAATTTCTATGGAACTTGTTTGGGGCTGCTTATCCACCATCCGGACTATCCTGCGTTGCAACCTTTCATCAATTTTTCTCTTCCGTCCACGCCCAGAGAGATTAGCTACAGTGCCATGGGTTGCAATCTTCTTGATAATGTTGCGCACTATGGACAAAGGTAAATCTAGATCTCTGGAGATGGACTTGGAACCTTGAGATTGTTGATATTTTTCCACAATTTTGGTTCTCAAGTCCTCAGACAGTTCTCTTCTCCGCTTCCTGTTGTCCATGCTTAGTGTGGCACACACAGACACACAATGCAAAGACTAAGTGAACTTCTCTCCTTTTTATCTGCTTTCAGGTGTGATTTTTATATTGCCCACACCTGTTACTTGCCCCAGGTGAGTTTAACCACTTCAGCCCCGGACCATATTGCTGGTCAAAGACCAGAGCACTTTTTGCGATTCGGCACTGCGTCACTTTAACTGACAATTGTGCGGTCGTGCGACATGGCTCCCAAACAAAATTGGCGTCCTTTTTTTCCCACAAATAGAGCTTTCTTTTGGTGGTATATGATCACCTCTGCGGTATTTAGTTTTTGCGCTATAAACAAAAATAGAGCGACGATTTTGAAAAGAATGAATATTTTTTACTTTTTGCTATAATAAATATCCCCCAAAAATATCTAAAAAAACATTTTTTTTTTCCTCAGTTTAGGCGATACGTATTCTTCTACATATTTTTCATAAAAAAAAATTGCAATAAACGTTTATTGATTGGTTTGCGCAAAGGTTATAGCGTTTAAAAAATAGGGGCTAGTTTTATGGCATTTTTATTAATATTTTTTTTTTACTAGTAATGGCGGCGATCAGCAATTTTTTTTCAGTACTGCGACATTATGGCAGACACTTCGGACACTTTTGACACATTTTTGGGACCATTGGCATTTGTATAGCTATCAGTGCTATAAAAATGCATTGGATTACTATAAAAATGCCACTGGCAGGGAAGGGGTTAACACTAGGGGGCGAGGAAGGGGTTAAGTATGTTCCCTGGGTGTGTTCTAACTGTAGGGGGGGTGGCCTCACTAGGGGAAATGACTGATCGCTGTTCATACATTGTATGAACAGACGGTCAGGCATTTCTCCCCTGACAGGACCGTGAGCTGTGTGTTTACACACACAGATCCCGTTCCTCGCTCTGTAACGAGCAATCGCGGGTGCCCAGCGGTGATCGCGCCCACCGGGCACGCGCACGGGAGTCAGGGACGAGTGGGGGGCACGCATGCGCCCCTAGTGGCCGCTTCGAGAGCCTGTCGTATAGCTACGGGCTCTCGCACAGGGGAGCCGACCTGCCGCCGTATAACTGCGGCTGGTCGGCAAGTAGTTAAAGGAGCATCAAATGCTTGAAACAATCTTATTTATCCACAATTTTGAAAGGGTGCCAAGCATTTTGACCAGCCCATTTTTGGAGTTTTGTGTGACATTATGTCCAATTTGCTTTTTTTCCTAATTTTTTTTTGTTTTGTTCCAATACACACAAAGGGAATAAACATGTGTATAGCAAAACATGTGTTACTGCAATACTTTTCTGTGAGAAATACTTGATTTTCTGGAAAAATTTCTGGGGTGCCAACAATTTCGGCCATGACTGTATAAAATGCACTTTTTATCTATCAAAAAGGTGTTTTCCAGTGCTAAACCTTTCATCTGATTTCTATATTGCTGCATTTGTAAATTCCAAAAGCCAATATAAAGGAATATGGTTATTCTTTGCATGCAATTTTAGCTATTGCATATACTTTTATATAATGAATCTTTTTTGTTTCTTATGTAACATTTAGTCTAAAACCTTGAATGGCTCCATTTTCTGCACTCATTAACACCTCTTATACATGGACACAAGATAGAGGCTAGTGAAAACCCTGAAACCTTTTTTTGTTTCTTTGTGAAATAACTTCTACATACATATGTAGTTTAACCAGAAGATAATATAAGCAGAAAGAATAACGCATGCAGTAAATAATTCTTACCAGTGCAATAAAAGCAAAAAAACACTTCTTATACAACACTGAATTTACTACTGTATCTCTAGAACTGTTAATTGATTTGATTCCTGTTTAGTAGGGGTAGCTCCAGGCTTTTTTTTTTTTTTTTTTGCTGCTGTTGGGAGCATTGTTAGGTGGGCGGGCAATGTCCCTGACCCTAAATCATGTGTTATAATTAGAGAAAATATACCATACTGAGAAATATGAAAATGAAAAATGCAATATTATATAGAGACCATTCACAGTGTAATAGGAGAACAGGCTGCAGCCCCTTTTAACCACTTCATTACTGGGCACTTAAACCCCCTTCGTGCCCAGACCAATTTTCAGCTTTCATCGCTGACGCATTTTGAATGACAATTGCGCCAAACTGTACCAAAATTATATTTTTATCTTTTTTTCCCCACAAATAGAGCTTTCTTTTGGTGGTATTTGATCATCTCTGCGATTTTTATTTCTTGCGCTATAAACAAAAAAAAAGACAGTAAATTTTGAAAAAAAAAAACACTATTTTTTACTTTTTGTTATAATAATATCCCAATTTAAAAAAAAAAAAAAAAAAAATATCCCTCGGTTTAGGCCGATATGTATTCTTCTACATATTTTTGTTACAAAAAAATCGCAAAAAGCGTATATTGATTGGTTTGCGCAAAAGTTATAGCGCTTACAAAATAGGGGATAGATTTATGTTTTTTTTTTGTTTTTTTTTTACTAGTAATGGCGGCGATCTGCGTTTTTTTTTTGTCAGGCCTGTGATATTGCGGCGGACGTATCGGACACTTTTGACACAATTTTGGGACCATTCACATTTATACTGCGATCAGTGCTATAAAAATGCACTTATTACTGTATAAATGTGACTGACAGTGAAGGGGTTAACACTAGGGGGCGAGGAAGGGGTTAAATGTGTATCCTGGGTGTGTTCTAACTGTGTGGGGGGAGGGGACTGACTGGGGGAAGTGACCAATGCTGTGTCCCTATGTACAAGGGGACACAGATCGGACTCCTCTCTCCCTGACAGGACGTGGAGCTCTGTGTTTACACAAAGAGCTCCACGTCCTTGCTGTCACCGCCGATCGCGGGTACCTGGCGGACATCGCGGACGCCAGGCACACGCATCGGCTTCCCAGCGATGCGCCGGGCACGTTGTTTCCCCGCTGCGTGCCCCCAGCGGCACGCAAGGGGAATGTAAACAACAGGACGTCCAGGGACGTCCACCCGGCACTTGAGAGCCGCACTGTGGACATCTTTCGTCTATAGCGCGGATCTCAAGTGGTTAAAGCAGTATTAAACCCTAAACCAAATATGTAATACATTGCATCCAGAAAGGATTCACAGCGCTTCACTTTTTCCACATTTTGTTATGTTACAGACTTATTCCAAAATGGATTAAATTCATTATTTTCCTCAAAATTCTACAAACCATACCCCATTAATGACAACATGAAATACTTTGTTTAAAATCTTTGCAAATATATTAAAAATAAAAAAACATGTACATAAGTAGTGCTAACCTTTGCTCAATACTTTTTTGAAGTACCTTTGGCCCCAATTACAACGTCCTCAAGTCTTTTTGCGTATAATGCTACAAACTTGGTAAAATGAAAAATCATTCAATCCAAGGTCAATTCACCATTCCGATACACTTGAAACATCATCGGCTAGATTTTCCCAAGATATTCATAGATAAAGCTATTCAAAAATGTTCATAAATATACAAAATGATTTGAAAATACAAAAATAATCAACAATATTCCAGAGCAGATGGTATAAGGCCCTCACCCCCAATAAATAGCATATCCACTAGTTAAAGAGGAGGTCCACCCTAAAAAAAAAGTTGCTAAAAAGGCCCAAAAAAAAAATGATACTTACGAGAAATTGCTGTTACTAGGCAGATCGTCCTAATCTGCCTCTTCCTCTTCCACGGTGAGGTTTGGTGTTCTCCTCCTCGCCGTTGCCTCCTGGGAAATGGAGGCGTACTGCATTCTGGGGCACACAGGATGGGGTTCCCATTCACAAATAGCCGAAATAGCATAGCAGGAATCTATCTATGGCCACTGCTGCCACCCCCTATTCAGGCCCCTTTTCAGGCACCGGGCGCCTGAATTACAGCGGCGGGGTGTTTCTGAAGCACCTGATTAGAGCCATAAGCTCTAATGGGCGTAATAGGTATGTTCAACTCTGTATCCTGGCCTAGGCCAACAAGGCCCAGACCTAGGGCAGCACTTTGCAGGGGGGCAGCACAAAAAGAGTCCCCGCCGGCTTGCACTACACTGCTAGGCAAATTAGTCTATCGCCCCCATAAAGTGGCCGCTCTGCTTCCACCCGGCATTCCGCAACTGTGTGTGTGTAGGGGGGGGGGGGGCGCTTCTAATTTTGACTGTCCTATCATCCTGGACCACAAACCTTCCTCACTGTGCTATCTTTCTGTTGCACCATTGGCATGGTTATATTTTCTTAGTCCTCTCAATAAAATTATCAGAAATTTGTGCCTAAAGTAGAACTATAATCAACACTTTATTTTTCATTTTGGATAGAGTAAGGGAGGGTTATAGCCCCTGTCAGTTTATTTTTTACCATCCCTGTACATTTGCAGAGATTTTCCTTCACTTCCTGCCCCATAGCCAAACAGGAAGTGAGAGAAATACTATGCAAATTAAGGGAATCCATTGCCCACCCCCAGGGCCCTCAGAAATAGTGCCCCCCCCCCAAAAAAAATCAGGGCAGGTCTTAAAAAAACAGGGTGTGGCCTTGACAGGAAGGGGTGGGTCATATTTAAATTAGGAGGTGCAGAAGTTTAGTCAGGCCTAGGGCAGCACAAAACCTAAATACACTACTGGGTATGTTAGAACAGCAAATGAATATTCACTTTCCTAACACCGAACCACCTCTCCGTCAATCAGGTGCTCGGGTCTGTTACCCGTCACCTGGCTGAAATGACAGGCGCTGTGATTGGACACCTGACGGGAGGAGAGGGTGGGAAGAGACACATGGAGGACACTTCTTGCCGACATCACCCGCTGCCCCACTGAGACAGGGTAGTCGAGCGGGTCACAGTGGTGGAATTTGATGGGCACAGTGGCGGCAATTGATGGGCACAGTGGCTGCATTTGATGGCACAGTGGCTGCAATTGATGTTTTTTTTTTCAGTATTTTTCAGTTTGTTTGCGCACCCCCCAAAAATGTTGAGCACCAGCCGCCACTGACATGTACTGGAATGGAGGACGCTGAGAGGGGAGAGATGAATCATCATTCTGCTCCTTAGTTGTCCAATCAGTGGAGGTGCGTCCATAGGGACGCAGGAGCGCCGCCCCCTCTGGCTCGCTCACAGCCAGTAAAATATACAGATTCATGCACTGTATGAATCTGTATATTTTCGCCGCTGCCGCCCACTATTCAGCTGGCCGGAAGTTGAGCGCCGGTCAGCTGAATAGCGGCAGCTGACTGGCTGTGTGGAAGTGCCTATCAGGGCCAGCGGCACAGTGGCAACAATTGGGGGCACAGTGGCGACAATTGGGGGCACAGTGGCTGTGTTTGATGGCATAGTGGTGACAATTGATGGCACAGTAGCTGCATTTGATGGTATGGCACAGTGGCTGTGTTTTGATGGCATGGCACGGTGGCTGCGTTTTGATGGCATGGCACAGTGGCTGCGTTTTGGTGGCTGCGTTTTGATGGCATGGCACAGTGGCTGCGTTTTGATGGCACAGTGGTTGCGTTTTGATGGCACAGTGACTGCATTTGATGGCATGGCACAGTGGTGACAATTGATAGGTACAGTGAGGCTGCAATTGTTTTTTTTTTTTTCGTTTGCGCCCCCAAAAATTTTGAGCACCAGCCGCCACTGTGTCCAATCATGGTGGCAGGGAGGTGACAAAGCTGTATTGCTTTAGTAGAAAATAGTCACCACCCTAGCTGCTCAGTCTGACAAGACTATGTAAATTGAAGGAGTGGGTGCAAAGAATTACAAATCCTTTGTCATATATGCATAGAATTACACATCCATTAAGACCCATAGATATATTTCAATGCTGTATTTTGCTGTATGTCTGCAGTTCATATTATTTCATCCTTCCTGACTTCTAAAATCTTGTATCAGGTACATGTTAAGATATTTTTTTTTATTATAAAATATTGTCAAAATAATAACATGAAATAGAAATACTGGCTGCAGTTTAGAAAGTTGTGCCGTGCTCAATGTATATTTGTTAATGCATATCAGTTTGTCACTTCCCACTCTCTGCAATGTGGGTGGTAGAAACTGCTGAAAAATAACCATTTAAGGATCTGCGTGTCTTTACTCTTTACACATCGTTAACAGTAACTCAGACTCACCCAGAAAGCAGCATGAAATAAAAGGCAATTCTAGAGAAACCGTTAAATATTAAAAGCTAACTAGATTCCAGACCAAAATTATTATATTTTTTTTAGCTTACAAGTCCTTAGATGTGGTAGCTGCATTTTATATTTCAGGCTGAAAACATTTTCCAGCAAGTAGAGAAAATACCTGTTGATCTTGCCTGGAATTTGTCACCTTCAATGAGTTAGTGCAACAGACAGCATAATTAATATTATCTTTCTTGCAAAAACCCTAAGACCCCTTTCACACTGGGGCAGGAGCCGCGGTGGCGGTATAGCGCCGCTAAAAATAGCGGCGCTATACCGCTGGATTTGCCACTGGTTTTGGCCGCTAGCGGTGCGGTATTAACCCCCGCTAGCGACCAATAAAGGGTTAATACTGCCTGCAATGCGCCTCTGCAGAGGCGCATTGTGGGTGGTATTGCCGCGGTTACCCATTGTTTTAAATGGGAAGGAGCGGTAAAGGAGCGGTATACACGGGTATACACCGCTCTCACCGCTCCAAAGATGCTGCTGACAGGAGATTTTTTTCTCTCCTGCCAGCGCATTGCCTCAGTGTGAAAGCCCTCCAGCTTTCACATTGAGGTTGCTGGGCAGGAGTTTTTCAGGCGGTATACCAGCGCTATTTTTAGCGATGTACCGCCTGAAAAACTCCTCAGTGTGAATGGGGTCTTACAATCCCATTTATCAGCCATATAATAGAGATAAACAAAGACAGACATGTTAAAAATCCAGCCTGAGTGGCAACAATGGCTCCCTCTATAGATACAGTGGAGGAGTGAGTGTAGCCATCCTAGGGCAATAAGTGTGTTATTCGCAGGACAACAGTTGTGCTCAGAAGTTTGAAATTTTGCCATTAATATTGAAAATATGACTGATCATGCCAAAAAACTTTCTTTTATTTAAGGATAGCAATCACATGAAGCCATTTATTATCACATCATTTTTTGGATCCTTTTAAAATCATAATGATAACAGAAATCACCCAAATGGCCCTGATCAAAAGTTTACATACCCTGGAATGTTTGGCCTTGGTACAGACACAGAAGGTGGCACACACCTTAAATGGCAAATAAAGGTTAATTTCCGACATTTGTGGCTTTTTACATCACAATTAGTGTCTGTGTATAAATAGTCTATGAGTTTGTTAGCTCTCCCATGGATGCACTAAGCAGGCTAGACACTGAGCCATGAGGAGGTAGAAAAGAACAGACAAAAGACCTGCGTAACAAGGTATTGAAACTTAAACAGAGTTCCATGGAATCCTAGGATTCCTTCTGAGGTTGCTAGGGGTTCCTTGAGCAATGAACAATTTCTGCCTCTCAGATGAGTTTCCCACTGACACCATTGATATTTTTAGCCACTTGTAAGGAGGTAATTCTTCCCAGTGGCCACAAGTGTAAGGAACATTCTTCACACTGATATATTATGAGTTGTAGATATAGTCATTTTATTTATTTTTTAGATTGAGAAAGGCTGCTCTAGAGAGTGTCACTGAGGTAATCCACACCCAATTAAAAGGTCTGAGAGGTGTGCTGGAGGGATGATTGAGTGTTTTATAATGCTCTAGCAGATATACTCTTTATGCAATCTATAATAGCTACATCTATATTCCTATATGACAAGGTTTTACAATCCGAAAATCTATATTTTTTTTCAGAATTAACCTCCTTAGCAGTGATCCCGAGCGTGACTCGGGGTGGTTTTTCTATGCTATAATCGGTAACCCTGAGTCACGCTCAGGGTGGCTGTGCAGAGCCTGCAGTGGAGCGGCTTACCTTCTCCTGGCAAGTTACTTACCTTGTCCCTGGATCCTGCGATGCATCCCTGCTGTGTGAGCGAGCGGCGTCCTCGCTCGATTCCCACAGTGCCTGTGTGCCGCCGATCTCCGTTCCCTGCGACGTTGCGACACACAGGGGCGGAGAACGGCGCCAAATTCAAAAAAGTAAATAAACACATTACATACAGTATACTGTATGTAAAAAATACACACACCCCTTGTCCCTAGTGGTCTGCCCAGTGCCCTACATGTACTTTTATAAAGTAAAAACTGTTCTTTCTGCCTGCAAACTGTAGATTATCCATAGCAACCAAAAGTGTCCCTTTATGTCAAAAGTGATTTTAGACCAGCTAGAAAACAGCGATAATAAATTATAATCACTTGCAGAATTGTGCGATAGCGGTTTGTGGGGAAATTCATCATAAAAAAAATAAAAGTAATGACAGCGACAATTCTGCAACTGAGCAAATTTCAGTGCTTTTGATTTGATTACATTATTGAATAATTTTTATTATAATTACATTATCATTTGTTATAATTATTTATAGTTATTTATTATATTATAATTTATGATTTTGTGTTTCAAACTTTATGATAATAGACTTTTGTTTGGACAGATTTAGTGAGTTATTCCTAAGAATTGCAGGCCTACAGTATAAAACGCCAAATTTCCATGCAAAATAATTGTACCGCTTTTGGTACAAAATTCCAGACATAATCATACTTGCTTTAAAATCAAACCGATGGACGACTGACCGATAGGTCAAAACCGATGGTTAGTACACAAAAGCATCGGTTCAAAACCCGCGCATGCTCAGAATCAAGTCGACGCATGCTTGGAAGCATTGAACTTCGTTTTTTTCAGCACGTTGTGTGTTTTACGTCACCACGTTCTGACCCGATCGGTTTTTGAACTGATGGTGTGTACGCACATCAGACCATCAGGCCACTTCAGCGGTGAACCCGATGAAAACGGTCCGTCGGACCATTCTCATCAGATGGATCGACCGTGTGTACGCAGCCTTAAAAGGTGTAATGTGCCTTTTTAGGCTTCTGGACCTGTAATATAGATTAGTGTAACCACATTTTATAAAGGTAACTTCTCAACTGTAGGAGTTATGGAATATGAATAAGAGTTGAGAGCTCAAGATGTAAGAATGTTTTTAATAGAAGAAGGCACATGGGGGATTAAAAAAGGATAGCTTTGATTCCCAGGGATGAAGCCTCAATCTCCATGCAGAAGAGTTTTGTGATATCCAGCCTCATTAGGAAAGGCTCACACCAAGGCATGAAAGGCTTCCACGGTGTTGGAAAGCCGTTGCTTGGGGAGTAACAAGAACAGAGTATTTGTTAAGGATAATAGTTTGTGAATCCTAATAGGAGCTGTAAATCGTTGAGACCACATAGAACCATCTTTAATGTCTATATGGGGAGTTTAAAGATGCATTTGGCACACTTATGTCGGGTACACACGAGAGGATTGATCCTCTGAGGATTTTGATCCGATGGAGTGTACTCACCATCGGATCAAAATCCGCGCCGAATTTACACCGCGGTGATGTGTCGCGCCGTCGCCGCGATGATGACGCGGCGACGTGCGCGACGCTGTCATATAAGCAATTCCACGCATGCGTCGAATCATTAAGACGCATGCGAGGGACGGGTTCGGACGGATCGATCCGGTGAGTCTGTACAGACCACCGGATCGATCCGCTGGAGCCGATTCCAGCGGATAGATTTGTTAGCATGCTAACAAATTTTTATCTGCTGGAAATCGGAAATCTCCACGGATAAATATCCGCTGGAACGTACACACCAGGGGATCTATCCGCTGAAACCGATCCGCTGAGATTTTTCAGCGGATGGATCCTCTCGTGTGTACGGGGCCTTAGCATATAGTCCATCTTCACAAGGCACTGCAATATGGCAAGACATCTCTGTGTGGGCAGATCCATGATAAAATTAGTATACCATACATGGAGATGACAACACATTCATAAAGAACTTAGTTTTATTAAAGGGACACCAAAGATTCAGTTTAAAATACAAAATAACAAACATGTCATACTTACCTCCATACTTACCTCCACTGTGCAATTCGTTTTGCACAAAGTGGCCCCGAACGTCCTCTTCTGGGGTCCCACAGTGGCTCTCGCGACTCCTCTCCACAAGAGCTAACCCCCCTCTGGGAAGCTCTCTCCGAAAGGGGGTTATGACTCGGCCCCCCGGCAGCCGCGTCATTGGATTTGATTGACAGCAGCAGCAGCCAATGGCTGTGCTGCTATCAGTCTATCCAATGAAGAGCCAACCTGGGGAAAGCAACGTGGGATTGTGCCCACAGAGATTTGGGGCTCAGGTAAGTAAAACGGGGGCTCGGGGGGGGGGGGGGCAGAGAGTGCAAGGTTTACAACCCCTTTAACAAAGAGGTGTTACAGAGGCCAAAAGGCATTACTAGGGTCTTGTAGTGACCTCCACTGGTATGAAATCCAGTCTTCCATTCGCCTTCTTCTTTAATGCAAACTAAGTTGTATGTGCTTCAAGGATCTAGTTTAGTGGGCCATCTATTTGCATATGGGTGTCCAAATATCCTTGTGAATTGTCTTTGTTACTGTTTAGGACATCTGTGGATGGATGGCTTAAGTATGTTCAGTCTTTCGGTATTAAAATACAAGCCATAAAGTAACAGCATGAAATAAATATACATGGGATAATCCTGGCTCTAGCTTTCATTGTTCCGTCTGTCATTGTTTTAACAGAGTGCTGAATAACAATATGTAATTTTGTTCCCATTTAAAAGTTGATTTTCTGTATTCATGGACATATGTTTGTGCCCCCATATGTTACATGTAAGAGGTTTTAATGAAACAATTAAAATAATAAGCCTCACTTAATTAAATGTATTTGATAACGCATCGCAAAGAGGAATTATAAAACATAAACTGCAGTAATCCTTATCCACTAGCAAGAAAGGTGCATCTCAGTGCAGGTTTAATATCCACCCAAAGGATGGGAAATGTCTTGTGGTTTTGTTGTTTACCAACTCACCTCCTGCTCCAGTTAGGTCTAGCATGAAGCTTGATGCTAAAGTGAGGGTACAGGAGGTGGTTCTAAAACTAGATGGGGGTTCTTCAATGTAGGTCAGTGGTTCTCAACTCCTGTCCTCAGGACCAACTAACAGGCCAGGTTTGCAAGATAACTGAAATACATCACATGTGATATCATTTGCTGCTCAGTGATTTCAGTATTCTATTCTGTATCTCCCAAAGGTAATACTTAACCGCTTGACCACTGGGCACTTAAACCCCCTTCCTAACCAGATCAATTTTCAGCTTTCGGTGTTCTCACAATTTGAATGACAATTACTCAGTCATACAACATTGTGCCCATCTGAAATTTTTGTCCTTTTTTTCCCACAAATAGAGCTTTCTTTTGGTGGTATTTGATCATCTCTGGGTTTTTTATTTTTTGCGCTATAAAAGAAAAAACACTGAAAATGCTGTAAAAAAAAATTCTTGTTTCTGTCATATTAGCAGGTATTGGGTAGTGTTGCTCACGAATATTCGCATTGCGAATATTCGACTCGAATATAGCATATTCGAGAAATCGCGCTATATTTCGAAATTCGCGGTGAATATTCGCAATTCCGAATATTCGATTTTTTACAATTTTTTTTTTTAATCAGATCACATCCTAGATATCTCCATCGACGTCTAAAAGCATTGCTGGTATCATTAGAGACCCTGGGCCGAGTAGCTGAAGCGTTCATTGAATTTTCCAGAAAGATCGCAATGCGATTATTCGGCAAACGCAATATCGCGCGATTATTTTCCTCGCCCCGATCTTCCGCATCAGAGCGATTTTTACAGTTTCATTTTTAAAACAGATCACATCCTAGTGATCTCCATAGACGTCTGAAAGCATTGCTGGTATGATTAGAGCCATTGGGCCGAGTAGCTGAAGCGATCATTTTATATTGCCGAATATTCGCAATGCGAATATTCGGCAATAGGAATATTGCGCGATTATTTGCTCCGCCCTTTTGCATCAGAGCCAATCAGAGTTCTCCTTCCACACTCGTCACAGGTTAGCAACCAATAGGAACCTGCCTGCATGGACATTATATAAGCTCACTCCCAGCACCATTTCATTGCAGATTCAGAAGCTGGCTATAGAGTGTGGAGGCTGTTTCTGTGTTCCTGGTTTCCTGTGTCTTTGTTCTTGATTGATTTAGATCATCACCAGCATTGCTATTTAGTGATTCCAGTGGATCTTTTCCAGTATATCAACTGCTTTTTTCAAAGCAATAGACCCAAGAGCTTTTTTCAAAGCTACGTTTTGTGCTGTTTTGTGCTGTTTTTTTCATTTGTGTTACTGTTTGATCCTGCAATCCTCCCTGTTCAGTTATATTTGCAAGAGATTTCAGAACACATTTTGCTGAGCTTTATAAAAGAGCTTTTCTAAAAGCTAAGT
The DNA here is from genome assembly GCF_905171775.1 of Rana temporaria. NCBI lineage: Eukaryota > Metazoa > Chordata > Amphibia > Anura > Ranidae > Rana > Rana temporaria. Next base: position 174,102,010 of record NC_053494.1, on the reverse strand, counting down.
TTTGTTCATCTTGTGTTACTGTTAGATCTTGCAGGTTCGCTGTTCAGTGATATTTGATAGGCATCTCAGTTCAAATTTTGTTTAGTTTTCCCTAAAGAGCTTTTATAAAAGCTAAGTTTTGTGTTCAGTTTAGTTAAATTTTGTGTAGTAAGTGTACACACTGTTAGTGTACATTTATTTCATCTAGCTTAGCTTAGTGTGTGTTTAGTGTCTGTGTTTTGTGTTTAAAAAAAAAAAAAAAAAAAAAAAGTTAGTGTTTGTTTAGTGCTTTTTTTTTTTTCTTTAATTTTGTAGTCCTTGTCTGGTGTACTACTTTTCTTATAGTTTAGTAGCTGTCTGTGTACGTCTTTGTCTGCGTGCCTGTCTTGTAAAAAAAACACAAAAACACATTTTGTTCACATTTTCCCCCCCAATAAAGTTTAACCCCCCCACACACATATCAGCAATAATGAGCGGCATCCGTGGCCGTGGCAGCAGGGGTAGGGGAGTTACTCCCAGTGCTGGATCGCTGCCAGCACGGGGTACCTCTCGTGCCCCTACTAGTGGTAGAGGATCGGGTGCAAGGGGAGTACGCCTGATCCGGGAGTTCTTCCCATCGGGCAGCCGCCCGATATTGCCATCTCAGGCTCAAGTAGTGGTGGACTACATGGGGCACAGCAGTGCCACTGAGTCGTCGGTCCCGACTCACAGTAGTACCACCATTACACCGTTGCCTGTACTACCCCCCCCCAGCCCCCAAGAGTCCAGCATCTTACTGTTCGACAGCGACAGTGATAGGGATCTCTTGGGGGAGGCCATGCATCAGGCAGACCTCCAGCTCTGTCCTGATGGTCAGGACCTTTTTGAAGGGATGGATGAGGAGGATGGGATACCTGCTGGCAGTATCCCAGAGACATCCCTTCAAACTGGTGCTGCTGTTTTGGTGCAGGAAACAGCAGCACCTAGTCAGACCCAGGCGTGGGTGAGGGGACAGCGGAGCCAGGCTAGAGGCTCCATGTCACGTGGTTCCCTCAGACCAACACATCTCAGCCCTTGGTCTGACATCTCTGGGGGCGAAGAGGGTGACCCATCATGGTTGCCATCTGACGCGTCGGCTCACTACGTCAGTGACGACGGGGAAGGTAGGCACCCTGGTGAAACGGTGCGCCAGGTCACCACCAGGGAGACCATCGTCAGGGTCTCCACTGGTGATGGCAGCAGGAGGTGTCAGGAGGAGGAGCAGCAGCAGCAGCAGCAGCAGCAGGCAGCTCCACCTGTGCGCACCGAATCCCAGCAGGTGCAAGTAAGCGTCACCCCATCTGACAGGAGGGCGGTGCTGAAGTCACCTGTCTGGAATTTCTTTACCCTGGTGGCAGACAACCCTACCGTGGCCATCTGCCGGATTTGTAAAGTGAGGGTGAAGAGAGGGAAGTGTTTGGCTCGGGTGGGTACCACAGCCCTGAACCAGCACCTGAGGATAAACCACTGGGCGTTGTATGACGAGATGAAGCGTGGTGGTGGTAGCAGCGCCACCACCACAAGTGAGCAGGGTACAGCAGCCCCTGCCACATCTTCATCTGTTTCCAGCAGGTCATGCCCCCCCGCTCCCTCTAGTAGAGGTACTGGTACCGGCAGCCAGACCTCTACTTCCACAGCACCCTCCACGTCTGTGTCCCGCACTGCCGTCCGGCGCCAGGCGTCGATTTCAGACGCCTTTGACCGCACCACTCCCTTCCCCCCTGGAGACCGACGTGTGCGTTCCCTCAATGGGCTCCTGGCAAGGGTTATTGCCCAACATCTGCTGCCCTTCAACATAGTTGACAGCAACCCCTTCAGGCAGATGTTGGAGCAGGCCCAACCCCAATGGCGTGTCCCCAGCCGCCATTTCTTTGCCAGGACTGGTGTCCCTGCCCTACACCAGCACATTGTGCAGAATGTAACCCTGTCGCTGGATCACGCTGTCAGCGACAGGGTTCATCTGACAATGGATGGCTGGACCAGCAGGCATGGGCAGGGACGCTACATCAGCTTCACGGCCCATTGGGTTTCCCTCCGAGGCGTCGGTGAGGGATCGTCGGCAACCGATCTTGTGGTGCCGCCCCGGGGTGTCCAGGGGAGAACTGCTGGTCTCCCTCAAGCCACTGTCTCCGCAGCTGCTGAGCCTCCCAGCAAGCGCCCCCGTAGCTACTCAAGTGTGGGGCACGTGCGCTGTCAGGCCGTGCTCCAGCTTGTTAGTTTAGGGGACCGGAGACACACTGCAGAAGAAGTGCTGAAAGCACTTCAAGCTCAGGTCCAGAAGTGGCTGACACCCCGAAGGCTCCAGCCAGGTATGGTTGTCTGCGATAACGGCAGCAACCTACTCGCCGCCCTCCATGCTGGCAGTCTGACGCACGTGCCCTGTCTGGCACATGTCCTCAACCTGGTGGTGCAGAAGTTCCTGCGCACTTATCCAGGGTTGAGTGACATTGTGGCAAAGGCGCGTAGGATTGCCAGCCACTTCAGGCGCTCCCCAACCGCTACCGCGTCCCTGTCCAAATTGCAGCGGAAGTACAATCTGCCCCTTCACAGGCTGATTGTGGACAGTGTGACGCGGTGGAACTCCACCCTCCACATGCTGAAGAGGTTGTGGGAGCAGCAAAGGGCGGTGAGGGAGTACCTGATGGAACTAGGCACTGAGAGGGCTTCACCACAACTCCCTTTCATCGCCTGTGCGCAGTGGGGGCAGATAAACCAGGTCTGCCAAGTGTTGTCCTCCTTCGAGCAGGCAACCAAGATGGTCAGCAGTGAGCAAATTGGCCTCAATAGCGTGCTGCCAATACTGTTCATGCTGGAGAGGACACTAGATCGCCTGCTCGAGGCTGGGGAGAGTGCCTTGGTGGAGCAGGAGGAGTCAGCAATGCTCCACCGAGACCAGGGCCAGGACCAGGAGGAGGAGGAGGAGGAGGAGGATGATGATGAAGAGGAGGAGGAGGTGGTTGCTGGTGTCGTCCCGGAGTCAGGGCCTGGTCAGGAGGGAGAGCCGGTGTTGGGGGCACCGATAGTCCGGGGGTTGGGCATGTCTGAGTTTGACCAGCAGCGCCTCAGGGAAGAAGAGTCGCACCTCATTCACCTGGCCAGCATTGAGGAGTCACAGCGGGCTGTGCTCTTCCCCATGGCTGCCCACATGCTGAGATGCCTCAGGAGGGACCCCCGGGTTAAGACCATCAAGACGAGGGATGATTTCTGGATGGCCACCCTTTTGGATCCCAGGTGCAAGGGGAAACTGGAGCAGTTCATCCCAGCCAGCCGGAGGCAGCACCGGATGGAGGAACTGCAGGCAGCCATTGTCAGACGGTTGGAGCAGGCAACTCCCCGGCCTCCAGTTGTCCCCCCTCATCTCACCCAGCAGGTGGCTGCACCCAGCTGCAGCCGAGCAGGGGACCTAATGGAAGAGATGAGGATGTTCTTCCAAACCGAGCGACCCAGTACCACCACCAGCAGCAGCAGCAGCAGTCACCACCAGCGGCTGGCCCACATGGTGGCAGACTACATGGCGTCCGTCGGTGCTTCTGACAGTATGAGCACCGACGACCCCATGGAGTACTGGGTTGCCAGATTGGACACCTGCCGCGAGCTCGCTCAGTATGCGCTGGAGTTATTGTCTTGCCCCCCCTCCAGCGTACTATCTGAGCGGACATTCAGCGCGGCAGGTGGGGTGGTCACGGACAAGAGGACCCGTCTGTCCACAGACTCCGTGGACAGACTCACATTCATAAAGATGAATGAGTCCTGGATCGGCGGTGACTTTCTGGCACCCGTCGTCGGTTCAGGGCGCTGAAGGGTCCCTTGCCATGCATTCCCTGATGAAGCCCCGGACCTGATGTATTTACAGTGCTGAATATAACTATTTCAACATCAGAGAAAATCAATGTTAATATTTGGTACAGTAGGCTTTCTTTGCAATTACAGCGGTCAAACATTTCTTGTAGTTTTACACCAACTTTGCACACACTGGAGGAGGGATTTTGGCCCACTCCTCCACACAGATCTTCTCTACATCAGTCATGTTTCTGGGCTATCGCTGAGAAACACGGAGTTTGAGCTCCCTCCAAAGATTCTCTATTGGGTTTAGGTCTGGAGACTGGCTAGGCCACGCCAGAACCTTGATATGCTCCTTACAGAGCCAATCCTTGGTTATCCTGGCTGTGTGCTTTGGGTCATTCTCATGTTGGAAGACCCAGCCTCGACCCATCTTCAAAGCTCTAACTCAGGGAAGGAGGTTGTTGCCCAAAATCTTGCAATACATGGCCCCGGTCATCCTCTCCTTAATACAGTACAGTCACCCTGTCCCATGTGCAGAAAAACACCACCAAAGCATGATGCTACCACCCCCATGCTTCACATTAGGGATGGCGTTCTTGGCATGGTACTCATCATTATTCTTCCTCCGAACACGGTTAGTGAAATTATGATCAAAAAATTATATTATAGTCTCATCTGACCACATGATTTTCTCCCATGACTCCTTTGGATCAGTCAAGACAATTATGTCAGCAGTTATTTCACACCCTATATACTCTTATTAAGACTGCTGTACATCATGGCAACTCCTGCCCATGTGATATGACTCTGTATCAACTACTACTGTTAATACTACTACTGCTGCTTCAGCTGCTGCTGCCGCCCAGTCAATACACCTATGTCAGCAGTTGTTTAACACTCTATATACTCTTATTCCTACTGCTGTTCATCATGGCACCTCCTGCCCATGTGATATGACTCTGTATCAACTACTACTGTTAATACTACTACTGCTGCTTCTGCTTCTGCTGCTGCTGCCCAGTCAAGACACCTATGTCAGCAGTTATTTGACACTCTATATACTCCTATTCCTACTGCTGTTCATGAAGGCACCTCCTGCCCATGTGATATGACTCTGTATCAACTACTACTGTTAATACTACTGCTGCTTCTGCTGCTGCTGCCCAGTCAATACACCTATGTCAGCAGTTATTTGACACTCTATATACTCCTATTCCTACTGCTGTTCATCATGGCACCTCCTGCCCATGTGATATGACTCTGTATCAACTACTACTGTTAATACTACTGCTGCTTCTGCTGCTGCTGCTGCCCAGTCAATACACCTATGTCAGCAGTTATTTGACACTCTATATACTCCTATTCCTACTGCTGTTCATCATGGCACCTCCTGCCCATGTGATATGACTCTGTATCAACTACTACTGTTAATACTACTGCTGCTTCTGCTGCTGCTGCCCAGTCAAGACACCTATGTCAGCAGTTATTTGACACTCTATATACTCCTATTCCTACTGCTGTTCATCATGGCACCTCCTGCCCATGTGATATGACTCTGTATCAACTACTACTGTTAATACTACTGCTGCTTCTGCTGCTGCTGCCCAGTCAATACACCTATGTCAGCAGTTATTTGACACTCTATATACTCCTATTCCTACTGCTGTTCATGATGGCACCTCCTGCCCATGTGATATGACTCTGTATCAACTACTACTGTTAATACTACTGCTGCTTCTGTTGCTGCTGCCCAGTCAATACACCTATGTCAGCAGTTATTTGACACTCTATATACTCCTATTCCTACTGCTGTTCATCATGGCACCTCCTGCCCATGTGATATGACTCTGTATCAACTACTACTGTTAATACTACTGCTGCTTCTGCTGCTGCTGCCCAGTCAAGACACCTATGTCAGCAGTTATTTGACACTCTATATACTCCTATTCCTACTGCTGTTCATCATGGCACCTCCTGCCCATGTGATATGACTCTGTATCAACTACTACTGTTAATACTACTGCTGCTTCTGCTGCTGCTGCCCAGTCAAGACACCTATGTCAGCAGTTATTTGACACTCTATATACTCCTATTCCTACTGCTGTTCATCATGGCACCTCCTGCCCATGTGATATGACTCTGTATCAACTACTACTGTTAATACTACTGCTGCTTCTGCTGCTGCTGCCCAGTCAAGACACCTATGTCAGCAGTTATTTGACACTCTATATACTCCTATTCCTACTGCTGTTCATCATGGCACCTCCTGCCCATGTGATATGACTCTGTATCAACTACTACTGTTAATACTACTGCTGCTTCTGCTGCTGCTGCCCAGTCAAGACACCTATGTCAGCAGTTATTTGACACTCTATATACTCCTATTCCTACTGCTGTTCATCATGGCACCTCCTGCCCATGTGATATGACTCTGTATCAACTACTACTGTTAATACTACTGCTGCTTCTGCTGCTGCCCAGTCAAGACACCTATGTCAGCAGTTATTTGACACTCTATATACTCCTATTCCTACTGCTGTTCATCATGGCACCTCCTGCCCATGTGATATGACTCTGTATCAACTACTACTGTTAATACTACTGCTGCTTCTGCTGCTGCTGCCCAGTCAAGACACCTATGTCAGCAGTTATTTGACACTCTATATACTCCTATTCCTACTGCTGTTCATCATGGCACCTCCTGCCCATGTGATATGACTCTGTATCAACTACTACTGTTAATACTACTGCTGCTTCTGCTGCTGCTGCCCAGTCAATACACCTATGTCAGCAGTTATTTGACACTCTATATACTCCTATTCCTACTGCTGTTCATCATGGCACCTCCTGCCCATGTGATATGACTCTGTATCAACTACTACTGTTAATACTACTGCTGCTTCTGCTGCTGCTGCTGCCCAGTCAATACACCTATGTCAGCAGTTATTTGACACTCTATATACTCCTATTCCTACTGCTGTTCATGATGGCACCTCCTGCCCATGTGATATGACTCTGTATCAACTACTACTGTTAATACTACTGCTGCTTCTGCTGCTGCTGCCCAGTCAATACACCTATGTCAGCAGTTATTTGACACTCTATATACTCCTATTCCTACTGCTGTTCATCATGGCACCTCCTGCCCATGTGATATGACTCTGTATCAACTACTACTGTTAATACTACTGCTGCTTCTGCTGCTGCTGCCCAGTCAATACACCTATGTCAGCAGTTATTTCACACCCTATATACTCTTATTAAGACTGCTGTTCATCATGGCACCTCTTGCCCGAGTGATTTGACACTGTATTGTCAATGTCTACTACTACTATTACAGCTCAGTCAAGACACCTGTGTCCCAATTTTTTGGTACACTATTGACTACTATGACCACTACTGATGCTGTAAAGTATTCCCCAAGTGTTTTTATGCTATGTATTACTATTACCACTACTGCTTGTAAATCATGCCTGTGTGATACTTAGTGGGAATGCTTTAATAAGCATTCCCAGTATGGATACCCGTAAATGTATTAATCTTAATTAGTGTGAATGCTTTAATAAACATTTCCAGTATTGATATACGTAAATTTAGTAATCTTATTATTCCTTACGTTTTTTGGTTCTGCGTAACTTCGGCATACTTTCAGCTATTGAGACCATTCAACTGTAAAAATGTTCGTCTCTTTCAGCTAATGATGGGACTTCTTCAAGTTTTTTTCTACTTTTTACACTTTTATAAATTTTAAGCTTTTAGACCCTTTTTTTAACATTGAAGTCAATGAGAACATCCTTTTCCCCTTTGAATTCACATGCCCTGCCAAAAGTTTCAGCTACTTCATACTTTCACTTACAGACACTGAAAAAACTGTAAAGCGGTCACTAAATATTTAGCTATCCGGCTATGACTTTTCAGATCGTCATCGTTTACAATTTTTTGTTGAAAACGCAATTTACGTTTTGCGAATTTTTCACAAAAATGCGATAGGTTATAATGTAATCCTATGGAGGGGATTTAGAGTCTGTCATGTGACCTTAACATTGCAGATCTTTGTAATTAAAAATATCTTTACAAAAAGGGGAAACAAAATGGTCTCACGCCCAGAAGATCTACTTTTCATACACAATTTTTATATCAAAACGTAGCTATGCTTGTCTGGTTTCTGGCAATGTGATCAATTCTGCGATACGTATTTTAGTTTTAGTTATTGGAGCAACAGCCAGAAATTATGTCTCATAGACTCTCATGTTAAATTATCTAAAAAATGTTGCTGCAAAACTCACAAAGACGCTCTTTTCTAAATCGCAGACATGGCCACATTTTTAAGTTTATCAACATAAATTTCATATCAATGCGTTCACAAGGGCCGTGTATTTCAAACGGTGTAGTCGTTGTATCGATCGCATGTACGGTTGAGGATTTATTAAGCTTTGTTTGGAGGCTTAAATCATGTATTTGATCTGTGAATTAAAAGCGTTTGTAATGTTATTTCTTTCCATAAATAACTTTCCTGACCTCAGTGCAATATTCCTCCTCACTGACCTGGGGGGGAGGGGAAACCTCTTGAGGGGGGAGGGGCGACCAGGAAGTCAGCATACTCTATACTTTGCAGATAGAGAAAGAAGCTGTGTGTCCTAAAGATAGTGTAGTGGTTATGGTGAATGTCTTTGGCAAGGGGCTCAGCAATTAAGCTATTCAGCATTCCCACTCGCATTTTCCTCAGGAAATGCATTGTCTAGTTACATTATATTTTAATACTACTGCTGCTGCCTCCATGCTGAGTAAAGCTTCATGACCTCTCTGGCACAGCGGATTCACCAACAGCCTCCGCTTCAAGCTACCAGACCGGATCGTAACAGCAAGTGTAACTAAAACAATTAACCTTATGTTAAACCCTGGTTTGCGGCCTTTATACTGCAACCATTAGGCTGTCTGCAAGAGCAAATCTGCACTCTCTCTCTCTTTCTTGCTCTCTCTCTCTCTCTGTATATATATATATATATATATTGTTGCTTTTGTTATGTTCATTTTTCAACAGTTTATTTTGTGTTCGTCGTGTCTGTGTCCGTGTGCTTTAGTTTGTCCTAGGTTTGTGTTAAATAAAATGATAGTATAAAATGTTTTTGCTTATTATGAAGTTAGATGTGTTGATGTTGATTTGTTCGATGTGAAGTTAGATGTGTTGAAAAACCTAAAAATCGATCTCAAAAAGAAATGAAACATTTCCAAAAAATAACATTTTTTAATCAAAAAATTAATTCAGACATAGCTGAGCATGAGCTTCTGAAGCCTTTCCAGCTCAGCAAGATATTCTAATTGCTGCTGCTCTAGCTGCGTATTTTGCTGGACCAGGTAGCGAATTTGTTGATGATTTCCCTTAATCCTCAGATGTGTCTTCTTTAGCAGCGCGTGCTGCTGCATCATCTTTCTTGCTACTGTTAGGATATAATAAAAAAACATTTGGATTTCAAAGAACGTTACCAAATAAATAAAATATTTTTTTTGCTTATTAATCAATCATTATCATGTGTATACACTTGTTATGTGTCTAACACATCCCGGGAGTGCAGAATTATTAGGCAAATGAGTATTTGGACCACATCATCCTCTTTATGCATGTTGTCTTACTCCAAGCTGTATAGGCTCGAAAGCCTACTACCGATTAGGCATATTAGGTAATGTACATCTCTGTAATGAGAAGGTGTGTGGTCTAATGACATCAACACTCTATATCAGGTGTGCATAATTATTAGTCAATTTCCTTTCCTTTGGCAAAATGGGCCAAAAGAAGGACTTGACAGACTCTGAAAAGTCCAAAATAGAGAGATATCTAGCAGAGGGATGCAGCACTCTTAAAATTGCAAAGCTTCTGAAGCGTGATCATCAAACAAAAGAAACGTGTGGAAAAACAAAGGCGCAAAATAACTGCCCATGAACTGAGAAAGGTTAAGCGTGCAGCTGCCAAGATGCCACTTGCCACCAGATTGGCCATATTTCAGAGCTGCAACATCACTGGGGTGCCCAAAAGCACAAGGTGTGCAATACCCAGAGACATGGCCAAGGTAAGAAAGGCTGAAAGACGACGACCACTGAACAAGACACACAAGCTGCAACGTCAAGACTGTGCCAATAAATATCTCAAGAAAGATTTTTCTAAGGTTTTATGGACTACTGAAATGAGAGTGAGTCTTGATGGGACAGATGGAAGAGCCCGTGGCTGGATTGGTAAAGGGCAGGGAGCTCCAGTCCGACTCAGACGCCAGCAAGGTGGTGGTGGAGTACTGGTTTGGGCTGGTATCATCAAAGATGAGCTTGTGGGGCCTTTTCGGATTGAGGATGGAGTCAAGCTCAACTCCCAGTCCTACTGCCAGATTATGGAAGAGACCTTCTTTAAGCAGTGGTACAGGAAGAAGTCACCATCCTTCAAGAAAAACATGATTTTCATGCAGGACAATGCTCCATCACACGTGTCAAAGTACTCCACAGCGTGGCTGGCAAGAAAGGGTATTAAATAAAAAAAAGTAATGACATGGCCTCCTTGTTCACCTGATCTGAACCCCATTGAGAACCTGTGGTCCATCATCAAATGTGGGATTTACAAGGAGGGAAAACAGTACACCTCTCTGAACAGTGTCTGGGAGGCTGTGGTTGCTGCTGCACGCAATGTTGATGGTGAACAGATCAAAACACTGACAGAATCCATGGATGTCAGGCTTTTGAGTGTCCTTGCAAAGAAAGGTGGCTATATTGGTCACTGATTTGTTTTTGTTTTGTTTTTAAATGTCAGAAATGTGTATTTGTGAATGTTGAGATGTTATATTGGTTTCACTGTTAAAAATAAATCATTGAAATGGGTATCTATTTATTTTTTGGTTAAGTTGCCTAATAATTCTGCACAGTAATAGTAGTCACCTGCACACACAGATATCCCCCGAAAATAACTAACACTAAAAACAAACTAAAAACTACTTCCAAAAAAATTCAGCTTTGATATTAATGAGTTTTTGGGGTTCATTGAGAACATGGTTGTTGTTCAATAATAAAATGAATCCTCAAAAAATACAACTTGCCTAATAATTATGCACTACCTGTATACTTCTAGCATCAATACCATATTATGGTTCTACAATCTGACAGGTGCGCTTTATATGTTGTCCATTTTTATATCTACATTTTGTTGTTGAAATGTTATTAATCATTGTGCACATATTTACCTTCCTGAGCGAGGCTCACAGGACCGCTCTCTTCCTCCTGCTCTTCTGCTTGAGAAGTTGGGGTGGTGGGGGGGGGGAATCTCCTCAGCTTGCTCCTCAGCAGGAGCTGGGGTTGGGGAGTGGGAGGGCCCTGGCTGCTCCTCTTCATCCATCTCCTCCTCTGCCGCATCCTCCTCTGCCGCATCCTCCTCCTCCTCCTCATCGGCCTGGCGCCTTCTGCGCTTGGCGCGGATAACTGGCATTGGAGCTCCTATAATAACACAATGTTCATATATTATAAAAATGTTTTCTAATGACGTATGCAAATTCTGTGTACTCTGCTGTATTGTATATGAATACAAATTGATTTATATAGACAGTTAACCAATGGGACAATGTTATATTAAAGGGTCTTGTGGGCACTACAGGGGACTGAGCGTGAGCTGGGATGCAACCATGTTAAAATGAGCTGTTTTTGTCTCCTTTGTTTTGTTCAGACCATCTCATGTTAAAAAAAGGGCCTGATGGAGCACACGGGATTACTATAACAACCCCACTCCTAACACAGGAATTTAGTGGTAATCTATATATATAAAACTCAACGTGTGTGTGTGCATAAATGTATGTATGTATGTATGTATGTATGTATGTATGTTCCAGCATCACGTACAAACGGCTAAAGATATTTATATGAAACTTGGCACACAGGTTACTTATATGTCAGCCACAAACATAGGATAGGTGGTTTAAACCTTACCCACCTCCACTTGCCATGGTCGGGGTTTTTCTTTAAAGTCCCATGCAAAGCAATGGGAAAATTATGTTCCCACATAACTTCTGTGTTCCTGTCTGCTGTCCCATGTCTTTTTTCAACAGTACTATGAATACCTTGGCCGGTGGTGATATATGTTAGCACAACATGGCATCTTGGTTAACAACATCTGACCTTACATGAATTACATATGACCTTACATAACTGTCACCAAAGGAGCTGCGGTGGCTCCACGCGATTGCCACTGCACTGACAACTGATTCACCTCTGCAGCTAGGGGTTCGGATCCCGCTCTCGGCTACCTGTGAATTGAGTTTGGTGGTCTCAGCCCCGCCCCTGGTGGGTGTGCTATGCGAGGTTGGGTTGGGAGGACCCCCTCACACCCGCCATTGCCAACCGGGGCATGGAGAAAGGTGGCAGATTGCCTCTGGGGGAGGCCTCCCAACTCCTGCAGGCCGGCTCCTCTCTCTTTCGAGTTCACGCACAAAATACACTTTTTTTAAAAAAAACATAACTGTCAACAATAACTTACCTGGATGATATTTAGCCCGAAGACGTCTGACATGAACCATTTGGCGCCTCTTCAGGTCAGACCACTTCTTAACAATGGCCTTGTGGTCATGTTGGCCGCCAAAGTCAGCGATTAGGGCGCTGACCACAGCCCTTTTCTCTGGCTGCCTCCGCAGCTCATCGTATCCTGTTTCCAGGAACTTCTGCAAGATGAAGAACAAAGTATATTGTAATACTTCTGTTGACAGCCTTATGGATATATGACGTAAATGTATGCTATTCAACAATTGGAAGCATTCTCGCCTTATTAATCAATGACAGGGGTAACATGAAAGATTTTATATCCTGCCATTTCGGTCGCCACCTTTTTTGCATAAATATAGCAGCCATTATCATTTGCATAATTATGAATATATTATTAACAACACAGGATACACGTATAGGGGAGATATGCGTTGCTAACTCTTTTCCCTGTCAGGAGCCTAACGCCCCGGGGGGTCAGAGACGGGACCTTTTTCGGAGGACCACTGACGTATGTACCCGTCGCAGTTTTTTGTGATGTCACTCTTTAGGTGTGTGCACATTTTTCACTGCATCCGGGTGGAGTTTTTGGGTTGTGTTTTGCACGCCACAGGCTTTTCAACAGGAAAAAAACAGCTGGAGGCAGAATGGTTGCAAAACACTACGTGTTTGTTACTTAACTCTGGGTTTCAAGACCAGTCCACCTCCAGCTGTTGCAAAACTACTACTCCCATCAGCCACGGTCTGTCAGTGCATGCTAAGAATTTTACTTTTGCTGCATCTAGGGTGCCACAGTTTAGAGACCCGTGCATAAAGGCCTGAAAAATGGGGGCCTGCAGAACTTACAATACTAGAAGTGCCAGCATTCCCAGGCATGCTGGAAGTTGTAGTTCTGCAACATCTAAAGGGCAATATGTATTCGAACGTCCTTGGGCCTTGAGGACACTGAAGTCAGGACGTTCGCATACGTCCTATGTCCAAAAATTTTTTTAATTCATTATGCTAAATAACAAGGAAAAGTGCCTAAATACACATTTGCCAACCAGGGTGTCTGCAGCTGTCCAGGCATGCTGGGACTTGTAGTTTTGTAAAAGCAGGAGACACATTTTTTGTGAAATACTAATATATGATCATATATACTAACTTTTAAACTAGACTAAAATGCTGGGCTGGGCTGGGACTTGTAGTTTTGTAAAAGCAGGAGACACATTTTTGGTTAAATACTAATATCTGATCATATATACTAACTTTTAAACTAGACTTAAATGCAGTTGAAGATGATGAAATAACAGTGGTCAAAATACTTACACAAATCAGCAACTTTTCCTCAGACTTAGTGAAATTGCTTCCAACCATGTTGCTGTGTGATTGCGCTGCGATCATAAGTTGGAAACTGGCAAGGCTCCAGGAAATGGTCGCGTGTTGTTCGCGTGTTGATTGCGCTGCTTGGACCGAGATGGGTCCATATGGCTTCGGCTGTATGGACCACAGTAACTCTTTTCCCTGTCAGGAGCCTAGGAGCCTAACGCCCCGGGGGGTCAGAGACGGGACCTTTTCGGAGGACCACTGACGTATGCAACCGTCGCAGTTTTTTGTGATGTCACTCTTTAGGTGTGTGCAAATTTTTCCTTGCACCGGGTGGAGTTTTTGGGTTGTGTTTTGCACGCCACAGGCTTTTCAACAGAAAATAACCAGCTGGAGGCAGAATGGTTGCAAAACACTACGGGTTTGTTACCTAACTCTGGGTTTCAAGACCAGTCCACCTCCAGCTGTTGCAAAACTACTACTCCCATCAGCCACGGTCTGTCAGTGCATGCTAAGAATTTTACTTTTGCTGCATCTAGGGTGCCACAGTTTAGAGACCCGTGCATAAAGGCCTGAAAAATGTGGGCCTGCAGAACTTACAATACTAGAAGTGCCAGCATTCCCAGGCATGCTGGAAGTTGTAGTTCTGCAACATCTAAAGGGCAATATGTATTCGAACGTCCTTGGGCCTTGAGGACACTGAAGTCAGGACGTTCGCATACGTCCTATGTCCAATAAAATGTTAAATTCATTATGCTAAATAACAAGGAAAAGTGCCTAAATACACATTTGCCAACCAGGGTGTCTGCAGCTGTCCAGGCATGCTGGGACTTGTAGTTTTGTAAAAGCAGGAGACACATTTTTTGTGAAATACTAATATCTGATCATATATACTAACTTTTAAACTAGACTAAAATGCAGTTGAAGATGATGAAATAACAGTGGTCAAAATACTTACACAAATCAGCAACTTTTCCTCAGACTTAGTGAAATTGCTTCCAACCATGTTGCTGTGTGATTGCGCTGCGATCATAAGTTGGAAACTGGCAAGGCTCCAGGAAATGGTCGCGTGTTGTTCGCGCAATTGCGCATGCGCGATCGAAAAATCGCAATCGCAATATGTATTTTGGTTAAAATATCATACATATTCGATTTCAGAGTGCTGCTACAGCAGTTTTCGAAATATCTGCAATAAATTTCGCATTCGCATGTTGCGATATTTCGATAAAATATCAGGAATATTCTGAGCCAATCAGAGCGCTCCTCCAGCATATCTCGAAATTGCGCAATAAATATCGCATTCGCATGTTGCGATATTTCGATAAAATATCATGAATATTCTGAGCCAATCAGAGCGCTCCTCCAGCATATCTCGAAATTCCGCAATAAATATCGCATTCGCATGTTGCGATATTTCGATAAAATATCACGAATATTCTGAGCCAATCAGAGCGCTCCTCCAGCATATCTCGAAATTGCGCAATAAATATCGCATTCGCATGTTGCGATATTTCGATAAAATATCACGAATATTCTAAGCCAATCAGAGCGCTCCTCCAGCATATCTCGAAATTCCGCAATAAATATCGCATTCGCATGTTGCGATATTTCGATAAAATATCACGAATATTCTAAGCCAATCAGAGCGCTCCTACCGCAGTTATTAAAAAAATCGCAATTATTTTCGCATTCGCAATAGCGAAAAATCGCATTCAATTAATTTCGATAAAATATCACGAATATTCGAATTTAGCGAATATATCTCGAATATTCGAATATATATTCGAGATATATCGCGAAATCGAATATGGCATATTCTGCTCAACACTAGTATTGGGGTTATTGCAGAGTATTGGGGGGTTATTGCAGAGTATTGGGGGGTTATTGCAGAGTATGGGGGGGTTATTGCAGAGTATGGGGGGGTTATTGCAGAGTATGGGGGGGGTTATTGCAGAGTATTGCTGGTATTGCAGAGTATTGCTGGTATTGCAGAGTATTGCACAGGGAGGGATAGATGGCTGGATCTGTGACTGCATTTGTCACAGATCCAGCCACGGCAGCTGCTGCTGCCACCTGCTCTCCCCCCTCTCCTCTCACACTGTACCGATCGGTACAGAGAGGAGAGGGAGGAACCGACGTCATCACATGACGCTGGTTTGTTTACAAGTGATCGCTCCGTCATTTGACGGAGCGATCACGTGGTAAACGGCCGCTATCAGCGGCAATTTACCGCGATCTGTGATGCGCCGGGTCTTCTAGACCCGGTGCTCACAGATGATTCCGGGAGCGCCTCCCAGAATAACTCCACCGCGCTGTAGACGTGTTTTGTCTATAGCGCAGTGGTAAAGAGGTTAAAATCTATCTTGTTAGTGGGTCCTGAGGACAAGAGTTGAGAACCACTGATCTAGGGTAATTGACCAAAACCATATAATATTAGGTCAAACCTTAACACTTTCAAAGTTTATGCAATCAGACAGGCCCTTGCACTACATAGACAAAAAAGAGACAAAAATAGAAATGTATTAAGAAAAAAACTGAATTAAAAATAGTCCTTTAGAGAGAGGATACAGAATACATAATTTTATATCTCTGAAAATAGGAACTGTAAACACAGATGTGTAGAGCGGGATCAGAGGTTCGTCCTTTGACAGTTCCGCCTCTACATGTTTCGCTGTATGACCGCTTCTTCGGGAGTATATTCTCAAAGTTTATATGTATAGATATCTCTAAAAATAGATAAACATATAAATATTTGCACCTAGACACAATGGAAAAAAGGCACAAAATGTACATATAACAAAATTAGAAAGATTTCAGACACAGTATGAAACCAAGATATGTCTGCCACGAATCTGGACCAAGTCAAAAAATCAATCAGGTAGTATGAAGTCCATTATACAAATCCCCCCATATATACATGTCGACCCTGGACAATTTTGATGAATTAAACTAAAGCCGTGTACACACGATCGGTTCGTCTGATAAAAACGGACCGAAGGACCGTTTTCATCGCACGAACCGATTGTGTGTGGGCCCCAACTGTTTTTTATCCACCGGTGAAAAAAAATAGAACCTGTTTTAAATTTTTCTTATGGTTAAAAAAACTATTAAAAAAACGATCGTCTGTGGGGAAATCCATCAGTCAAAAATCCATGCATGCTCAGAATCAAGTCGACGCATGCTCGGAAGCATTGAACTTCATTTTTCTCAGCAGCACGTCGTAGTGTTTTACGTCACCGCGTTGGACACGATCGGATTTTTAACCGATGGTGTGTAGGCATGACTGATGAAAGTCAGCTTCATCGGACATCCGATGAAAAAATCCATCAGATATCCGATCGTGTGTACAGGGCTTTACCAGCAAAGAACCAACCCTGAGCAACAGGACCTCACAAGCCCCAAAGGGGCAGTTTCCTGGGCGAGTGTGGGAGTCAGGTCACAGTAACAAATAGACAAAAAGTTGTCAGAATTACATAGTTGAAGGTAAATCTAATGGAAACTGAAAAACAAAAGTTGTATAATGTGTATCCAATTTTAGTCAAACCCTACTCCACTCTATCTAGGCCTAAGTAAGGGAGAGCTAGACCCTGTCAGGTTGTCATGGTTATCTCTGTCCCACCATTTTTGTCCCATGGATTACAAAGGAAGGAGAAACTTTTTAAGAAGGAGACAGGTGTCGATAAAAACCAGAGCTTTGGACTCTTTTTGTTCTATCTGAAATACTAAAATTGAGAAATGTCTGCATTTTTTGCCTTTTGTAAGAAGAATAAAATAAACATAAACTATTACATTTGGCGTTACCAGGTCTAGGGGTGTGAGCATTCTCAAGGCACTGGAGGAATGACTGGTGTGGGGCCAACTTTTGAGGATTATGGGGCTATTACATGCCTGGTGAGTCCTACAGTACTGGATCAGCATTACTGAACTTAGGCAGCCCATAGTTGGTGCAAATTCCTTTCCTGCAACCACAGGTTGCAGGAAATAAATTTGCACAATTCCCCCATCAACACAGACAGTGTTTACAGGGGAATTTCTCCTGCTGAGCAATTGTCTTGTCATGCCTTCAGCAAGGTTTTCTAATGATATGTATAATACATTGTAATATCGCCATCTAGTGGCTCTTTTACATACTTAGTATCTGTGAATAATTTACTGAAGGTAGGTAGAGATTGTTGCTTAAAAGCCACCATAGCTTCCCATAATTCCTGTGGACTATACCATGAGGTCTGAGAGACAGCCCTCAGTAGCCATCTTCCTTCTTCATCCATGCACCTTCTCCAGAGAACTCCACACCTAATCAGCTGCAATTCTAATGTCAGCCTAATGGAAACATCGCCGGTATGTTCACAATCCCTTTCCCTAGTTAGACTAGTGTGTTAGGACTATATATTTGTATATTGTGTATACTGATTGTATGTTAATTATTTTACTTTAGTTTTACTCTAACTTCCCTGCAATAAAAGTTGAAAAAAGGAACCTTGCGCCAGCCTCAGTGAGTTGTTAAGGGATGAGAGTTAGCTGTCTGTCTAATTATACCTCAGCCACGTATAGTGAGGACAGAACATGTCTTCTCCTGGCAGGAGCGGGCAGGGGAAAACAGTCCCTGCCAGGAGAAGACAGTGATAATTGCTAGCGGCTATAGCAGCCGCATGCGAAGATCTGAAGCAAATCCAGCAGGCTGGTTGTACCCAAGTTGATTGCTCCATCAACTTGGTACATTTAGCCTGCCCATTAATGGTTCGAATCTCAGTAGGTTCTTGCTGACATCCTGATTCGAACTGTGTGTGGCCGGCCTTAGCCAGTAAAACAGCACAAGGAACAATGAGAAATACGCAAGTAGGTAAATCTTATTCTATAATGGACAATGACACACTGATTTGTTTCTATAGATTACTGCACTTTTCACATCAGCATTGCCCTGTGCACTGTTATAATAAATAACTCTCTACATTGGTGCACAGAACATGCAGATACTGTATTAATATTGGCTAATGTCTTTTCAGAACTCCATAAATAATAAAAAATAAGTGTCCTTGGTGGCATTCTGCATTTAATCAGGCCCTGCGGGAAAACCAGATATATACGATACGAAATTGTACTGTAGATGAAAATGTCAAAGAACACTCATTATTTTTGGAGTGTTCTCTGGCCTCAAGCAACGGAATTTGTCTTTTCCTAATTAATGAATTCTGTGGAAAATATCACAATATAATTTTATTGTGCATTTGTTAAAAAGTGTTCCAATGTGTGATATTTTATTTGGGAAAGTTATAAGTCAATAGACTGAAGAAAGCTTGATAAAACATAACTTTTACTTTTGAAATTTAGCTGACTATATATTTGGATCTGCTGTTTCTTTTGACATGTGCACCTGAGCCACAGGAAATCCGAGGTGGATGGGTGTCCGGACATCCATCCACCTCGGAGCCTTATATTATAACCTGCTGGGACTTGTAGTTCTCCATCTTCTCCTGGGCTCACAGTGCATGCAATCCACACCCATCCACCTCAGAGCCTTATTGTATGTATAACCTGCTGGGACTTGTAGTTCTCCAATCTCCATCTTCTCCATGAGCCCCAGGAGAAGATGGAGAACTACAAGTCCCAGCAGTCTAAATACAATAACAGGCTCCAAGGTGGATGGGTGGGGATCAGGCAGTGCACCACTGTCCACTGATGACCTAATGGGGCGATCAATCAAATCAAATCCATTTTGAATTGAATTATGTGGCTTGGCTGGCTTACCTTGGCAGCGCCAGCTTCGCTCCGCTCGGGCAGTGTGAACTTCAGAGAACGTGCCGCGTGACGTCACTTCTCTGTAAGACGAATGGCAGGAAGTCACAGTAGTAATGCTCCCGGCGTCCATAGAGAGGCACGGGAAGCATATCATCGCTTTTCAATGCGCCCATAGGCAAGATAAAAGCCCGCAAATGAAGCGCCATGTCTAGATTGCAGTGACGCGGCGCTTCATAGGGCAATGGTGGCCGGCGCTCAATCCCAATCCATTAAAGATTTTTTTTTTTTTTTTTAAGTTTCTTTCTTAAAGGGGCCACACAAAAATAAAAATATATATATATTTTTTTTTGCCTACAGGAGGGGGGGCAGCGCCTGGGCGCCCCCTATGGGCAGGCTGCCACTGTCCAAACATAATTTAGGTGCCCTGGTGTTATCATTGGCATTTGACTGTATTCTAACCTTATGTGCTGTTTCATACTTTACCCGCATATGTTTTTATATTTTTGTATAATAAAAATATATTTTTTTGTATAAACTTGTTTTGTGTATCCCAAGATAGCCTATAAAAGCCCCTTTATTATGTTTGCAGGATATTCATTTTGGTTAAAGCGGGATTCCAATCACATTTTTTTATTTTCCAAAGAATACCATTTCATCCCGCATTACAATGTTACATTTAAGTTCACTTACCATATTTAAATCCGTTGCCGATCGGCCGAGTTATAATGAAAAGAGACTTTTAAAATCTGTTTCCTGATGTTCTCATATTGCTTGTGGGCATGTGAAGCCCACAAGTCAGTTACTTCCTGGACGCCGTGACGCGAGTGACCAGGACGGACCACCTGTCCCGCCCCATTCTCGTGTATGCGCCTTATAACATAAGCGCAGCGCCGTCAACCACTCGGGTTGCCATCACAACGTGCATCGTCGTCGGAAGCAGGGCTGGGGAGTCGGAGGAAATTTTGGGTACCTGAAGTCGGAGTCGGAGGAAATTTTGGGTACCTGGAGTCTGAGTCTGGAGCCTGGAGTCTGAGTCGGAGTCAGCAAACAATGCAGCGACTCCAACTCGGACTCCTACTAAATTTAGATTGTCGGAACATTTAGGAGTCAAAACATTTATCTACCAACTCCACAGCCCTGGTCGGAAGTGCCGGCTGTTGTGATGGCAACCAAAATCAATAAGAAGAACAGTGTCAACAGGAAGAACAATGTCAAGCCGCACGTCCTTCTCCGGTTCAGGGTGCTCTGTGACTGTGGCCGAGAGATCAAAACAAAGGGCTATTTCCACATTGAAAATGGCGCCGAAATCTTCAGTGATCACGTTACTTCCTGTGTCGAAGTCCCGCGGTTACAGCGCTAGGAGTTCCGCACTGCATACTGGTAAATGATAACACGTTTCCCAGGAGCAGTAGCGCGCTGAGGAGCACGAGGGAGATGACGTCAGAATCCTAGGTGATTCAGAAGGCAGATTTCGTGGGACCGCCTAGCAACAAGTATTTCCAGGTGAGTAAAAAAAAAATATCCAATTCTTTTTTTGCAGGGTATTATATGCACATTATATGCACATTAATGCCATTAATGCCATCTTGTATTTTTGGTGGAAACTCCACTTTAACCTGGGCCTTAAATGCCACTTAAATATTAGGGGCACTCATCTTTAAAATGTTACTGAACCCACAACAGTAAAATCAGTCTGTATATGCAGTAAGTAAAGCATACTTGTTATACTCACCACGGAACCTAAGAACCTAAGAATCCTCTGCATTGTGTAGAAAGGCTGTTTGATCCTTTCTTCTCTGATCATCCCCTTCTCCAAAACATGTTCAGATAAGACAGAGTTACTGGAATCAGACTGCACATGCTCAGTTTGGTGTATTACTTTCTTGGGAGAGTGCATGTGATCAGCACAGGGTTAATCAGCACTGTCCAGACCAAGGGTCAGGGGTGGTCCTGTATACTTATAGGACAGCCAGTGCAGTTTGAAAACTCCTCCTACAAGCTTTAACCAGCCACTGATAGAAGTCACAAGACTGCTTTATACTGCTGGTGAGAAAATGTATTTAGCAGTTTATATTCAAATTTGAAAATGATTGCATTTCAATGTTCTGTATATAGTGGGAGACCAGATATAGTGAATGCAGGTCCTTGGTTTTAAAGCGGTAGTTCCCCCTAAAAAAAATTGTTACCCTTAGATTGATGCTCATTTTGTCTAGGGGAATCGGCTAGTTGTTTTAAAATCGAAGCAGTACTTACCGTTGTAGAGAGCGATCTTCTCCGCCGCTTCCGGGTATGGGTCTTCGGGTCTGGGCGTTCCTTCTTGATTGACAGGCTTCCGACAGGCTTCTGACGGTCGCATCCATCGCGTCACGAGTAGCCGAAAGAAGCCGAACGTCGGCGCGGCTCTATACGGCGCCTGCGCACCGACGTTCGGCTACTTTCGGAAAATCGTGACGCGATAGATGCGACCGTCGGAAGCCTGTCAATCAAGAAGGAACGCCCAGACCCGAAGACCATACCCGGAAGCGGCGGAGAAGATCGCTCTCTACAACGGTAAGTACAGCTTTGATTTTAAAACAACTAGCCGATTCCCCTAGACAAAATGAGCCTCAATCTAATGGGCCGTACAGACGACCGAACGTGTCTGCTGAAACTGGTCCGCGGGCCAGTTTCAGCAGACATGTTCGGTCGTGTGTAGGCCCGAGCGTGCAGGATTCCAGCAAACATTTGCCCGCCGGGCCTTTTCCCAGCGGGCAAATATTTCTGGACTTGTTTTAAAACAGTCCGCTGGAATCCTGCCCGCTCGGACATGTTCGGTCGTCTGTACAGACCTACCGTACATGTCCGAGCGCCCGCCATCCCTCACATGCGTCGAATGACTTTGACGCATGCGTGGAAGCATTTAACTGGCAGGGCCGCCCACATCGCCGCGTCATCGTCGCGGCGACGCCGCGGACACGCCCCGTGTATTGTTTACGCGCGGATTTCTGTACGATGGTTAGTACAGCCATCGTACAGAAATCCCCGGGCAGACATGTACGGTGAAAACGGTCCGGCGGACCGGTATCATCGTACATGTTTGCCCGTGTGTACGCGGCCTAAGGGTAACAATTTTTTTGAGGGGAAACTACCGCTTTAACAAGTAGAAATGTATGTTTTTTTTTTTTCATAGATTTTTTTTTTCTTTAAGTGTTTTAGAAACAATTAGTTCTTTGATTACAGTTAATACTTTGCTTTTATGTGTGGGAAAAAAATCCATTTCCATAGTCTTTTATAAGGTCTTCATGCATACATTCTCTTGTAGTTACCGTAATATGAATTAAAAACCACAAGTTTAAAAATTAATTTAAGAGAAGTTTGTTCTTCTGCATAGCCAAGGCTCCCATCCACTGGAAAGAGAATGCCTGACTAGTAGTAAGTCCAGGGGCGGTCTGACCATTGAGGCACTCGGGGCACTGCCTGAGGGCCCCATGCCACTAGGGGGCCCTATGAGGGTTGCCAGGCTCAGTAAAACCAGGGACAGTATGTAAAAATCTGTGTTTTTTTTTTACATCTGTTCCTGATATGTCTGAAACCGACATGCTTTTGATGTGAAAATCCTGAGATTTTAGCTGCCCCGCCTCTGCACTGCCTCCAGGCGTGGTGGCCATCTGTAAGCCCAGGGGCCCCATAAGTTGTCAGTCCGCCCCTGGGTAAGTCACTGTATGTGTGAAACAGCGGAGGTGTCACAGGTAACCAGCCTGACAGGTGCCCTATAATAATTAGGAGGAAAGAAGATCGCTTGATTCCTCTATGAACACAGTCAGTGTTGATGGGGGAATTCCAATTGTGTTCTCCCAGTGGTGGGGGGAGCTGTCCCTGCCGGGAGAACGCAGTGATTAATGTTATGCCCTGTATACATGATCAGTTTTACGACCTGAAAACCGTGTTTTTTGTTTGTTTTTTCAGCAGGAAAATGGCTGAAATGTGTCTTGCATACACACGGTCACTCAAACCTTGTCTGAAATTCCGAACATCAAAAACACAGTGACGTACAACACATACGACTAGCCGAGATCAATGAAGTTAAATAGGCAGTTCGGCTCTTCTGCTTGATTCTGAGCATGCACGTTTTTTTCCTGTCATAATTGCATACAGATGACCGCGATTCCCGATAGGAATTTTGCCTGTCTCGAAAATTTCGATCCTGTTCTCAATCTTTTCTTGGCAGGAATTCTCACAGAAAAAGTGTGATGGAGCATATTGTACACACGGTTGGAATTCCTGACAAATAGCTCACATCGCACTTTCCTTGTCGTGTGTACGAGGCATTAGTGGCTATAATAGCCGCTAGAAATAATTGCATGTAAAATCCTACATGTTGGTTGCACCCAAGTTGATCGATCAATCAACATGGGTACATTCAGCCTGCCCATACATGGTTCAACTCTTGGCTGATCCCTACTGTATCGGCTGAGACAACCGTCTAGGGGTTGTAAAGGTACAATTTTTTTCCTAAATAGCTTCCTTTACCTTAGTGCAGTCCTCCTTTACTTACCTCATCTTTCGATTTTGCTTTTAAATGTCCTTATTTCTTCTGAGAAATCCTCACTTCCTGTTCTTCTGTCTGTAACTCCACACAGTAATGCAAGGCTTTCTCCCTGGTGTGGAGTGTCATGCTCGTCCCCTCCCTTGGACTACAGGAGAATCAGGACGCTCTCTACGTTGCAGATAGAGAAAGGAGCTGTGTGTTAATGGGCATCCTGACTCTCCTGTAAGCCAAGGGAGGGGGCGAGCATGACACTCCACACCAGGGAGAAAGCCTTGCATTACTGTGTGGAGTTACAGACAGAAGAACAGGAAGTGAGGATTTCTCAGAAGAAATAAGGACATTTAAAAGCAAAATGGAAGGATGAGGTAAGTGAAGGAGGACTGCACTAAGCTAAAGGAAGTTATTTAGGATTTTTTTTTTTTTACCTTTATAACCCCTTTAAAGCGGGGGTTCACCCAAAAAAATAAAAAATTAAAATTGCATCTAGCAGATCCAGCATACTAAGGACAATACATTTCGGCAGTTTTTTTTTTCTCGGTACATACCTTTTATATCCTGATGTTGTCCAGGGTTTCCGGGTTCCGATGACTGCGTGACTGGGCGTTCCTATCCTTCCGTTCGATGATTGACGTCTTGTGAAACAGGTGACCTGTCGCACAACGCGTGTCACCAGACGTCGGGAAATAGCCGAGCTGCGAGTCGGCACTATACGGCGCTTGCGCAGTCAGCTCTACACGGCGGGCTCAGGCGCCGTATAGTGCCGACTCTTGGCTCGGGTATTTCCGGAAATCTGGTGACGCGCGTTGTGTGACAGGTCACCTGTTTCTCAAGACGTCAATCATCGAACGGGAGGATAGGAACGCCTAGTCCCGCAGTCATCGGAACCCTGAGGCTGGGATAGGAACGCCCAGTCTTGGAGTCGTCAGAACGCGGAAGCCCTGGACAAAATCCGGATATAAAGGTAAGTACAGAGCAAAAAAAAACTGCCAAAATGAAATGTTCTAACTATTGTACTTTTAGTGTAAAAACAATCGTTTTTTAGGGTGAACCTCCACTTTAAGGCTGTCCCTTGCTGTTTTTCTTCTCTACCAACAGATATCCAGTCTCAGTCTGATGCCGGGTACAGACGAGAGGATTGATCCGCGGATACGGTCCGCCGGACCGTATCCGCGGATAAATCCTCTCGAGGATTTCCGCGGATTTGGATCCGATGGAGTGTACTCACCATCGGATCAAAATCCACGCCGAAATCCCATCGCGATGACGTGTCGCGCCGTCGCCGCGATGATGCGGCGACGTGCGCGACGCTGTCATATAAGGATACCCACGCATGCGTCGAATCATTACAACGCATGCGAGGGAGGGAATCGGACGGATCGATCCGGTGAGTCTGTACAGACCACCGGATCGATCCGCTGAAGCCGATTCCAGCGGATAGATTTCTTAGCATGCTAAGAAATTTTTATCTGCTGGAAATCGGTCGGGCCGAAAAAAATCCGCGGAAAAAGATCCGCTGGGATGTACACACCAGCGGATCTATCCGCTGGAACTGATCCGCAGATCAATTCCAGCGGATAGATCCTCTCGTGTGTACGGGGCCTGACGGTCAGCATCATTCAACCTACGTCTTCTGAGCCCAGGTTGTCCTGAACCCACTCCAGCCTGCGATTAGACAGTGAAAGGAGAAGCAGCTCAGTGACAAATTCATCTCTCTGTCACTTTTTTTTATTCTCTTTTTTTTTTGGAGCTTTAGATATAAAAGGACAAAACAAAACCTGAAAACAAAAACAGTGCATAGTACATCATTGACAGTAACAAACAATACAGTGAAAACAATCAACTTATTGTCACAAATAAAGGTAAGAGGATAAAAGCAAATAACTGAGGCCAGTGATAGTCAGCTGTACACTTCTGGATTATTATACACGCACAATGAGAGTAAATGAAAGTACAGTATAGAACAACCCAACAGCTGAGGATAGGTTCTGTGTAGAGATAACAAGTATGCAGTACTGGAGTATTGAGTTCTACAAGGTGAATGAGTAATTGTCATTGTTCATTTCCTACAACTAAGATGAAGGTTGCAGTATCTGAGTTCTCCAATCATAGGGACAATCTCTGCTATTGTAAGTTTCCGTATACCCAGGGCCGCCATCAGGAATTATGGGGCCCCTTACACAGCTTCAGGCATGGGTCCCCTGGAGCAGAGAGCCGCAAATTGAGAAGCGGGGGGGGGGGGGGGCTTTACAAAAAAAAAGAGGAAATAAAGAAAAAAATATATAAAAAAATGTTTTATAAAAAGAAGGGGGGGGTTGTCATCTGGTGGCCCTGGGGATCTCCGGACCCCTAAAAAAAAAAAAAAAATTGGCCCTTTAATAACAAATAAAATAAAAATATATTAATAAAATATATATTTTTTTTATAAAAAAAAAAAAAAAAAGGGGGGTTGTCATCTGGGGCCCTGGGGACCTCCGGACCCTTAAAAAAAAAAGTTGGCCTTTTAATAAAAAATAAAATAAAAATATATTAAAAAAAATATTTATTTTTTATAAAAAAAAAAAAAAAAAGGGGGTTGCCATCTGGGGCCCTGGGGGCCTCCGGGCCCCTTACAGGTGTACTGCCTGTACCCCCTGATGGTGGCCCTGCGTATACCAGGGACATGTAGTTAGGGAAGGCAGGTGAGGCAGCGCAGAGCCTCACCTGCCATGAACATAAAAAAATGAATTAAAAAATGGTCAGAGCTTGGCGACCTTGGGGGGTAGGTAGCTAAAGTCCTACCCCACCACTGGTCAAAATTTGGGGCTATGGTTCAAGAGATACAGGGATCCATGCGCAGCCTGTCAGAAGCTACATACAGAGCTGCCAGTGTAACCGCTTGCCGATCGCTGCATGACGATGTACATTGGGAGAATGGAACGGCTGCACAAATGGGCATACCCGTACGCCCCTCCGTCATCGCAAAGCTAGCGGGCGCATGTCGCCGGAGGCACGCGCATGCACCGTAGGAGAGTGCCTGTGGGTACCCCAGACTGGATGTCCGCCGGTGGCCCGCGATCGTGACACAGAGAGGCGGAACGGGGAAATGCCTATGTAAACAAGGCATTTCCCTGTTCTGCCTAGTGACATGACAGGGATCTACTGCTCCCAGTGATCGGGAACAGTGATCTCTGTCATGTTCTAGTAAACCCATCCCCCTACAGTTAGAACACACTGAGGGATCACACTTAACCCCTTGATCACCCCCTAGTGTTTAACCCCTTCCCTGCCAGTGACATTTATACAGTAATCAGTGGCTATTTTTAGCTCTGATCGCTGTATAGATGTCAATGGTCCCAAAATAGTATAAAAAATTCCGATCTGTCTGCCGCAATGTCGCAGTCATGATAAAAATTACTAATAAAAAAATATATATGAATAAAAATGCTATAAATCTATCCCCTATTTTGGTGTGCGATCACATCAGGAGTAGGTTGCCGGTTTTGTGCGTGGCCACCCCAGACCCAGAAGTGTCAGATCTCGTACTAGGTATGTGATCTGGTGAACAGCGGCTGCCCTGCCGCAGTATATCTACGGTGGGCAGTCCATAAGTGGCTAAACAGTCTGTTCATGCTGGAAAACCCTCCAATGTGGCTGAAATACAAAAATGTCTGCAAAGTAGAGTGGGCCAAAATTCCTCCGCCTCCGCTTATTGCCTCAAGGCTGTTCCTGCTGCCAGAACAGAGAAGAAATGCCCCCTAGTCTGAGGCTCCTCCTGGTAAGTCACAAACTCTGTCACAGCAGAGTGTAATGTTCCAGGTGTGCTTCTGATTGTCACTCTGCTCCCTCCTATACTGCCCTCCACTACCCCACCTCCCATCATGCTGTCCCCCCCATACTGCCCTCCACTAGCCCCCCTCCCATAATGCTATCCTGCCCTCCATATAAAATGTTTTAACAATAAAACTATGAAAAATAAAATGGTAAAAAAAATTATAAATACAATTTAAAAAACGAATGACTCCGTCCACTGCCCTACTGACACCGTTCATTGCCCTACTGACACCGTTCATTGCCCTAGTGACACCGTTCATTGCCCTACTGACACCGTTCATTGCCCTAGTGACACGGTTCACTGCCCTACTGACACCATCCACTGCCCTACTGTCCACTGGGCTTCTGATTCCGTCCACTGCTCTACTGACCATGTCCACTGCCCTACTGACCATGTCCACTGCCCTACTGACCATGTCCACTGCCCTACTGACCATGTCCACTGCCCTACTGACCATGTCCACTGCCCTACTGACCATGTCCACTGCTCTACTGACCATGTCCACTGCTCTACTGACCATGTCCTCTGCCAGACTGACCATGTCCACTGCCCTACTGAGTACTGACCATGTCCACTGCCCTACTGACCCCGCCCCTGACCCCACCCACTGCCCTACTGACACCGTCCATTGCCTCACTGACACCGTTCATTGCCCTAGTGACACGGTTCACTGCCCTACTGACACCATCCACTGCCCACTGGGCTCCTGATTCCGTCCACTGCTCTACTGACCATGTCCACTGCTCTACTGACCATGTCCACTGCCCTACTGACCATGTCCACTGCTCTACTGACCATGTCCACTGCCCTACTGAACATGTCCACTGCCCTACTGACCATGTTTACTGCATTACTGACCATATCCATTGCCCTACTGACAACATCAACTGCCCTACTGGCCACGTAAACTGCCTAACTGACCACGTCCACTGCTCTACTGACCATGTCCACTGCCCCTCAAAAAATCACAATAAGCATTGGTTTGCGCAAAAGTTATAACATCTAAAAAATAGGGGATATATTTATGGATTTATTTATTTTTTTACTAGTAATGGCGGCGATCTGCAATTCTTATCATGATTGTGGCGGACATATCGGACACTTTTGACACTATTTTGGTACCATTCACATTTATACAGCGATCAGTTTTATAAAAATGCACTGATTACTGTATAAATGTGACTGACAGAGGAGGGGTTAACCCTAGGGGGCGACCAAGGGGTTAATTGTGTTTCCTAGGGAGTGATTCTAACTGTGGGGGGAGGGGACTCACAAGGGGAGGAGACCAATCGGTGTTCCTCTGTACTGGGAACACACCATTGGTCTCCTTTCACCTGACAGGATGTGGATCTGTGTGATAACACACACAGATCCACGGCCCTGCTCTGTTACCAGGCAATCGTGGGCGCCCGGTGGACATCGCGGCATGCGCATTGGCTCCCAAGTGATGCGTGCGTGCCCCCTAGAGGGCCGGGATGCTGAGGATGTCATATGACACCTGGCCAGAACGAGCGCCGCACCGCCCAGCCATCATTTGACTGCCGGCCGGCGTCAATCGGTTAATATCCCTTTAATACATTTTAAAATATATACCATACTTTGTGGACTCTATAACCTTCCTACAGACATTTTGGCTTACAAACTTTATAACAGAAACAAAGAAAAACACTAGTCTTTTTTTTTGTTTATTTAGCAAAAAATAAAAGTACCCAGTGGTGATTAAATACCACCAAAAGAAAGATTTATTTGTGTGGAAAAGAATGATAAAAATGTCATATGGGTACAGTGTTGCATGACCGCGCAATTGTGATTCAAAGTGTGACAGCGCTGAAAGCTGAAAATTGGCCTGGGCAGGATGGGGGTGAAAGTGCCCGGTACTGAAGTGATTAAAATACATCACATTTTTCCTCAATGGCATGCTTGGAAGATGTATTTCCTTTTGGCTCGGTTTCCACTTTTGCGACTTGTCATGTGACTTGGGACTGAAAAGTCGCATGACAAGTCGTACCCCATGATTTCCAATGAGAACCTTTCATATCTGTGCGACTGAAAGTAGTTGGTGCACTTCTTTGGTCCCACTTTGATGCGACTTGAGGTCCATAGAAACAGAGCCTTAGGAGACAGAGTCTTTTTTTTCGATTCCATTTATCGCACGATTCTCCCATCATTGATTAGTAAATTGTTTGTTTTAAAAAAAAAATCCAACATGTCCAATTATTAAAATTCGATGGCCGCACGAAAATCGGCTGTTGCTGCAGCCCACTAATGGTGCGAAATACGAACAAAAATTCTTAGATAAGATTCTTAGATAATGTGAAACTTAGCCCTGGTTCACATTGATGCTACTTTGAAATTGCGCTACTTCACTTGAAGTAGCATGATTTCAAAGTAGCAAGGTCAGCGCTATTTCAGCTGCTACTTGATAGACATCTGTGTGGCTTCATGCATAGATGTCTATTGAAATCGCACCCATGGGCGTCCGCTGCATAAGGCAAGGGGGGCAATTGACCCCTCCTGGAAAATCGAGAAGTTGTTGAAAAGTAAAGACACCCCTCTGCGACTGAAGCAGTGAGAGCGCCGCGGTGACAGGCAGGTTAGAACAGGGAGAGAGAGGCGAGCTGCTGGCCGTTGCGTTGTAAGGGTGGGAACAGGGGGTGGTCTGGTGCGGGGTGACACGACTGCACCTGACCAACCATCTCCTTCTCTCGTTGCCGCAGGCTGTCTGAGCGGTCCCAGGCACAGCGAGCAGAGTGAAGCCGCCTCCCCTCCAGTGTTTATGTGTACACAGGGGGAGGGAACCTGCTGTGCCTGTGCCGCACTGATCTGAGGTACTGAATGGGATGGAGGGAGGGGGGTCCGTCTGTGCGGAAGGCGGGTTTGTGCTGAATGGGGGGGTCCATCTGTGCTGAAGGGTTGTATGTACTGAAGGGGGGTCCATCTGTGCTGAAAGGGGAGTCTGTGCTTAAAGGGGGTCAATCTGTGCTGAAGGGGGGGTCTGTGCTGAAGGGGGGGTCTGTGCTGAAGGGAGGGGTCTGTGCTGAAGGGAGGGGTCTGTGCTGAATGGAGGGGTCTGTGCTGAATGGAGGGGTCTGTGCGGAATGGGGGGTCTGTGCTGAAGGGGGGTCCATCTGTGCTGAATGGAGGGGTCTGTGCAGAATGGGGGGGTCTGTGCTGAAGGGGGGCCATCTGTGCTAAATGGAGGGGTCTGTGCTGAAGGGGGGTCCATCTGTGCTGAAGGGGGGTCTGTACATTTTCTAGTCTATATTTATATGGGCATGGAGTGAAGCTGAATAATCTCAAGAGCTATTTCACACTGCCAGCTGGATGCATTATTGGTAAAGTGCCGCTAAAAAACGGCGCTTTACCACCCTTTTAAATGCCCTATTCGGCCGCTAGCCGGGCACTTTTAACCCCCACTAGCGTTTGAAGAAAGGGTTAAATGCGACTGTGTATCGCCGCTGCCGAAGCGCCCCCCCCCCTGAAAAAATTTCAGTGGACGCCCATGATCGCACCTGAAATCGTCGAAAGTAGTGCAGGAACTACTTTTGCAAATCGGTGCAGCACTGCACAATCGGTGTCGCACCGATTGGAACAGTGGCATTGCCTCCAATAGGCTGTGTTTTGATCTCTCAAATCGCACGACAAATCCCTCCAATGTGAACCTATGCTCAGATTGTAAACTCAACGAGCAGGGCCGTCTTGTCCATTCTGTATTGAACTGTATTGTAATTGTACTGTCCCCCCCCCCCCTCTATATTATGCTCAAACTGTTGGCGCTATATAAATCCTGTATTATAATAATAATAATAATAATAATAATAATAGAAGACTTTTGAAAGTTGCGGCCTACTTTCAACCATTTCCACCAAAATTTGCATTCCGAAGCAGAACCCGGTGCAACAGGTTGGAAGTCAGCCAGACAACATCACCGTTCTTCAATCGCGTTTCGCCCCGAGGTTCTCCTTTAAGCGAAATCTCCTACACCCATTCCTCTGAGACTTCGCTCAGCGTACTGTCTGCTCCTCGTGTCCTTATTATACTTTTACCAGCAGATGGAGCTGCCATATTAAGGTGTTGCATGTGTTTTTATATATTTATTTATTCTGCAGTTTCATGCATTACGGAGCACAGAGAGAAAAGAGAGCGAGAGCACCAGTACCAGGGATGGAGAACATTAAGGAGACCTGGCTGTTCTGCTTGTCAAGCGGCAGGAAGAGAATATAGCAATCCTGGTGCCTCTGAGCTGACAGCTTGGGAAGAGCACTGGGAGCCGAGCTCCTGGCTGTCATTACCCCTGTGCTAGAATATCTCAGTTCCCCCTCATCAGGTAAGATCACTGTGGCTTTTCTTGTTGCTGCCGCCTCCTCCAACACATGGTCTGAAAATCATTGCAATTGTCATTTTTTGAATGATCTGATTTGCACAGCTTCCTCACCCGCTTTTGTATTTCTCAGCTATCTGTTGCAAGTTAGCCAAATGCATTGCTTGTTTGTTTGTTTTTTTTGTTTGTTTTTATCATCCTTTTTTATTTTTTATATATTTTTTTTTTTAGAATGCTTGTAGCAATCATCATATGCTTATTTAATACTTCATCTGCTGCCACCCATAAGAGAGAAGAGAAGCCTGCTTCCCCCGATACAACAGGCTTATCACACATCCACATCAGACCTCTTATTGGAAGCCTCTGTTTATTAGATCTGTTGCTATTTTGCTGAGAAAAAAAAAAAAGACACATCCTATAGGCCTCAGGGATTTTTTTTTCCCCTCTTTACCGGCTTTAGAAAAGGCCTTTTCAGACAAAACGTTATGTGTTTTCTGCAGAAAAATCTGAAATATTTCCCCCGTCGCTCCATCATTCAAGTTAAGTTGGAACGATCAGCTCTGAATATTTAATCTAAAGGCAATCATTTGATTATATAGCAGGATTTCCTTTTTGATTTACGGCTTTGTATCGTGCTGTTTCCATCCTGATTTCCAGAACAATGAATGCAAAAGAGGTCACTCGATTAAAACTGGGGTTGTCTAGAGTCCAGTTTGGTTGGGCGTTGCCATCTGTTAATGTTCTAATTGTGTTCAGCACGTTCCTTTGTTGAGGGATCTCGGCAGAAAAAGGTTAATTGCAGGGAAATCATGCAAAGCGATGGTAATGTATGCAGATTGGGAGGTATTCTTTAACTAAGGTAAAGGTTGGGTGATTGCAAAGTAATCAAGAAGGGAAGTCTCCCTACTATATTTTTAATGTCTTCATGACGGAGGGTGTGGCATGGCAAGCTTTGCGCTTAATTTGAAATAGCCAGCCCGTGATATTTGTCGCTGATTAGTATTATAGCTGTAAATGCACAAAAAAAATAAAAAATGTTCATTAAAGTGTACATGAACTCCAGCAATATATTTATTTTATTTGCTTCCTTTTGTTAAATATACCATTGGAAGCGTTTTGTTATATCTCGTCAACAAGTGCAAAATCCAGCCAGAGTTCTGCCTCTGGACTGTTATCAGTTATCAGTTCCCTGCTATCTCTGGACTACAGCTTTCTTCCCTGCTAGCTTTGGACTACAGCTTTGTTCCCTGCTAGCTCTGGACTACAGCTTTCTTCCCTGCTAGCTTTGGACTACAGCTTTGTTCCCTGCTAGCTCTGGACTACAGCTTTCTTCCCTGTTAGCTTTGGACTACAGCTTTGTTCCCTGCTAGCTTTGGACTACAGCTTTCTTCCCTGCTAGCTTTGGACTACAGCTTTGTTCCCTGCTAGCTTTGGACTACAGCTTTGTTCCCTGCTAGCTTTGGACTACAGCTTTGTTCCCTGCTAGCGTTGGACTACAGCTTTCTTCCCTGCTAGCTTTGGACTACAGCTTGGTCCCTGCTAGCTTTGGACTACAGCTTTGTTCCCTGCTAGTTTTGGACTACAGCTTTGTTCCCTGCTAGTTTTGGACTACAGCTTTGTTCCCCTGCTAGCTTTGGACTACAGCTGTGTTCCCTGCTAGTTTTGGACTACAGCTTTGTTCCCTGCTAGTTTTGGACTACAGCTTTGTCCCTGCTAGCTTTGGACTACAGCTTTGTTCCCTGCTAGTTTTGGACTACAGCTTTGTTCCCTGCTAGTTTTGGACTACAGCTTTGTTCCCTGCTAGTTTTGGACTACAGCTTTGTCCCTGCTAGCTTTGTTCCCTTCTAGCTTTGGACTACAGCTTTGTTCCCTTCTAGCTTTGGACTACAGCTTTCTTCCCTGCTAGTTTTGTACTACAGCTTTGTCCCCTGCTATCTTTGGACTACAAAACACCTCCCCCTGGTACAGTTAAGAGACATGGTCATAGGTGTGCACACAGGGTGTGCCAGGTGTGCCCAGGCCCGCTCCTTCCCCCCACATCGCTTCCGGCTTCCCTCCTCTCCCCTTCCATCGTCTGTTGCTGTGGGGAGGCTTTAGGATGAGTGGGGGAAGGAGCCGGTAAGTTTATAATTGAATGGCCTCTACCCTTTCTGAATGAACATCGTAAGTGATCGGTAGTGTGTGTTTGAGCTTTGGGGTGCACACCCTAATGAAATAGGCTGCGCACACCTGTGGACATGGTGCTACCTGACACTACAGTGTTATGTAGTCCTAACACACTCTCTGTCCCAGGGAGACAAAGATGCTTAGTACAGTTGTCACCCTAGGAAGGAAGTGTATTAGGCTGCATTCACACCTGAGTGTCGATCGTTTTTTCCAGCGTTTTGTCGCGCGTATTCATGCATATGTGCACGTTTGCATACAGCGTCGTCCGACGTTTTTGTACTTCGACGGTTTTTATTTTAGCCAATAGGAAAAATGATCATCTTTTCATCACTTGTTGCTATGTTGGTAGATTTTTTTAATCTTCTGCCTGGGTGAAAAGTTCTATTGATTAAAGCGACGAAACGCCCATAGCAAACGCTCGTTGTCGCGCAAGTCGCTTGAATCAAGCGTTTCCATTACTTTCTATGGGAAATGGAAACGCTCAAAAACGACCAAACCGCCCGATATGCGCTTCAGGTGTTCGGCGTCAGGGGCATTGGCGTGCAGATGTGAACCATCACCATAGGGAATAATGTATTTTTTCCCCTCTAGCGTATTTGAGCGTCGCACTTCAGGCGACAAAACGCTCGGGTGTGAATGCAGCCTTAGGGAAAATGTGTAAAAAAGAAAATTAATGCAGTCCTCGCATCTAAAGACTGGTAATGTTTGTTTATTAATAAAGCTCCTCTGGGACTTGCCCCGGGATCTATGTAACTGTTGTTCTTGAGTGTTAGAAAAGTGTTTGTGTGTTGCAAAATCCAATAAAGTGTGTTAAAAAAAAAAAAAAAAAGCTAGTAAGATGCAATACTGTTAACTTTGTTTTTTTGGGTTTAGACACGCTATAAGGCAGTGCAAAAAGCACTGGTGGTGTGCAAAATGAAATACAAGATTTCACCTTATTGTAGTCAGATAATTCAAAACAGATTTTCTTTACTGGATAAGCATATACTTTATATATTCACAGAACTTATATTCAAAGTGTACAGTATGTGTTGCCAAGTATTTTTTATTTAGTTTTGGACAGGGCAGAGAATGGTTAAAACCACATTGGAGTTATTTCCCTTTAAGCTGGTTATACATTATACAATTTTCTTATTCGATTTCCATTAGATTTACCTTCAACTATGTACTGTATATAGTATTGTTATAAATAAATGAGATATACGTTGTTTTAGTGACCTTTCTGTACAGCGTATGGCTTTGTATTAGTTGGCATGTTTGGCAAAAGGTGGCGCCCAGGGGTCAAGTCCTGGGGAAAAAAGTGTGGGAGCTCCCATCCAAGATCCACTCCCCCACCAAAAAAAAATATGATACGCTCATATGCATAATTACTAAACCGCATGTTTTTTTTTTTCGATCCACTGTACCATAGTAATCCTTTATGTTACTGGCCGCTTCCTGTATATGAATTCATCGGGTAGTGTGCGGGTATTCCGTCACTTCCTGCATGCCGCAATGTCTCCTGGGAGCTTTTGTCATTGTTCCCAGGAGACATTGCGGAGGTCTGCTGCGAGTTATCGCGGGATTTAGAAAGAAGCAAGTTCTGACAGTGACTCGAGCTGGGCATTGCCGATTAGTGAAGGATTGGCTCGGGCGGCTCGACTGCTCTCAGCTGCTCTAGTCCTGCAAAGGGAACTGCGTTCCTGCTGTGAAAAAAGTGCAGGAACTCCGTTCCCACGCGTTCCTTGAGCCCTGGTGGCGCCAGTTTGACAATGGGCTGTTTACTAATGTGAGCTTAAAGGGGTTGTAAAGGTACAATTTTGCTTTTAAATGTCCTTATTTCTATTGAGAAATCCTCACTTCCTGTTCTTCTGTCTGTAACTCCACACAGTAATGCAAGGCTTTCTCCCTGGTGTGGAGTGTCGTGCTCCCCCCTCCCT
The DNA here is from genome assembly GCF_905171775.1 of Rana temporaria. NCBI lineage: Eukaryota > Metazoa > Chordata > Amphibia > Anura > Ranidae > Rana > Rana temporaria. The sequence continues at coordinate 174,065,945 of NC_053494.1, read as the reverse complement.
TGGACTACAGGGGAGAGTCAGGACGCCCACTAACACACAGCTCCTTTCTCTATCTGCAACGTAGAGAGTGTCCTGACTCTCCTGTAGTCCAAGGGAGAAAGCCTTGCATTACTGTGCAGAGTTACAGACAGAAGAACAGGAAGTGAGGATTTCTCAGAAGAAATAAGGACATTTAAAAGCAAAATGGAAGAATGAGGTAAGTGAAGGAGGACTGCACTAAGGTATAGCTCCCAACTGTCCCTGATTTCGAGGGACTGTCCCTGATTTGGAGCAATGTCCCTCTTTCGTCCTCATTTGTCCCTCATTTTGGTCTGATCCAGTGCTTTAAGTGGGCCAAAAGAGGTGCCGGTACTCTATTAGGCGCCGGTGCCCCCCCCCCAATACTGATATATATATATATATATATATATATATATATATATATATATATATATATAATGAGCTCTCATGGAGGTAACATGGAGGGAGCTAACAGAAATGAAAATTGTCCATTACCACCAATAAAATGGTATTTCCAATTGCCATCAAATTACGTTTTTTCCTGACCTACCTTGTGGCAGCAGAGCGAGGCAGGCACTGAAGTCGGCGGGCAAATGGGAGGTCTGGTCTAGCACGCGGCCTGGCTCCGCTGCTCTCAGAGTAACTGACTGACTCATCTCCACCCCCCGGGAGCAGGCTGAGCTTGACTCAAGCACGTAGCCGACGCCGCCCGCACGGCCGCGGAGACTACAACTCCCATGATAATTAGCGGCACTGTGGCGACGTCACATGACGATAACAGTCATGATTCCGTCATTCAGCGCCGCAGACGGATCGCGGACAGCCGCGGCGGCTATTGTTTCGCGGTCTGTCTGCAATACAAACAGACAACATTACTTGGGGGGGCACACAGTAAAATTGGGGGGGACGTGGCCCGCTCAGGCCCCACCCTGGAGACGCCCCTGACTACAATGCTGTAGCTAGCTCTCCGCTGCGTTCCGGTACCGGAAACCCACGTACTGGGCGCACGGAGAGGTGCTGGTACTCTCCAGGGCCATTTTTGGAAGTGGCGGTACTGAGTACCGCCGCGTTCCGGCCCACTTAAAGCACTGGTCTGATCTATATAGCTGTATATAAAATGCACTTTTTATCTATCAAAAAGTGTTTCCCAGAGCTAAACCTTTCATCTGACTTCTAAATTGCTGCATTTGTAAATTCCAAAAGCCAATATAAAGGAATAGTGGTAAAAAAAGCACTTGTGGGTTTAACTCATCTTGTTTTTTTGTAAAATTCTCCTTTAAGGGGGTGTGGCAAAGGGTGTGTCCTAGGCCTGCATACCTTTGCTGATAGGTGTCCCTCATTCCCATCTCAAAAAGTTGGGAGGTATGCTAAGGTAAATGAAACAATTTTTAGGGGAAAAAATGCCTTTACAACCCCTTTAAAGCGGGAGTTCACCCGAAAAACAATTTTTAACATTAGATTGATGCTCGTTTTGTCTAGGGGAATCGGGTGTTTTTTTTAAAATCGAAGCTGTACTTACCGTTTTAGAGAGTGATCTTCTCCGCCGCTTCCGGGTATGGTCTTCGGGACTGGGCGTTCCTATTTGTTTGACAGGCTTCCGACGGTCGCATACATCGCGTCACGAGTAGACGAAAGAAGCCGAACAACGGTGCGGCTCTATACGGCGCCTGCTTTCAGAAAATCGTGACGCGATGTATGCGACCGTCGGAAGCCTGTCAATCAAATAGGAACGCCCAGTCCCGCAGCCCATACCCGGAAGCGGCGGAGAAGATCTATCTCTAAAACGGTAAGTACGGCTTCGATTTAAAAAAAAAAACACCCGATTCCCCTTCACAAAATGAGCCTCAATCTAATGTTAAAAATTTAGTTTTTGGGTGAACCTCCACTTTAATAAGCAAGACAAGTGTGAAAATGTTGCTGTCCATTGTAGCAACAAAACTCTAAATAGTGGCCCGGATTCAGGTAGAATTGCGCATTATTTACAACGTTTTTGCCCTGCGCCCCCGCAAATTTGCTCCGCTGCCCTTGATTCACGGAGCAGAAGCTCCATAAATTGCGCGGGCGCGCCGGCAAAATGCCCGGCGCAAGAGCACACAATTTAAATGATCCCGTAGGGGGCGGGAATAATTAAAATTAGGCGCGTTCCCGTGCCGATCGTAGAGCGCATGCTCTGTCGGGAAACTTTCCCGACGTGCATTGCGGCAAATGACGTCGCCAGGACGTCATTTGCTTCAAAGTGAACGTGAATGGCGTCCAGCGCCATTCACAATTCACTTACGCAAACTACGTAAAATTCAAATTTTGCGACGCGGGAACGACGGGTATACGTAACATGGGCTGCCCCTGCTAATAGCAGGGGCAGCCTTGCGCGAAAACCGCCGTACGTAAACTGCGTACGCAGGTCTTGCGCAACATTGTGAATCGGTGTTCGTATGCAATTTGCATACTATACACTGAGCACAACGGGAACGCCACCTAGCGGCCATCGCTAGAATGCAGCCTAAGATATGCGGGCATAAGAGCCTTTTGCCGCGCAGATCTTAGGCTGCAGTCGGCGTAACGAGGTTCCTGAATCAGGAGCACTCGTTACGCCGGGGGAAGTAAGCAATTGCGCTGTGTAACCTATGGTTACACAGGCGCAATTGCTTCTTGAATCCACCCCATTGTCTGTATTGTCTGAGCTGCTAACTTACCAAAACATTTATTCATTCATTTATTTGTTTTTTTTGCTTTGACTGCTTGTAAGTTCTGTTCGTCTAGTGCTGGAAAACCTTTGGATAGTGGTATATATCGTTTTTTTTTTTCTCTCTTTCTTGGCAAGCTAGAGAAGCAGATTTCCATGGTTTTCTTCCAGATTGGAAACTAATTGGGCCAATGTAGACAACAGTTAAAACTATTTATTTTTAGGTTTGGCTAGAGTGGGAAAGCCTTCCCTTGCCCTCATTTCCTGGCTAGAGGACATCCAACATCATCTAAGGCTGGATTCACACCAATTTTTACAGCTTTTTGCATATTTCTCAGGGGAGGGCTGGGCCGGGGGGCAGGGTGGCAATTGCCTCCCAGGCTGCCCTAACTTATGTTCAAAATGCCCGCTACCATTTTATTTTTCATTCTTGAAAGAATCCCATTGAGAACATCCTATTGATGACGAAACTGTATCTAACGGAGATCTATGCTGATGTATATTTATTTATATATATCACATCCTGATAGTTTTTACTATCGAGTGTTCTGTGACTCGGCTTTGTTTTTGTATTACTTTCTGCTCTGTGTATCACACGCCAGCTGCTGCCTATTTAGTTGTAATTTTTAGTCTATCAGCGCAGTTTTTTGTTTTTCCACTAGCTGTTGTATTCCAGGAGTTGTAGTGAGAGCCCCTGACACCCCTAGCTGACCCCCAACCCCCATACACCTCATGTAACCTGCCCCAGTTATCAGGCTGCATTGATGGGCACTGGAGTTGGCTGCACTGATGGGCACTGGTGAGGCTGCATTTAAAAACCAGGTGGGCCATGGATGGTGAGCTGATTCAGCAGTTCAATGGGCCACTTGACTGGACTTGCCCCCCAGGCCTAAGGCTGCCAGCCCTCCCCTGATATTACTGATTTGCACTACAGTCCATTTAACATGGTTACCTATGGAACATGTTCTGTAGTGCAAATCTGCAAAATGCAAAAAGCCAGGGCTCGACAAATCCCGGTCGCCAGGGCGACTAGAAATAGCCTCCTGGCGACTTGGCTTGGAAGGTGGGCAAAAAAAACAAACAAAAAAAATGTTTTGTTTTGTTTTGTGAAGTCCCCAGCTCTTCCTTGTGTGAGTTGGCGCCATCTGGTGGTGGCCGTTGGTATTACATGTTAAGCATTACAAGTTAAACAGCAATTCTAATGTCATTTTTCACTATTTTCACTGCCATCTTCTTCCCTCTAATTAAAACCCCCAAACATTATATATATTTTTTATCCCAACACCCTAGAGAATAAAATGGCGATTGTTGCAATACTTTCTGTCACGCCGTATTTGCGCAGCGGTGTTACAAGCGCACTTTTTTTGGAAAAAATTACACTTTTTTTAATTAAAAAATAAGACAACAGTAAAGTTATCCCCATTTTTTTGAGTGCACCTGTGTGTAATTTAATCTCAGTATAAATACAGCTGTTCTATGAAGCCCTCAGGGGTTTGTTAGAGAACCTTAGTTGTGACATGACAAAATGTGGAAAATTTCAAGGGGTATGAATACTTTTTCAAGGCACTGTATATACAGCTTCCACCCCGAGTCCTGATCTGCCTGCACAGAACAATGGAACACAGAGACCCAGTAAAAACATCACTAGCCTTGGGAATAATTGTATAAAATAATTCTAAAATAATTGTATTAAAAAATCAGCTTTAACAATTCTCCTATGGGTCACAGGAGTGCAATCCGTTTTGCAGTATAGCATAGGAGTCCCTGCCAGCGTCGCCATCCAGCCGCTCCATGGTGTCCCGCTGGCCGGGAGGTCAGCTAACAGATGCTGCACCTCTCAATGCTCCTATCTCCACCGAGCCCTGCCCCGCCCCTCCGCTGCACACACACACACAGACACAAATTACATTTAAATTTACGGCAATACAATACCATTGGCAACAGAAAAAAAGGAAAAAAAATAAAAAATCGGCGTGGGGTCCCCCCCGAAGTCAATACCAGACCCTTATCTGAGCTGCAGCCTGGCAGGCCGCTTTTATGAATGCTGGGTCAGTAACGTCACAAGGGGTCGGTGCCACCAGGTGACATCGGCAGCTGCCCCTTACCTAAATAAGAACTGTCAAATGGCGGAGCCTGCAGTCGGCGGTAAGCCTTCATCGCGAGCGGAGCTTTTTTTTTTTTTTACGGGTCCGGCAGTGGCAGCAGGCGTCATGATTGACGATGGATCTACATCGGGGGACATTGTTTTTTTATTTTTAATAAAGGAATTGTCAAAAACTGTGTCTGTGATTTTATTTCCTTTTGACACTTTTTTGGGGGTAAATGGATAGGGGTACAGTGTACCCCATACTCATTCACATGGGGGGGGCGGGATCTAGGCCCCCTTGTTATAGGGGTCTTTCAGATTCTGATAAGCCCCCTGATCTGGTATGTTTTTGCTGTTCGTTTAAATAAAGACAACCTGTTTGGTTTGGAGTGCGGCCATCTATCCTTCATTTTACGCCAATGCTTGCCTAGTGCACTGCCAGCACCCTTGGAATCCTACACCTGTGTATGACCCTATAGCAGACCCACCTTGAGCGGTGATTTTCCTTCTTCTATTGCTTATGGAGACAAGGTAGTTTGGGGTGGGAGGTGCAGAGCCCCCCATGCCCCAAATCATCCCCCATGTTGAGGGTGTGTGGCCTGGTATGGTTCGGGGAGGGAGCGAGTGGCTCTTCTGCCAGGCTGCATGCTTGGATAATGGCCTGGTATGGAGTTTGGGGGGGGGCCACGTAATTTAAAAAAAAACATTTGGTGTTGGGTTCTCCTCAAAATCATTTTCAGATCTAAGAGTCTGGTATGAACTTTGGGGGGGGGGACCCCAGACTGTTTTTTGTTTGTTTTTTTGGATTGGGGTTCTTCTTAAAACCAATGTTTTTACTTTTTTTTTTCATTCAGCTGTTAGCGGGGAAGCCAGTTGACAGCTGATGACTCACGGCCAGCTTCCTGGCCTACTCCTTAACAACCAGCTATTCACTGGGCCCTTATTGGGCATCGAGCTCCCCGCAAATGTGGGTGTTTGCCAAACAGGCGAAGTTCGGGCCGAACTTTTGCTCGGTTTCAACTGTTCGCCCAACTCTATTTACAAATATTATTGAAAGTGAACGTAAAAGAGAATCCCAAATTTTGGGTTGTCCTCAGAAAAGTAAAAGGGGGACATGTTCCAAGCAGGACACCAGTTCTGGTGACCTGGGTTCCAAGGAATTCCCTTAACATCTAGCCGACTAGCCGCCGCAGTTTTACGGCGGCAGGTCGGCTCGGCTGCACGAAACAACGTAATATTACGTCAGCTTGCATTTCAGCCAATAGGGGCGCGTGCGCGCGGCCCCCCGCTCGCCCCTGGTGCCGATGCGCGTGCCCGGTGGGCACGATCACCGCCAGGCACCCACGATCGCTCGTTACAGGACCCCCTGGTCCTGTCAGGGGGAGAAATGACGAATCGTATGTTCATACAATGTATGAACAGCGATCAGGATGGGATGGTGGGTCAGCAAGTAGCAGCTCTGGAGGACAGCCAGCAGCAGCCACCAGCCATACACGCCTCGGGGACAGCGGGCGGACCCGCCTATTTTTAATCTGATCAACTTAAAAAAAACAGAAGAGGATCCGCCCTTTTTTTGTCTGGGTGAATCGAATCGGAGGGCCCATAGACTAGAGCGGCTGTGTCTGTGTCTGCTCTGCATATGCAGAGTGAATACAGACCTGTTATCTGCCCCCCGCACAGTTAGAAAGCACTGCCTAGGAGCACATTTAACCCTTTTATTGCCCCTGATGTTAACCCTTTACCTGCCAGTGGTCATTAGTACTGATCTCTTTATTAGTGCCACTGGTCCCCAAAAAGTGTCACTTAGTGTCAGATTTGTCTGCCGCAATGTTGCATTCCCGCTAAAAATCGCTGATCGTCGCCATTACTAGTAAAAAAAAAAAAAAAATCAATAAATATATTCAACAGTTTGTAGATGCTATAACTTTTGCACAAACCAATCAATATATTCCTATTTTTTTTGTTATTTATCAAAAATATGTAGCAGAATACATATCGGCCTAAATTGATAAAGACATTTTTTTTTTTTTTTATTGGGTATGTTTTATACCAGAAAGTAAAATTTTTTTTTTTTTCAATTGTGTTTTCTTATTTTTAGTGCAAAAAATTTAAACTGCAGAGGTGATCAAATAAAACAAAAAGAAAGCTCTATTTAGCACTTTAAAAAGGACATCAATTTTATTCAGGTATAACTTCACACTATCGTGTAATTGTCAGTTAAAGTAACGCAGTGCCATATTGCAAAAAATGGCCTGGTCATGAAGCGGGGTTAATCCTTCTGGGGCTAAAGTGGTTACCAGTACAGCTGTTGTTGGAAAATACAATACAAATACATTACAACACTTGTCAGGAATTTTCGTGCCTTTAGTAAACTCTTAGGGGCAGATTCACATACAATTGGACAGGCGCAGCGTATCAGAGATACGCTACGCCGCCGTATCTTACCTGGCTTAAATTTGAATCCAGGAAGAATTTGCGCCCGTAAGTTACGGCGGCGTAGTGTATTTCTGGCGGCGTATTTGAAATTGGGCGGGTTGGGGGTGGGTTTCATTTAAATGAAGCGCGTCCCCGCGCCGAATGAAATGCGCATGCGTCGTTCCTAAATTTCCCGCCGTGCATTGCGCTAAATGACGTCGCAACAACGTCATTTTTTTAACTTAGACGTGACTTACGTCCATCCCTATTCACGGACGACTTACGCAAAAAAAAAAATTCAAATTTCGACTCGGGAACGACGGCCATACTTTAACATGGCAAGTCTATCTATACGCCACAAAATAGCAGCTTTAACTATACGCCGGAAAAAGACGACTACAGACGACGTAAGAGAATGCGACGACCGCGCGTACGTTCGTGGATTGTCGGAAAAAGCTCATTTGCATACCTGACGCGGAAAACGACGCAAACTCCACCCAGCGGACGCCGAAGTATTGCATCTACGATCCGAAGGCGTACGAAGCCGTACGCCTGTCGGATCTTACCCAGATGCCGTCGTATCTTGGTTTGAGGATTCAAACTAAAGATACAACGCGGGAAATTTGAAAGTACGCCGGCGTATGAGTAGATACGCCGGCGTACTTGCTCTGTGAATCTGCCCCTTAATTTTCGATATGAGACTAGCATGAAAAAACTACCAAAAAAAAACAAAAAACGGAAAATCATATGTCCGATAATCTCATGGTGTGTACCAGGCAATAATCTAAGGGATCAGCAGTGGCAGCCTACGCATTTCTTTCATGAAGCAGTAAATACAGCTGCATTAACATAAACATTGGTTATAAAAATTAAGTTACACCCATTGGTTTTATGGCTACAATTAGGTCTTCGACTAAAACACATAATGTGTTTTATAGCTTCTTATAACTTAATAAAGCTTCATTATTTTATTGGATGCCTGCTAGAGAGATCTAACATTTCTCAGTATCTATTTAGCTACTTCATGGGGACCGGGTTTATTGTTCAAACGTAAGCTTTCAGCCACAGGGACACGTGATTCTAGAGGAGAAAATGACACTTGTTATTAATTACAATACATCATTAGACCGCTTGGGGGGTTATTTACTAAAGGCAAATCCACTTTGCACTACAAGTGCAAAGTACACTTGAAAATGCACTGAAAGTGCACTTGGAATTGCAGTTGTTGTAAATCTGAGGGGGACATGCAAGGAAAATACAAAACAGCATTTTAGCTTGCGCATGATTGGATGATAAAATCAGCAGAGCTTCCCCTCATTTCTTATCTACCCCTCAGATTTACAGCATCTGCACTTCCAAGTGCAATTTCAAGTGCACTTTGCACTTGTAGTGCAAAGTGGATTTGCCTTTTCGTAAATAACCCCCAGAGTTACATTGTAGATAAGGTTAAATAAAGACAATAGTCTATCCAGTTCAACCTGTGTAGGTTTACGTGTGTCAGTGTCTATAACTATTTTCCATATCCCTGTATGTTGTGTTCTTTAACCACTTAAGCCCCGGACCAATATGCTGCTAAATGCCCAAAGGCATTTTTACAATTCGGCACTGCGTCGCTTTAACAGACAATTGCGCGGTCGTGCGACATGGCTCCAAAACAAAATTGACGTCCTTTTTTTCCCACAAATAGAGCTTTCTTTTGGTGGAATTTGATCACCTCTGCGTTTTTTATTTTTTGCGCTATAAACAAAAATAAAGCGACAATTTTGAAAAAAATTCAATATTAACTTTTTGCTATAATAAATATCCCCCAAAAACATATATAAAACATTTTTTTTCCTCAGTTTAGGCCGATACGTATTCTTCTACCTATTTTTGGTAAAAAAAATCGCAATAAGCGTTTATCGATTGGTTTGTGCAAAATGTATAGCGTTTACAAAATAGGGGATAGTTTTTTTTTTTTTTTACTACTAATGGCGGCGATCAGCGATTTATTTTTTTCGTGACTGCGACATTATGGTGGACACTTCGGACAATTTTGACACATTTTTGGGACCAGTGTCATTTTCACAGCAAAAAATGCATTTAAATTGCATTGTTTATTGTGAAAATGACAGTTGCAGTTTGGGAGTTAACCACAGGGGGCGCTGAAGTACGTCCCCGCGGAAAGGCAGGGACGTACATGTACGCCCATATGCCTGTACGTGCCATTTTGTGGACTTACATATACATGCGGCGGTCGTTAAGCGGTTAAAGTGGAGGTTCCACCCTGAAAAAAAAATTTCCTCCAAAAATCTAAAAAAAAAAAAAAAAAAAAAATTACTTACCTGAAATAGCTGTTGCTATGAGGAAGTCCCGCGGTGGATTCCCTTCCTCCTCCTACACTCGGTTTCTTCTTGTGAATGGGGCGTGCTGCATTCTGGGAACTATGTGTATCCCAGAAAGCAACTGGCCCATTCACAAAGCGCCGCGCTGCTCGCACATGCGCAGTAGGAAACGGGCAGTGAAGCCGCACGGCTTCACTGCCTGTTTCCCTTACTGTGGATGGCGGCGCCTAGAGCTGCCAGGATTGAGGATCGGCCTCAGCGGGGGCCGACATCACTGGCGACAAGGACAGGTAAGTGTCCTTATTAAAAGTTAGCAGCTACAGTGTTGGCAGCTGCTGACTTTTAATTTTTTTAAATTTTTTATCGGACCTCCGCTTTAACTGCTTGCCAACCAGCGCACAACGATATATATGTCGGCACAATGGCACAGCTGCACAAATGGGCGTTCAAGCTATGTGCCCTTTAACCGAATCCTGACTGACTCCTGTACATTTACGTCGGCAGAATGGCACAGCTGGGCAAAGTGATGTATATACAGTATACGTCACTCTAAAATTCCCGCCGTGCGCTCTGTGACCATGCCTGCGGGACTCGCGGACTCAATGTCCGCTGGGTCCCGCTATCGGGTCACAGAGCTGCAGAACGGGGAGAGGCAAGTGTACACATGCCTCTCCCCGTTCTGCCTAGTGACACTGTCACTGATTGTCTGTTCCCTCTCATCGGGAACAGCGATCGGTGATGTGCCACTCGTAGCCACGCCCCCTAACAGGAAGAATCACTCCCTAGGACACACTTAACCCCTTTGGCGCCACCTAGTGGTTAACCCCTTCCCTGCCAGTGTCATTTTCACAGTAATCAGTGCATTTTTATAGCACTGATTGCTGTAAAAATGACAATGGTCCCAAAAATGTGTAAAAGTGTCCGATGTGTCCGCCATAAAGTCACAATCACGATAAAAATTGCCGCCTTTACTAGTAAAGATAAATAAATAATAAAAATGCCATTAAACTATCCCCTATTTTGTAGACGCTATAACTTTTGCGCAAACCAATCAATATACGCTTATTGCGATTTTTTTTTTATACCAAAAATAAGTAGAAGAATACAGCCTAAACTGAGGAAAATGTTTATAGATTTTTGGGGGATATTTATTATAGAAAAAAGTAAAAATATAGAATTTTTTTTAAAATTGTCACTCTATTTTTGTTTATAGCGCAAAAAATAAAAACCGCAGAGGTGATCAAGTATCCCCAAAAGAAAGCAGATCGCCGCCATTACTAATAAAAAAAAATCTATCCTTTATTTTGTACACGCTATAACTTTTGCGCAAACCAATCAATACTACAATGGGGGAACTCCTGACTCTGCAGGTCTAGTGCTTTGTTGAGGGAGAGAGGGGCTATTGCTCTGTGGATGGAGAAGGGACACTGTTACTCTGAAGGGGACGCTGATGTTCTGGGAAGGGTGTGGAGGCCAATGGTGCTTGGTAAGATAAGGGTGCCCATATATTTCCACACTTTCCTGTGCCCATAATATGTGCATAGTGTTCTGTGCCCATACACCTCAACACTGTTCTTTACCTATATATCTCCACACTGCCCTGTGCCCATACAGTGTACCTTCCTACTGTTCTGTACCCATACGCCCACGGCTGGGACAGAGGGTGGGCATAAGGGAGCACTGCATTCACCTCCATGGTTTTCTTTGCTGTGCCAGGGCATGCTGTTACTTATAGTGCCTCCAGAGGTTTCTGGTAACCTCAAGACACTCTGGGGCAGATCCACAAAGATCTGCCCCGGCGCAGCGTATCTGAGATACGCTACGCCGCCGTGACTTACTTGTCCTCGGTTCGAATCCTGAAAGAATTTGCGCCGTAAGTCATGGCGGCGTAGTCTATCTCTGGCGGCGTAACGGCGCATAATTCAAATCGGCGATTAGGGGGCGTGTTTCATTTAAATGAAGCGCGTCCCGCGCTGAATGAACTGCGCATGCGCCGTCCCTAAATTTCCCGCCGTGCATTGCGCTAAATGACGTCGCAAGGAAGTCATTTTTTTTAACATAGACGTGAATTACGTCCATCCTGATTCACAAACGACTTACGCAAAAAAAAAAAAAAATTCAAAATAAACGCGGGAACGACGGCCATACTTAACATGGCAAGTCTAACTATACGCAACAAAATACCAGCTTTAACTATACGCCGGAAAAAGCCGACTAGAGATGATGTAAGAGAATGCGACGGCCGCGCGTACGTTCGTGGATCGTCGGAAATAGCTAATTTGCATACCCGACATGGAAAACTACGTGAACGCCACCCAGCGGACACCAAAGTATTGCATCTAAGATCCGAAGGCGTACGAAGCCGTACGCCTTTTTGGATCTAACCCAGATGCCGTTGTATCTTGGTTTGAGGATTCAAACCAAAGATACCACGCGGGAAATTTGAAAGTACGCCGGCGTACTTCCTTTGTGGATCTGCCCCTCTGTGTGTAATTCCTCACCTCAATTTTTAAACACCTTGTTGCTTCTTCCTATGCTCAGCACAGCGCTGCGCTGATAGGCCAAACTCCAGCATTAATATATCTGCTTGATCAGTGAAAAAGAAAATCTTGTTATCTTTTTGTGCTTTTTGTTTTTACTGACCGTTTTCAGGTACATTGTTCCAACCTATCTCTGAGGACTACAGAGATTCTATATTTTAGAAAAGATAAGAGGTGGGGTTCTGTAGTCCGCTTCTGTTTCTGTTATCCTGATATAGTTTGGTTAGTGAGCATTGTAACTCTAGGACTGGAAGGGTGTCAGAATTCTTCAGGTTTACTTAATATAATTAACCCCTTCAGTTCCGGAAGGTTTACCCCCTTCATGGGCAGACCATTTTTTGTGATACGGCACTGCGTTATTTTATTTTTTTATAAATTCTTTTTATTAGTTTTTGCACACAAAAACAGTACAAACAGGCAGGCAACATACCCACCACGACAGTGGCCACGCAGGGCCAACACACACAAAACAGAGGTAAAAAACAACCCCCTGCACAACTCCCTAACCCCCACCCCCCCAATCCCGACCAACACCCTACCCCACAATCCCATCATAAAGGTATTTGTCATAAGCGAAATTAGATGTACTTAAGGTAAAGCACTTTGCATAACTGGAATCTCGACACTCAATCCCAGTGACCTAGCAACTTAACCCACCGTTTCCGAATTGTCAAGCCATGCCTGCCAAACTTTATAAAACTTTTTACCACAACCCCTGGACTTATAAGTAGCCTTGTATAAGTGTATTACCGAATTGATCAGCCCCTTCCAGTATGACACTGTGGGAGCGGCAGTTTTTTTCCAACATAGGATAGCCTTCCTGCCATAGAACAGTCCTATATTTAATAGGGTACGGTGCGCCAAGGAGGGAACAACCTCCTTAATCAACCCAAGAAGGCATACTCTAGCCGTTAGGGGGACCGGAACACTGAGTACCTCTGTTAAACATTCCACTACCCCCGACCAAAAGGTTTGAATGTGAGGACATTTCCAAAAAATGTGTTCTGAATCCGCTGGAGAGAATACACATCTCCAGCACTGACTACTAGTTGATGGATACACACGAGACAATCTGGCAGGAGTATAATAAATGCGGTGCAGAAATTTGAAATGGATTAGGCGGTCCCTGGCTGAGACCAGGTGCTTAAAGGGGTGGTCCCACATATCCTCCCAGTCCTCCCCCTGAATGTCTGGAATCTCCCTCACCCAACGCTCCCGGCATCTGGTGACTCCTAGGGGTGTCTTCGTGAACAATGATTTATACACCGTGGACAAGGTCTTGGGCAATTCCTCATTCCCCAGGAGATTCTCCAGTGCGGAAGGAAGGAATTCTACCTTTCGAACTCCGAACTGCGCCCGAAAGGCATGACGCAGCTGCAGGTACCGAAAGAAGAAGGAGTTTGGCAGACCATGCCTCTCCCTCAGCTGATTAAATGAGATAAGCTCACCCTCTCTAGTGATATGCTCCAACAGCTTAACTCCCCCGCAAGCCCAAATCATCGGGTCCGGAAGGGAGCAAAGGTCAGGTAGATTCGGATTCAGCCACAACGGAGCCGAGGGGGAAACACCCAAATAGGAAGGTGACATCATGGTAGTGGCGGTCTCCCATGCTCTAATGGTGGCTTTCATGGAAACTGTTAAAGGTAAGGAGGACTTTGGTCCTCTATAAAGGGCTAACCGTAGACTTTCATAGGAACCTAATAATGCAGCTTCCAGTACCGTGGCCGTGTCTTCTTCATCAGCCAGCAACCACCGCCTGGCAAACACCATCTGGCCAGCCAGATAGTACTTCTGCCAGTCTGGAAGCGCCAACCCTCCCTGCCCCCACGGCTCCTGAAGAACCTTAATGCTTATTCTAGGTGCCTGTGGTGACCAGATAAACGCCCTAATCAAACCATTCAGCGTGATGAAAAATTTTTTGGGAATCCACATGGGAGAGTGACGCAGGAAATATAATAGTACCGGTAAAAACTTCATTTTGAGCAGTCTAACTCTACCGATTAATGAAAGGGGTAATTTTTTCCATGCCTGTATCTTCTGTTTTAAAGACACCACCTGTGGGAGGAGATTCAGCGACATATAGTCGAAAAAATTACGTCACTTCGCGCAAAGCACGACGGGAGTTACGAAACGGAGCATGCGCAGTAGGTCCGGCGCGGGAGCGCGCCTAATTTAAATGGCACACGCCCATTTAAATTACGTGGGCTTACGCCGGAGGCCGCCGGCGTAGTTTTCATCGCAAGTGCTTTGTGAATCAGGCAATTGCGATGAAAACTTGCGGCGGTGTAACGTATCTACGATACGTTACGCCGCCGCACTTCTACCTGAATCTGGCCCTTAGCCCCTAGATGTTAATCCCTTCCCAGCCAGTGTCATTAGTACAGTGGCAGTGTATAGTCAAAGATAATCTCCATACATGCTCTTAAATATCTCCAAATGTTTTAATGCTCTATAAAAGACAAATAGGTACAGCAGCTGTTAACACTTTTCAGCCATGACAGCCTAGTTGTGAACAAGAATGTCGCAGCTAAAATGCGTTAACATCTGCTGTACCTATATGTCTTTTATAGAGCATTAATACATTTGGAGCTATTTAACGACTTCAGTCCCTTAATGACCAGACCATTTTTTGCGATACAGCACTGCGTTATTTTAACTGACAATTGTGTGGTCGTGCGACATTGTACCCAAACAAAATGTACGTCCTTTTTTTCCCATATATAGAGCTTTCTTTTGGTGGTATTTTAACATTTCTGCAGTTTTATTTTTTGTGCTATAAACAAAATAATACCGCCACTTTAAAAAAATAAAAAAACAACAATATTTTTTACTTTCTGCAATAATACATATCCAAAAAAATAAAAATGTATTCATCAGTTTAGGCCAATATGTATTCTTTTATATTTGTTTGGTAAAATAAATCCCAAACGGCGTTTATTTGATTAGATTGGTTTGCGCAAAAGTTATAGGCCCAGATTCACAGAGAGCGGGCGCATATTACGCCGCCGTAGTGCAAGCAATGTACACTACGCCAACGCAGCGCAGAGAGGCAAGCATGGAATTCACCAAGCCAGTGCTCCCAACGCTTCGCTGGGTTTCGCCGGCGTAGGTGGAAGTGGGCGTGAGCCATGCAAATGAGGCGTGACCCAATGCAAATGATGGGCCGAGCGCCAGACAGATACGTATAACGAACTGCACATGCGCCGAGGCGTGGACGCATTACCCTGCGCATGCTCACAACCACGTCGGAACAACTGCCTAAACTACGCCGGATCACTGCGTACGGCGTGAACGTAACCTACGCCCAGCCAGACATGTCCAACGTAAAATACGCCGGCTTGTGTTCCCTGGTGCAAACCTTTGCATGTCTGCTGCTGGGTTACACCTCCTTTATGGGGAATAACTTTATGCCGCACGTACAACTTACATGCACTGCGTCGGGCGCACGTATGTTCGTGAATCGCTGTATTTCACTCATTTGCATATTTGAATGGCTAATCAATGGGGGCGCCACCATGCGTCCAGCCTAAATGTACGCACACCCTATGCCGGCGTAGGCAAGTTACGTCGGCGGGATGAAGCCTGTTTTTAGGCGCATCTTAGTTTGTGGGTCCGGCGCACAGATACGACGGCTCACATTTGCACTTACATCGGCGTATCTTGTTATACGGCCCAGATCTTGTGAATCTGGGCCATAGCGTCTACAAAATTGGGGAAAGATTTATTGCATTTTTATTTACTTTTTACTAGTAATGGCGGATATCTGTGATTTTTAGCGGGACTGCGACATTGCAGCGGACAGATTGGACACCTAACTGACATTTCTGACACTTTTTTTGGGAACCAGTGACATTATTACAGTAATCGGTGCTAAAAATATGCACTGACATTGTACTAATGATACTGGCAGGAAAGGGGTTAATATCAGGGGCGATCAAGGGGTTAAATGTGGGTTAAAAGTGCTTGCTAACTGTGTGGGGGATGTGCTTTAACTATGGGATGACAGAGATCAATGTTCCTGCTTAGCAGAAACACAGGATCTCCATCTTCCCTACTAACAGAACGGCGATCGTGGGTCCCACCTGCCCTGCTGATTGGCTCCCACTGTGACCAATCACAGCGGGAACAGGTCGTTTGTGTTTTCTAACTTTATGGGGGACTGTGTACTGAAATGTAACAAGTCCCCTATAAAAAAAAAATGAGTGGAGTGTTTGGATCTATCGGAGCTGGAAAGTGTCCGTGAGTGATGTGACCGGCCTGAGGACAGCTGAAAATCAGTATTTACACTGCTCATTTTTATATACAACTTATACAGTGTGCTGTGCAAGCCTCTAATAGAGGGGCTGGCATAGTATTTTAATATTGCCTTAACAACCACTTGCCGACTGGCTAACGCCGATATACGTCGGCAGAATGGCACGGCTGCGCAAAGCAACGTACCTGTACATTGCTTTGAATTTGCTGCCGTGCGGGTGCCCACGGGTCCCGCAGACTCGATGTTCGCCGGGTGCCCGTGATCGAATCATGGAGAGGCAGAACAGGGAGATACCTATGTAAAAAAGGCCTGTACTACTGCTCCCTGTCATCGTGAGCAGCATGGGTGTCCGCTCCATAGGGCAAGGGGGGGCAATTGACCCCCCCTGGAAAATCGAGAAGGTGTTAAAGAGTCTAGCGGCTGCTGGCTGTCTGAGCGGTCTCGGCCCGGATGTCACACAGGCACAGCGAACAGTGTGAAGCCACCTCCCCCTCCGGTGTTTATGTGTACACAGTGGGAGGGAACCTGCTGTGCCTGTGCCGCACTGATGGCTGATCTGAGGTACTGAATGAGATGGGGGTCCACCTGTGCTGAAGGGGGGTTTGTGCTGAATGTGGGGTCCATCTGTGCTGAAAGGGGGTCTGTGCGTAAAGGGGGTCCATCTGTGCTGAGGGGGGGTCTGTGCTGAATGGAGGGGTCTGTGCGGAATGGGGGGGTCTGTGCTGAAGGGGGAGTCCATCTGTGCTGAATGGAGGGGTCTGTGCTGAAGGGGTGTTCCATCTGTGCTGAATGGGGGGTCTGTGCTGAAGGGGGGTCTCAGTCTGTACATTCTCTAGGCTATATTCATATGGGCATGGATGTAGCTGAATTATCTCAAGAGCTATTTCACACTGCCAGCTGGCCGCGTTATCGGTAGAACACAACTAAAAAGTGGCGCTTTAGCTGCGCTATTTGGCCGCTAGCGGGGTGCTTTTAACCCCCGTTAGCGTTTTAAGAAAGGGTTAAATGCGACTGTGTATCACTGCTGCCGAAGCGCCCCCCTCTGAAAAAATTTCAGCGGACACCCATGGTGAGCAGTGGTCTGTCATGTTAGTGGTAGCCCACCCCTGCACAATTAAAATTACTCCCTAGGACACACTTAACCCCTTGATCGCCCCCTAGTGTTTCACCCCTTTCCTGCCAGAGTCATTTACACAGTAATCAGTGCATTTTTAAAGGACTGAACGCTGTATAAATGACAGTGGTCCCAAAATAGTGTCAAAAGTGTCCGATTTGTCCGTCATAATCTTGCAGTCACTAATAAAAAAATTATAGAAATGCCATATAACTATCCCCTACTTTGTAGACGCTCTGGGGCAGATCCACAAAGATCTGCCCCGGCGCATCCTATCCGAGATACGCTACGCCGCCGTACCTTACCTGGCTTTAAATCGAATCCTGAAAGAATTAGCGCCGTAAGTTACGGCGGCGTAGTGTATCTCTGGCGGCGGAATTCAAATCGGCGATTAGGGGGCGTGTTTCATTTAAATGAAGCGTGTCCCCGCGCCGAATGAACTGCGCATGCGCCATCCCTAAATTTCCCGCCGTGCATTGCGCTAAATGACGTCGCAAGGACGTCATTTTTTTTTAACATGGACGTGAATTACGTCCATCCCGATTCACGGACGACTTACGCAAAAAAAAAAAAAAAAAAATTCAAAATAAACGCGGGAACGACGGCCATACTTAACATGGCAAGTCTAACTATACGCCGCAAAACAGCAGCTTTAACTATACGCCGGAAAAAGCCGACTAGAGACGACGTAAGAGAATGCGACGGCCGCGCGTACGTTCGTGGATCGTCGGAAATAGCTAATTTTCATACCCGACGCGGAAAACGACGCAAACTCCACCCAACGGACGCGGGATGTATTGCATCTAAGATCCGAAGGCGTACGAAGCCGTATGCCTGTCAGGTCTAACCCAGATGCCGTCGTATCTTGGTTTGAGGATTCAAACTAAAGATACGACGTGGGAAATTTGAAAGTACGCCGGCGTATCAGTAGATACGCCGGCGTACTATCTCTGTGGATCTGCCCCTATAACTTTTGCGCAAACCAATCAATATACACTTATTGCGTTTTTTTTTTTTACCAAAAAATGTAAAACAATACATATTTGCCTTAACTAAGAAAGAAATGTGTTTTTTTTATGTATTTTTTGGGGATATTTATTATTCCAAAAAGTAAAAAATATATTTATTTTTTTAAATTGTCGGTCTTTTTTTGTTTATAGCGCAAAAAATAAAAACCGTAGAGGTGATTAAATACCACAAAAGAAAGCTCTATTTGTGGGGAAAAAAAGGACATCAATTTTGTTTGGGTATAACGTCAGTTAAAGCGACGCAGTGCCGAATCAGTGCTGAAGTGGTTAAGAAGAGGATCGGACTTGGAGGCGACTTCCATTAAAGTCTTTTTGGGCACAAATTGAATAGAAGTCACTGTGAAGTAGTATATGAACCTTTTCTAAAGTCAGAACAACTTCAGTTGTGCTAATTAGGACCACTCTCATTGACTAACACAGGATTTCACGCGTCACACGACTTGGGGTCTCACAAGGTGGATCTCAAGTTGCGCCAGTGTGAACCGAACCTCTCTGCATGGGACAGCATACAGGAACACATATTAGCTATACTTAACCTTAAAATAAACCAAATCCACACCATTGTTGGAATAATTATGCTTTATTATTGGATTTCAGACAGATATATTTAAATAAATAAATAAATGTAATAACTTAAAGCAGCCTAGCCACTACAGCTCAGGCTGCACATAAATATATTCCAACTTTTCAAAATTATCCAACATAACTGAACTAAACAGATTTGTCCCCCTTTGCATAATAACTATATAACTATATATATATATATATATATATATATATATATATATATATATATATATATATATATATATATATAATATTATTATTATTATTATTTATTTTTTTACAAAGGTGACCATACCACATAATTAGCAGCCGCGACAAAAAGAAAAAAGGGAGGGGGGTTGGGGAACACCACAATCCTGTCTTCTGAGGCGACTGAAAGCTGCTGACGGAACCTTACTTTTATACCCCTAACTAGTACTGGTTCCAACCAGAACCAACTGGTACCAGGCCCATAGCACCTAAAAAAGCGGGAAAAACATGTGTACCCTGATCCCAGGCCATGTGAGCACCAGGTGCTCACCTAAAGTCTGGGAAAGTCACGTTTTTAAACTAACTAGGCCATGTGAGGACCAGGTGTTACCTAAAGAGCCCTAGTAGGCTCCTAAAGGGGGGCCTTGAAACAGTCAGTATATCTTTTTTATTTTAACTATGTCCTGTCGCTTTCCCATGAGAAAAGGGGGAATTTAAACCGTCTCCCCCTTTTCTAACATTCACTTCCAGCACCTTATATATGAGTGCTAACAATCGGAGATTAAGGGTAAATTATTCAGTATAACGAGAAGCTATTTATATTTCACTTTTATGAATAGGCTTCTAGGAGAGTTGGGTGGAGGAGCTTACAAATGTGGATGTAAACTAGGAACATTCCCCAATATTGTCCCACCTCCCACGGCTCTGTTTTCTATGAAGTCCTATGGGCATTGTGTTGATGTTGGATAGCTCTCTGGAAATTGGAAGCATGCAAGGCTTTAAACACATGCTGTAGTTTCCATGATACTGACAAATGGAACAGGGAAAAGCTTGTGTGAGTAATTTGTTTTAGTGGACAGGCTATCAAAGATGGCAGCCCACCATCTGGCAGAGTAGGTGGAAAATTGCAGATTTGGATTGGTCCATTACAGCTTTTTTTTTCCCTCAGCAGTACAGCATTTACACTGAAAATAAGAGAGAGAAAAAATAAATGTTCAGTGGCTTATCTAATGTTCAGAACACAGCTGCACACATTTCTGTCCTCGGGGACTTGCTTGGGTGAAGACTGTCTGAGAAACATCAGACGGCTTTGCCTCCAGAGCTGGTGTCTGTCACTGCCCTGAATTTTTATTCTCATGCACCTGGCTACTCTCTGTGTATTGCAATGAGACTCCAGGGATTTGTTTTCTCCCAGGACATGGAGTCATAGCAGATTGCAACAGGGAACCTAATATAGCTTGGCAGTGATTTGAAGACTAGAATCTGAATACGTCTAATATTAGTCTGCAGGAGAAAAAAAATGCTGGTTGTGAACATTCTAAAGATATGATACACCTGATCTGTAAGCAGGTAATGTTTCCAATTTGTTTTATGTCAAAGTCATAGCTTCGGGGATAAGAATGAGAATATGCTCTGTGTATGTTTAGATTTGACTGAATGCAAGATGATGGCTTAGTAAAAAAAGATATATAAATAAAGGCCCGGATTCAGATAGAATTGTCTATCTATGGGCAGGCGTAACGTATCGCAGATACGTTACGCCGCCGTAAATTAGGGCGCAAGTTCCGTATTCAGAAAGGACTTGCGCCCTAAGTTACGGAGGCATAACGTATGTGCTCCGGCGTAAGCCCGCCTAATTCAAATCTGGATGATGTGGGCGTGTTTTATTTAAATTTCAGGTGACCCCGCGTATTTTACGTTTTTTACGAACGGCGCATGCGCCATTCGTGAAAGAATCCCAGTGCGCATGCTCGAAATTACGCCGCAAATCGTCATTGCTTTAGACGTGAACGTAACTTACGTACAGCCCTATTCGCGAACGACTTACGCAAACTACGTACAGCCCTATTCGCGAACGACTTACGCAAACTACGTAAAATTTTTAAAACTCGACTGAGGAACGACGTCCATACTTAACATAAGATACCCCTCATATAGCAGGGGTAACTCTAGGCCGAAAAAAGCCGAACGTAAAAAAATGCGCCAGGCGGACGTACGTTTCTGAATCGGCGTATCTACCTAATTAGCATATTCCTTGCGTAAATATACGGAAGCGCCACCTAGCGGCCAGCGTAAATATGCAGCCTAAGATACGACGGTGTAAGACACTTACGCCGGTCGTATCTTAGGGAAATCTATGCGTAACTGATTCTATGAATCAGTCGCATAGATACGACGCCGCACACTCAGAGATACGACGACGTATCCGGAGATACGCCATCGTATCTCCTTTCTGAATCCGGGCCAGTGAGTGCTGCGCTGATATATACTGTACCTGTGTGAAATGAAAAATACCATGGCCCGGATTCACAAAGCACTTGCGCGACGTATCTCGAGATACGCCGCGTAAGTGGAAATATGCGCCGCCGTATCTATGCGCCGGACTCAGAAACTAAGATACGCCTGAAAATAGGCTTCATCCGACCGGCGTAACTTGCCTGCGCCGGCGTAGAGTGGGCGCATATTTATGCTGGACGTATTTGGCGCTCCCATTGATTTTTTATTCACATATTCAGATGAGGGAGATACGCCGATTCACGAACGTACGTCCGTCCGACACAGTGCGCGTAAAGTCATATGTCCGGCGTAAAGTTATGCCCCATAAAGGAGGTGTAACTCGGCAGCATCCATGCAAAGGGCTGCACCAGGGAACACAAGCCAAAGTATTTTACGTTTATGTAGGACGTGAATATGACTAAGCGTAGGTTACGTTCACGCCGTAGGCAGTGATCCGACGTATCTTAGGCAGTTGTTCCGACGTGATTGTGAGCATGCGCACTGAGATGCGCCCACGGGACGGCGCATGCACAGTTGGCGATACATATCTGTCTGGCGCTCGGCCCATCATTTGCATGGGGTCACGCCTCATTAGCATGGCTCATGCACACTTCCACTTACGTCGACTTACGCCTTGGAAACCCAGCGCAGATTTGGAAGCACTGGCTTTGTGAATTCAGTGCTTGCATCTCTGCACTGCGTCGGCGTAGCGTAAAGGAGATACGCTATGGCGGCATTAATATGCGCCAGTGTCTGTGAATCCGGGCCCATATATACATCCAAAAAGTGAGAAGAAATTAACTATTTAAATAAAGGACTAATACTCATAAAAAAATGTAATAAAATCCACCGATTCTAAATAAATACAATAAATGTCCAGTGCTGAAAAGTCCAAACAACACTATTAGGTAATCGTGTATTGAAAATGTTTACTCGGTCAAAGATTTCATTCGCTGTGTCTCTTTTATGGGTGTGAATTCCACCATTAGCCTTCGCTTGTGATAGTCTACATCCAATATTCTACTGGAGTTTAAAACCCAAATCCCAGTGCTGTAAGCAGCGGCGACCATTAGGGGAGCCCGGGTGCCGCCCCCTCTCTCCACACCACCCCCTATATGACTAATAGATAGATTCATGCTATGCATGAATCTATACACTGCTGCCTCCCCCTATATAGGCGGTCGGCCCATTTCAGGATGCCACGTGCCTGAATGGGGGTGTTTTTTTGACGCACCTGATTAGAGCACAGAGCATTGCGCCAGGAGCCCACCCAGGCATTACAACAGCAAATTAATATTCTCCTTGCCCGTGGAGAGCAGGAGAATGGGAGAGCCGCCACCACTGAAAGCCCGGAAGAAGCGCGGCATAGATGGGGTAAGTGCACCAGTCCCATCTGCCAATTGACTGAGGGACCGACGGTGGGGGTTGTTATTGATTGCCGCCCTCCCCAAACAAAATTACCACCGGCCACCACTGTGAGTGCTTGCTGTATCTTCTTCAGTGCTCCACCAGCTAGTGAAAATATAAGAGTGGCCCTGTACCTGTTCCCTAGAACCTAGTTATAGGTCTAAGAATGGCTGTTCCCCAATGTCAGGGGTAATCAGATGTGTAGACTCCTTAAGGCTGGGTTCACACTATGTTCACATGCGGCTCACAGCAGGGGTCCAGTGCGTCCCTGTTCACCGTTTCAGGTCCAATTTCAGCACTGAGACAACATTTGAATATTAAATATCACCTTTGTTCAACTTTGTTCTAAATTCCAGCTCCCCTATGTACCAATATAGCATTAATGTACAGTGGAACCTCGGATTGCGAATAATGCGGTTAACGAGCGTTTCGCAATATGAACACTATATTTAAAAAAATCGTAACTTGGTTTGCGAGTGTTGTCTTGCAAAACGAGTGGTGTGCAGTACCACATTTGGCCTGAGGTGGTGGGGGGGGCGCCTGAGCCGATCGGCGCCGTTCGGAAATGCACAGAAAGGCCAGAGGACAGCTTGGCTGACCTCTGCATACCTCGGGAACGCCCTGCCCATTCAAATGAACGGACAGTGCTTCAAAGGCGCCTGAAAAACGCTTTGGAGTGCCACAACACAGGTGCTTTTAACCCCTTCTTCGGCTTCTAGTGGGAGGTTAAAAGCACCCGGCTAGTGGCCCAAAAGCACCACAAAAGAGTCGCTAAAATGATGCAAAAACAAGCGTCACTTTAGCGCTAACACCCGGGAGCTGTAGTGTAAAATTAGCCTAAGGCAAAAAACATAACTTAAAATTCTATTCTATTTAAATCTTAAGAAATACAGTAATTTATTATCAACAGGGTTACCTGCTTAAAATACATGAGAGAATTAGCTGAACATTTTGTTCTAGTTAAAGTTCACAGCCGAATGCCATTAATTTGTAATGTTTGATTCAAACCGTATCATCAAATATCCTGCTATCTTGAAAATGTTCACATTTTAGCAACAAAAATTGCACGGAACTATATGGTGCTTCCTTAATCACTATACTAGGCTTTACCTGGGCTTTTCTTTCACAGGAATTGGTAAAGTGAAATACTGGCATTCGCAGCAAGTCTAGAATTTTAAGTGGATCTTAAGGAAAAGCTGTTCTATTTTTATATGTGACACAGACAGAGTAGGAAGAAAGAGCCTATGTCAGCCTTTTATTACCCACTGGGAAAATATCACCTCACTTCCTGTAGTGTTAAGCCTCGTACACACGATCAGTCCATCCGATGAGAACGGTCTGAAGGACAGTTGTCCTAGGTTAACCTATGAAGCTGACTGATGGTCCGTCGTGCCTACACACCATCAGTTAAAAAACCGATCGTGTCTGAACGCGGTGACGTAAAACACAACGACGTGCTGAAAAAAACCGAAGTTCAATGCTTTTAAGCATGCGTCGACTTGATTCTGAGCATGCACAGGTTTTTAACCGATGGTTTTGCATACTAACGATCGGTTTTGACCTATCGGTTACCAGTCCAGCGGTTAAATTTTAAAGCAAGTTGGCTTTTTTTTAACCGAAGGTTAAATAACCTATGGCACCCACACGCGATCGGTTTGGACCGATGAAAATGGTCCATCAGACCGTTTTCATTGGTTTAACCTATCATGTGTACGAGGCCTAAGTGGGGACAATATAGGAATAATGGGAAATCTCCCCAATTGATATACAGAGAGCAATGATTTTTTTTTTTTTTTAGAGCAGAAAAGTTTTAACCACTTGAGATCCGAGGACGTCCATGGACGTCCTCGGTTTTGTGCGGTGATATCTGAATGATGCCTGTAGCTAGAGGCATCATTCAGATATCACTGTCTTCAGACGGCGATTCTGTGCAACATAAGAATGATCATAGCGGCGCCATCGGGGGCCCGGAGAGCGAATCGGCCGGCGTTTGTTGGGAAAGCATAGAGATGACCAGTCATCTCTATGACCGTCGGAGGTCCGGGCGCGACGTTATGACGTCACTCCCGGTACACAGAAGTAAACAAAGCCGCAATCGCGGCTGTCGGCATTAAATCGGTGATTTTTTTTCACCGATCTAATGCTTGTAAGCCTGGAGGAGAGATGTGGGGTCTTATTGACCCCACATCTCTCCATAAAGAGGACCTGTCACAGTGATTCCTATTACAAGGGATGTTTTCATTCCTTGTAATAGGAAATAAAAGTGATAAAAAAAAAAATATGGAAAATAAAGTGTTAAAATTAAAAAATGAAGTAAAATAAAAATATATATATATTTTTTTTTAAAACGCCCCTGTCCCTGGTAGCTCGCGCTTAGAAGTTAACTTGCATGCAAGTCCCGCCCACATATGTAAACACCCTTCAAACCCCACATGTGAGGTATTGTCGCGTGCGTTAGAGCGTGTGCAACAATACTAGCACTAGACCTCCTCTGTACCTCGAAAATAGTAACCTGTAAAAAAATGTAAAATGTTGCCTATGGAGATTTTTAAGTACTGAAGTTTGGCGCCATTCCATGAGTGCGTGCAATATTAAAGTGTGACATGTTCAGTATCTATTTACTTGGCGTAACATCATCTTTCACATTATACAAAAAAATTGGGCTAACTTTACTGTTTTGTTATTTTTTAATCCATGAAACCGTTTTTTTTCCCAAAAAAAGGCATTTGAACAATTATTGCGCAAATACCGTGCGAGAAAAAAAGTTGCAATGTCCGCCATTTTATTCCCTAGGGTGTCTGCTAAAAAAAAATATGTAATGTTTGGGGGGTTCTGATTCATTTTCTAGGGAAAATTGTGATTTTACATGAAGGAGAAAAGTGCCAAAATAGGCCCGGATGTCAAATCTGAGGCCCCGTACACACGACCGAGTTTATCGGCAGAATTCAGCCAGAAACTCGGTCGGAGCTGGATTCTGGCGAGAAACTCGGTCGTGTGTACACTTTTCAGCGAGGAAGCCGACAAGGAACTCGTCGGGCCGAAAAGAGAACATGTTCTCTATTTTCTCGTTAGTCAATGGGAAAAGTCGGCCCGCCGAGTTCCTCGGCGGCTTCCACACTGAATTCGACAAGGAACTCGATGTGTTTGGCACGTCGAGTTCCTCGGTCGTGTGTACGGGGCCTGACTGTGGTTTCAACTTGCCGGAATGTATCTATAAAGTACATATGTGTTAAAAGAGTATATGCGTCAATCTTTTTTTTTTCTAATTTTGAATTTATTTTTCCTAAATCGGGAAGTATCAGAACCCCTGTCAGGTTTCTGCTATTTGGGACCCTCTGGGGCTTGTGTCAATGACATCAATTTGACAGTTTAAGATGATTCTCAGTTAATTATATAATCACACACATAGGTTGGACTTGTGTTTTTTTTTCAACCTTCACTCAGAACTAGAAGCCATTGACAGTTATTAACAGTGCTGGGACAATGTCATCCAGCGCCCAGGGCGAAGACACCAAGTAGCGCCCCACTTTCCCTTTCCAGCCTACCCTCCTGCCCACCCCTTGTCCCGGCCATGGTTATTAATACATCTCAGCCCCAGATATAATGACTGTTGTGTATCCTGCAATGTCTGAATTATGGTTATACATGCTACTACACACTACGCCAGCCGTTGTCAGCGTCCGAGGTATAGGGAGCCTCAACTCAACTGCACTCTCTGCAAGCACCAAAGGGCTGCATATAATAGTCAGTATCTGTATTGCTACAGAAGACTGCCAGAAACTCCAGACATGATACAGGACATGATCAGAGACTTCAGACATACTACAGTATATGAGCAAAGACTGAAAACATACTACAGTATATGATCAGAGACTACAGACATACTACAGGGCATGTTTAGAGACTGCAGACATACTACAGAACATGATCAAAGACTGCAAACATACTACAGTATATGATCAGAGACTGCAGACATACTACAGTATATGATCAGAGACTGCAAACATACTACCGTATATGATCAGAGACTACAGACATACTACAGTATATGATCAGAGACTGCAGACATACTACAGTATATGATCAAAGACTGCAAACATACTACAGTATATGATAAGCGACTGCAGACATACTACAGAACATAATCAAAGGCTGCAAACATACTACAGTATATGATCAGAGACTGCAGACATACTACAATATATGATCAGAGACTGCAGACATACTACAGTATATGATCAGAGACTGCAGACATACTACAGTATATGATCAAAGACTGCAGACATACTACAGTATATGATTAAAGACTGCAAACATACTACAGTATATGATCAGAGACTTCAGACATGCTACAGGTGTTCTTGGCATCTAGAAACTTTACCCAGTGGACAGTCAGAGACTGGGATAATGCTATGTGAGACTGTTAGGGGTAACTGGTATTGCAGCCTCTTTGGCAAATCACTGCCCCAATGCTTACTACTGGGGTCTGCAAAGGGCCATGCAGAAAGTACCACGAGCTGCAGGTTGGACACCATGGCACCACACTATGCCAACGTTCAATGCCGTAGATACAACCCTGGAAACACCTGACAGTGTATGTAGGCTCTTAACTTGACATTTGTTATATCAATGAGTACAAATTCCAGTCATAATTATATGTATTAGGGGTCAATATATATATAACTGATCATAACAATTCAATTTGCCATAAAATACCATAAAATGGCAGATAATTTACCACTAGTCAATTGGCAATGAACACAAATTACAGCACTGTAATACAAAACTGTAAATACCACAGAGTGTCATTGTAAATGCATACCAGCCAAAGGATATAGGGCCAGATCCACAAAGAGCCGGCGTAACGTAAATATTCCCATTTAAGTTACACTGCCTTAAAATTTCTACCTAAGTGCCCGATCCACAAAGCACTTACCTAGAAATTTTCGGCTGTGTAACTTAAATTCCGCCGGCGCAAGGCGTTCCTCTTCAAATGGGGGCGATTCCCATTTAAATTAGGCGCGCTCCCGCGCCGGCCGTACTGCGCATGCTCGTGACGTCATTTTCCCGACGTGCATAGCGCGAAATTACGTTACGCCGAGCTTTGTGGATCGCGCTGGGTCAATAAAGTTGCGTCGGGAAAAAAAAAAGATACGGCGAAAAAAAAAAAATTTAAAACAAAAAAAAAACACGCGTCGCTGGACAGAAGGGTCTGCTTTTACAAGGTGTAAACAGTTTACACTTTGTAAAAGCAGCCCTAATTTTACACATGCAACTTAATACTTACGGAAAAAAAACGAATCAGAAAAGCTTTGTGGATCTCCGTAAGTGCTAATTTGCATACCCGAATCGGCATTTCGACGCAAAATGCCCCCAGCGGCGGATGCGGTACTGCATCCTAACATCCGGCAGTGTAAGTCTCTTACACATGTCGGATCTTCTGCCTATCTCTTAGAAACTGATTCTGTGGATCAGTTCCAAAGATAGAAACAGGGATACGACGGCGTATCAGTAGATACGCCGGCGTATCCCTTTTGAGGATCTGGCCCATAGTGTAAATTCTATAGAAAACTTGAAGTATATGATATATTAAATCCCTGTTTTTTTTGCCTTGGCAACACAACTCCCAACATAATAAATTATATATTTTATTTAATTGTTTGGTAATTTTCCATACAACATGAAAAATTAGGCATATAAAATATCAGTTTATAGTGATAAAATGTAAATTAGTATTTAAAAAAAGTATACAATTAAAAAAATGCACATGGTGTTTAAAAAAAGTACTAATATACATTGTACATTAAATTGCTTAAGCCAACGTAATTATTTTGTTTTGGACGTAGTCTAGTGGGATGGTCTCTTGAGACGCTCAGAAATTGTTTACACTGGGGGAAATCGGCAAGCGTTTAACCGTTTTACTTCTGGTGGAGACTAGCTACAAAATGACAGAGATGGGAAATATCAAGCTAGATCTCTGCATGGTACGTAATTAGATGAATCAAGTCTTTCACTGCAGACTCATTGTTTTGGTCACCAAGAATTATTATTGTGAAAATGATGCCAATATGCTTCTCTAAAGGGCAGAGGGACTTCTAGGTAAATGGATTTTTTAAACACATGGCAGCCAATAGGTGCGTGCAGGATATTGCATTAGAGTTTGCACCCCAGAGATCGCCTATTCCTAGTGATCAAGAACAGCGATCTGTCTCCTCCTCCAGTCAATCTACTCCCCGCCCCACAGTTAGAAACACCACCCTAGGGAACACTTAACCCCTTGATCGGCCTCTAGGGTTAACCCCTTCCCTGCCAGTGTCATTTACACAGTGTAATTTACAAAAAAGTGTCAAAAGTCAAAATTGTCCAATCTGTCCGCTGCAATGATGCAGTCCTGCTAAAAATCGCAGATCACCATTATTAGTAAAAAATATATATATATATATATATATATATATATATATATATATATATATATATATATATATATATATATATATATATAATAAAAATGGCATAAAAAAAATCCCTTATTTTGTAGACGCTATAACTTTTGTGCAAACCAATCAATAGACGCTTATTGCGATTTTTTTTTTTTTAACCAAAAATATGTAGAAGAATACATATTGCCTAAACCGATGAAGAAATTTAGGGCCAGATTCTCAGAGACTTACGTTGGGGTATCGGTAGATACGCCGTCGTAAGTCCGAATCTGCGCCGTCGTATAATTAAGCGTATTCTGGAAACCAGATACGCTTAAATTTGTCTAAGATATGAGTGGCGTAAGTCTCCTACGCCGCCGTATCTTAGGGTGCATATTTACGCTGGCCGCTAGATGGCGCTTCCGTTGTTTTCCGCGTTGAATATGCAAATGAGCAAGATACGCCGATTCACGAACGTACGTACGCCCGTCGCAATTAGTTACGCCGTTTACGTAAGACATACGCCGGCGTAAAGATAAAGCAGGTCTCTAGGTGGCGTAGCCCATGCAAAGTATGGACGTCGGAACAAGCGTATCTTTTTACATCGTTTGCGTAAGTCGTACGCGAATAGGGCTGTGCGTAAGTTACGTTCTTGTCGTAGGCAGTGTTCGACGTATCTTAGGCATTCTATCCGACGCATGCGCACTGGGATACGTCCACGGACGGTGCATGCGCCGTACGTTCAAAATGTCATTTACGTGGGGTTATGCTTTATTTGGATAAAACACGCCCACAATTTGAATTAGGCGTGCTTACGCCGGCACATTTACGCTACGCCGCCGTAACTTAGGACGCAAGTGCTTTGTGAATACAGCACTTGCCTCTCTCAGTTGCGGCGGCGTAGCGTAATTACGATACGCTACGCCCGCCCACACTTACGCCGGGGTACGTGAATCTAGGCCTTTTTTTTGGGGGGGGGGGGGATATTTATTATGGCAAAAAGTAAAAGAATATTGTTTTGTTTTTTTCAAAATTGTTGGTCTTTTTTGTTTATAGCGCAAAAAATAATAGAGGTGATCAAATACCACCAAAAGAAAGCTCCATTTGTGCAAAAAAAGGACAAAAATGTTGTTTGGGTGCAACGTCGCATGACCGCAAATTGTCAGTTAAAGCGATGCAAATGGCCTAGTCATTAAGAGGGTAAATCCGTCCAGGGGTGAAGTAGTTAAAAGCTATTCAGACCCAGTGTAGCGCGACACAAAGCAATGCTGTTACTTTATTTTCTCTGTTTTATGCACTGTTTGGACTACAGGAGAGTCAGGACGCTCTCTACGTTGCAGATAGAGAAAGGAGCTGTGTGTTAGTGGGCGTCCTGACTCTCCTGTGGTCCAAGGGAGGGGGCGAGCACGACACTCCACACCAGGGAGAAAGCCTTGCATTACTGCGTGGCAGGGGCGGACTGACCATTGAGTCACTCGGGCACTGCCCGAGGGCCCCATGCCACTAGGGGGCCCCATCAGGGATGCCAGGCTCAGTAAAACCAGGCACAGTATGTAAAAATCTATGTTTTTTTTACATCTGTCCCTGATATATCCGAAACCGACATGCTTTTAATGTGAAAATCCTGAGATTTTAGCTGCCCCGCCTCTGCACTGCCTCCTGGCGTGGTGGCCATCTGTAAGCCCAGGGGCCCCATAATCTTCTATTGCCCGGGGGCCCCATGAGTTGTCAGTCCGCCCCTGCTGCGTGGAGTTACAGACAGAATAACAGGATGTGAGGATTTCTCAGAAGAAATAAGGACATTTAAAAGCAAAATGGAAGGATGAGGTAAGTGAAGGAGGACTGCACTAAGGTAAAGGAAGCTATTTAGGGAAAAAAAATTGTACCTTTACAACCCCTTTAACCCCCCTGGCGGTATTCCCGAGTCTGAGGCCCCATACACACGAGAGGATTTATCCGCAGATACGGTCGAGCGGACCGTATCCACGGATAAATCCTCTCGAGGATTTCAGAAGATTTCTATGCGATGGCGTGTACACACCATCGCATTGAAATCCGCGCTGAAATCCTCTGCAGATGACGTGTCGCGCCGTCGCCGCTATTATGACGCGGCGACGGGCGCGACGCTGTCATATAAGGAATTCCACGCATGCGTCAAATCATTACGACGCGTGCGGGGAATCCCTTTGGACGGATGGATCCGGTAAGTCTGTACAGACGAGCGGATCCATCCGTTGGAATGGATTCCAGCAGATGGATTTGTTGAGCATGTCAGCAAATATCCATCTGCTGGAAATCCATCCCAGGGGAGATTTATCTGCGGATAAAGATCCGCTGGCGTGTACACACCATAGGATCTATCCGCAGAAACCCATTTGATGGGGCCTGACTCGGGGTTACATTTTTGTGCTTCGATCGGTAACCCCGAGTCAGACTCCACAGGCTTGGTTTACTTACCTTGTCCCTGGATCCAGCGATGCCACTGCGCTGTGTGAGCGAACGGGACCTAGCTCGATTCACACAGTGCCTCTGTGTGCCGCCGATCTCCGTTCCCTGCGACGTTACGACGCACAGGGGCGGAGAACGGCGCCAAATTCAAAAAGGTAAACAAACACCTTACATACAGTATACTGTAATCTTATAGATTACAGTACTGTATGTAAAAAATACACACCCCCCTTGTCCCTAGTGGTCTGCCCAGTGCCCTACATGTACTTGTATATAATAAAAACGGTTCTTTCTGCCTGCAAACTGTAGATTGTCCATAGCAACCAAAAGTGTCTTTTTATGTCAAAAATGGTTTTAGAGCAGCTAGAAAACAGCGATAATAAATTATAATCACTTGCAGAATTGTGCGATAGCGATTTGTGGGGAAATTCGTCATATAAAAATAATGACAGCGACAATTCTGCAATTGAGCAAATTTCAGTGATTTTGAGTTGATTACATCATTGAATAATTTTTATTATAATTATATTATTATTTGTTATAACTATTTATTATATTATAATTTATAATTTTGTTTTTAAAAAAAAATCATACCCGGGATGCCTACTAGACTCTTGTTTGGTCAGATTTAAGTGAGTTATTCCTAAGAATTACAGGCCTACAGTATAAAACGCCAAATTTCCTTGCAAATAATTGTACCGCTTTCAGCACCTTTTTTCTGAAATAATCATACCGCCAAGGATGTTAAACACATAGCCCAAGTCATGCACCAAAAATCTCCAAACATTGCTCAGATAGTCAAATTCACTTTGTCCATGCCACGCTACCACACTTAATGTATACCAGGAGAGCTATATCAGAACCAAACAGCTAACTGTATGTGCCAGAGATACCGAATGCAACCAGGTATATGATATATGTTTGATTATCTGAGCAGTTTTTGGAGGTTATTGGTGTATTGCTTGGAATAGGTGTTTAATGTCATTTGATTTTTTTATCTCTTTTTTTTTCTTGTTGAATAAGATATATATATATATATATATATATATATATATATATATATATATATATATATATATATATATATATATATACAGGTCATTCTCAAAAAAATCAGCATATTGTGATAAAGTTCATTATTTTCTGTAATGTACTGATAAACATTAGACTTTCATATATTTTAGATTCATTACACACAACTGAATTAGTTCAAGCCTTTTATTGTTTTAATATTGATGATTTTGGCATACAGCTCATGAAAACCCAAAATTCCTATCTCAAAAAATTAGCATATTTCATCCGACCAATAAAAGAAAAGTGTTTTTAATAAAAAAAAAGTCAACCTTCAAATAATTATGTTCAGTTATGCACTCAATACTTGGTCGGGAATCCTTTTGCAGAAATGACTGCTTCAATGCGGCGTGGCATGGAGGCAATCAGCCTGTGGCACTGCTGAGGTGTTATGGAGGCCCATGATGCTCCGGTAGCGGTCTTAAGCTCATCCAGAGTGTTGGGTCTTGCGTCTCTCAACTTTCTCTTCCCAATATCCCACAGATTCTCTATGGGGTTCAGGTCAGGAGAGTTGGCAGGCCAATTGAGCACAGTAATACCATGGTCAGTAAACCATTTACCAGTGGTTTTGGCACTGTGAGCAGGTGCCAGGTCGTGCTGAAAAATGAAATCTTCATCTCCATAAAGCTTTTCAGCAGATGGAAGCATGAAGTGCTCCAAAATCTCCTGATAGCTAGCTGCATTCACCCTGCCCTTGATAAAACACAGTGGACCAACACCAGCAGCTGAAATGGCACCCCAGACCATCACTGACTGTGGGTACTTGACATTGGACTTCAGGCATTTTGGCATTTCCCTCTCCCCAGTCTTCCTCCAGACTCTGGCACCTTGATTACCGAATGACATGCAAAATTTGAGCAACAGTCCAGTGTTGCTTCTCTGTAGCCCAGGTCAGGCGCTTCTGCCGCTGTTTCTGGTTCAAAGGTGGCTTGACCTGGGGAATGCGGCACCTGTAGCCCATTTCCTGCACACACCTGTACACGGTGGCTCTGGATGTTTCTACTCCAGACTCAGTCCACTGCTTCCGCAGGTCCCCCAAGGTCTGGAATCGGTCCTTCTCCACAATCTTCCTCAGGGTCCGGTCACCTCTTCTCGTTGTGCAGCGTTTTCTGCCACACTTTTTCCTTCCCACAGACTTCCCACTGAGGTGCCTTGATACAGCACTCTGGGAACAGCCTATTCGTTCAGAAATTTCTTTCTGTGTCTTACCCTCTTGCTTGAGGGTGTCAATGATGGCCTTCTGGACAGCAGTCAGGTCGACAGTCTTACCCATGATTGCGGTTTGGAGTAATGAACCAGGCTGGGAGTTTTTAAAAGCCTCAGGAATCTTTTGCAGGTGTTTAGAGTTAATTAGTTGATTCAGATGATTAGGTTAAGAGCTCGTTTAGAGAACCTTTTCATGATATGCTAATTTTTTGAGATAGGAATTTTGGGTTTTCATGAGCTGTATGCCAAAATCATCAATATTAAAACAATAAAAGGCTTGAACTACTTCAGTTGTGTGTAATGAATCTAAAATATATGAAATGTTTATCAGTACATTACAGAAAATAATGAACTTTATCACAATATGCTATTTTTTTGAGAATGACCTGTGTGTATATATATATATATATATATATATATATATATACACCCCTCCATTTGTCCATTTGCTCGTAGTTTTTTTTTTGTGTGGGGGTCCCCCACTTTGATGTATGCTATATGTGTTTTATTTTATTTGTGGCTAATCGCCACACATTTTGTACCTATTTGTACTAGCTGTCCATTTCCAAGAGTGGATCCTGAGGAAGCAAATACTGAAAAACGCGTTGATTTTACATGCTTGTTGTATATTGCTATGATTTTTGTCAATTGTATGATGCAACTGAACCTATTTGTTACATGGTTTTAGAGATGGCTCTCTTTTAAAGTGGATGGTACAATAAATGCATGGTTTTATAAATATTTGTCTTTTTTTATGTTTCCCATTGTGAGTCTCGTGTAAATTCCCCTTGTAAGCCGGAAAGCCACACCTTGTAATAGATGTGGTGACCCACTTTTCCTTTTTCATTTTGCATTAGTAGCTTTTTGGGATGGTGCCACAATGTGGATCTAAATTGTACACTTTCTTCACACACTAATTGGATGTTAAATATTACAGTGCTATGTACGTGTCTATGTTTTGAAAAATGCTCAATAAAACATTATAAAAAAAGTAAAGTCCAGGCAATTAAAAAATTATTCTTTGCAGTGGGGTTACGTCTGCACCGCAAGGGTTACTCGCTTCTTTAGGTCTAGAAGAACTAAAAATTGTAATTTGCTTACCACATTCTCCTCTCCTTTGCACAGCTAGACTGGTCAGCACAGCGTCTACCTTCCCACAGACATAGTCTAGGATCCTGATGCCAACAAGACCAAAGTAGGGTCCATAGAATGACACTGGGCACATTGACACCGAGGGGCAGTCTCAGTGGGAGTGGAGAATTTGGTATTTAATTTATTTTCTCTCCAAAATTAGGCTTTAAATAACAAAAAGGTTTGTGTGATAATTAATAAATGTTATATCATTTTTTATTACATTTGGGGCAAAAGCTCTCATATTAATTACTATCAGTGTTATGTCAGGCACAGATTACCTCCCCAACCAGCATTCTTAGGCTGGGTTCACACTACGGTTTTCCCGTCCGTCAGCCGCATACGATTTATATGAAAAAACGTATGCGGCTGAAACGGACGGGAACGTATGGCACCGCACATATGTGCGTTTTCCATTAACATTAATGTTAAAGGAAAACGTATGCGGTTGCCATACTGTTTTAAAAACGACCGCAAAACCGTGGTTGAACACGGTTTTGCGTACGTTTAAAAAACGTTTTGCCAGCAAATCGTACGCACCCGGATGCATCCGAGTGCATACGATTTGCAATGCATTCTCTATCTCTACGTTTTCCCGTCCGTGCCCGTACGTTTTCAATACTGAAATCGTATGCGGCTGACGGACGGGAAAACCGTAGTGTGAACCCAGCCTTAGCTGGGGAGGTTGACTATGGAGTTGTGTCAATAGACTTGTTGGTTTGAGACAATGAGCAAATGCTCCCTGCTTCCAGGTGCATTCCAATTGCATTTGAAATCAGTTTGAGATACTCCTGAGTACAAGCAAATGGCCACTGCCCAAATCTATAACTGGCCTTTGTAGCATGGAGCACATGGACAAACAAAACCAATGAAAATTCCCAGCTCAACTTACCAACCAGCCTGACATTAGAAAGTCCTATACAATCCTATGTCCTAAAATGTCATAACAGTGCTCATGTCAAAACAGTCCGACTATGACACGCTTTCATATGTTTCTGCGCATATAACAATGGAGCAATGAACCAGATTTCCTCACAAGGTGCAGCATTTATATTGACATATCACATTACAACTCATTTTGGTTTCATAACTGTATCTAGATAAAAATCTATTTCTGTTTGTGGCGCTGAGTAGTGCTATTGGGCCATTTTTAAATCACTTCAGGTCTCAAAAGTCTGGTAAACAAAACCAATGAAAATTTCAAGCTTAACTTACCAATGAGCCGGCAACCAACCGAATTATCCTGTCTAACAGTATGCATTAAAAACTGAGGTTTAGTTTGCACACATTTAAAGCACGGAACCCCAGTAGTATCTGCAGTCCTAAGACCCCTTTCACACTGAGGAGTTTTTCAGGCGGTACATCGCTTAAAATAGCGCTGCTATACCGCCTGAAAAACTCCTGCCCAGCAACCTCAATGTGAAAGCCGGAGGGCTTTCACACTGAGGCGATGCGCTGGCAGGAGAGAAAAAAATCTCCTGTCAGCAGCATCTTTGGAGCGGTGAAAGGAGCGGTATGTATACCGCTCCTTCACCGCTCCTTCCCATTTAAAACAATGGGAAACCGCGGCAATACCGCCCGCAATGCGCCTCTGCAGAGGCCTATTGCGGGTGGTATTAACCCTTTATCGGCCGCTAGCGGGGGTTAATACCGCACCGCTAGCGGCCGAATCCTGCAGCAAATACGACGGTATAGCGCCGCTATTTTTAGCGGTGGTATGCCGCCACCACGCCTCCCGCCCCAGTGTGAAAGGGGCCTAACTCAAAATTTGGTGAGCCTCCATAGTAGAAGCACATACATTGTAGAGGATGGGTGGGCTCCTTCCAGGCTCACCTGCCCTCTGCCTATCCATTATAATGAATGTGCTTCTACTATGGAGGATCTTAGAATTTAGAGTTAGGACTGCAGATAATACTGGGGTACCCTGAAGTGGCTCTGCAGCTTATGCATGTACTGTATCTTTAAAGTGTTCAAATGAAACCCCTGTTTTTGTTAATTCATACTGTTAGACAGGATAAGTTCGTTGGTTGTAGGCTGGTTGGTAAGTTTGAGCTGGGAAATTTCATTTGTTTTGTTTGACATACTTCTGAGACCAACAGAGTTCATTGAACTCGCAAGTGATTTCCTTCTGAC
Source organism: Rana temporaria (assembly GCF_905171775.1). NCBI lineage: Eukaryota > Metazoa > Chordata > Amphibia > Anura > Ranidae > Rana > Rana temporaria. The sequence continues at coordinate 174,028,652 of NC_053494.1, read as the reverse complement.
CTGCACTTCACCTCCTTCTAAACTGCATCAAACTTCTTTGAACTTTTTTGCATGCCCTTTGACTTGTATACCAAGAGAATAGTTCTTACATGATCACAAGACCATCAACACAGGCTCATAGGGTGAACAATGACATCAAACCATAAACCTTGCCAGGTTGGACCTTTACCATTTAACAGTCATGACATAATTGCAAAAATCTACATACAGTACAACGTTTGGCTCAGTTCACATATGAGCCGCATGCGACTCACGGCAGGGGTCCGGTGTGCCCTAATTCACCATTTCAGATCTGATTTCAGCTGAATTCAGACCTGAAATGGACCAAGAGACGCACAGAGTTTTTCTGCAAAATGCACCAGACCTGTTTCGGAGATATGTGAACTGGCTCCATAGAGAGCCAGTCAAAAGCTCCTGCTATTGCGAATTGGATGCGAAGATCCCTCATCCAATTCGCAATGGTGTGAACCCAGCCATAAGGATGAACTAGATGTGGTGTTTTGTTGTACAACTCCTGAAGCTAGAAGGATGGTTTCACCCCCTGCCTATCCTTTTGCTAGATAAAGAGATGTACTTCCTCCTGGACACATTCCAGCACGTTAAGTGTAGTAAATTGAAATTAGGTTAATCGTTCTAAGAAATTGCATTAATATATCAATTAGCAAATATCATTTGTTGCTTGAGTGCAAAGCAAAAGCTATTGTGCGAGGAAGTCCATGTGCATTACAGAACTACAGGAAGTCTCCATCTGTTCAGTTTATTTGTAAAAGTAATGGTTTATAATGACTTTATTGAGGTATTCACTTAATTGTGTTTTTTTTTTTTTTTTTGAGTGATATCAGGGTGTGCCCAGTAATTTAACAGCCTTATACAATGCAAATGGCTCCACTTTTCTCTCTAAGTCTACAAACAATTTTATTAATGGAACATAAATAACGGCTTTCCCTCTGCTGTCCTTACACAGGGTTGAAGGGGGCAGTCAAGCAAGCCGAAACGTTCTCAAACTAAGAAGATGGAAATTAACAATATAAATGTTATCTAAGGCTCCATTCACACTAATGCTTTTTTTGATGCATTTTGCAAAAAAAGCAGGGACATTTTTTAACATGGTTTGCTATGTAACATGTTCATATCAATGCTTTTTTGTGCCTCTGCGTTTTTGGAGAGGGTCAGGGACTTTTTTTCCTGCAAAAAGCAGTGTTTTGCATGTAATAGAATTCAATGGACCCGCATCCAAAACGAAAGTACCGCGATTTTGCCACAATTTGCTGGTTGCGTTTTATTTAACCTGTTTATAGCTGGTTGTTAAAGGGAAAAAAAAAAAAAAAATTGCCAGCTAAAAAAAAAAAAAAAAAACAAAAAAAAAATGCAAATCGATGTAAAATCGCGGCAAAATCTTGGTGAAAAAAGGGTGTCGAAAAACGCAGCAAGCACCGCAAAAAGCACTGCAAAAACGCTCAAAAGCAACATGCATAGGTGTGAATCGAGCCTTAATTATGTGGGCTGCAGTTGGTCCAGGCCGTAGGGATGATTAAAGTGCTTCTAAATGCAGTCACTATGGGCCAGATTCACAAAAAATATATGACGGCGTAGAATCAGTTACGCATAGATATCCATAAGATCCGACAGGTGTAATTGTTTTACACTGTCGGATCTTAGGATGCAGTACCGCGGCCGCCGCTGGGGGGAGTTCGCGTCGTAAACCAGCGTCGGGTATGCAAATTAGGAGTTACGGCGATCCACGACGGATTTTCGCAATCGCTACGTCGCCGCTAGTCTAGTTTCCCGTCGCAAAGTTAGTCGTCGTTTTTGGTGCCTTAACTTTACACAGCAATCGTATTGCTGTATAAAGTATGGCCGTCGTTCCCGCGACGAAATTTAAAAATGAACGTCGTTTGCGTAAGCCGTCCGGGAATACGGAATTATGCTACGCGCGTCGCCGTTCGAAAAAATGACGTCACTGCGCGCAAAGCGCAACGGGAATTGCGAAACGGAGCATGCGCAGTAGGTCCGGCGCGGGAGCGCGCCTAATTTAAATGGCACACGCCCATTTGAATTGGCCCGCCTTGCGCCGGACGTATTTACGATACACCGCCGCAAGTTTCCAATAGTCACAGATCCATCCACAGCGCTGCTGACACCCGCGCTCCCCCCTCTCACACTGTACAGCTCGGTACAGAGAGAGGAGGGAGGAACCGGCGTCATCAAAAGACGCCGGTTTGTTTACATGTGATCGCTCCGTCATTGGACGGAGCGATCACGTGGTAAACGGCCGCTATCAGCGGCCATTTACCGCGATCCGTGATCGGCCGGGTCCTCTGGACCCGGCGGTCACGGATGTTCCCGTTTGCGCGCCGGGTTTTAGGTAAGTGCTTTGTGGATCGGGCACTAAAACTGGAAACTTGCGGCTGTGTATCGTAAACGGGTTACGTTACACGGCCGCAAATGTATGTGAATCTGGCCCTATAGTCTCATATAAGCATTAACGTGTTCATTTTTTCATTGAAAATTTTTATTGAATCCTGCTCTGAAGGTGCTTCTTCAGATAGTTCCTATTACCCTCACATGCCCCCTTGATGGATTACTATAGACACCTGTGGTACGCCTTTGGCAATCACAGGAATCAGATGTACAGCTGACACAGGAGCCAGTGCAAGTAGAAAGGAACTAGCTAAAAAATAGACATGTGCAATTTGTTATGCTACAAATTAGTTTTTTTTAACAAATTTCGAAAACTCGTTAATTCAGAAATATCCCAATTATCGAAAACTGGTTTAATGAATTCTTCCGAACATTCTTAACTTCGAAAATTCCTAAATTAGAAAATTAGAAGGTTCGTAAATTAGAAAATTAGGAAATTCGAAATTCGAAAAAACTGAAAATTAGAAAATCTGAAATAATAACTAACTAAAAATAACTTAACTATTACTAACTATTAAATTTTAGTATTGGAATTTCCTCTCAAATTTGGCTGTTAGTGAACGTAACGAATATGAAGTTAAAAATGATCCGAAATAACAAATGCCGTATCTAAACGAATGGAACATATCAAATTAATAATAATAAATAACAATAATAAAAACATATTATTATTATTTATTATTAATGTGTTCCGTTCAGGGGTCAAGTCCTGGGGAAAAAAGTGTGGGAACTCCCACCCAATATCCACTCCCCCACCAAGAAAAAAAAAAAAATTAAACGCTCATATGCATATATATTTTACAGAAAATACAGTGCAACATTTGGCACCGGGGGCAGATCCTATATCTGGCACCCCCACCTTAAAATGTGTACCCCCTCTCCACAACTGCACATCTGGACCGCTTTACATTACACAGCACTCTGGACCCCTTTACATTTCTCAGCACCCTGCACCTCTGGACCCCTTTATATTACACAGCACCCTGCACCTCTGGACCCCTTTACATTACACAGCACCCTGCACCTCTGGACCCCTTTATATTACACAGCACCCTGCACCTCTGGACCCCTTTACATTACACAGCACCCTGCACCTCTGGACCCCTTTACATTACACAGCACCCTGCACCTCTGAACCCCTTTACATTACACAGCACTCTGGACCCCTTTACATTACACCGTACCCTGCACCTCTGGACCCCTTTACATTACACCGTACCCTGCACCTCTGGACCTCTTTATATTACACAGCACCCTGCACCTCTGGACCCCTTTACATTACACAGCACCCTGCATCTCTGGAACCCTTTACATTACACAGCACCCTGCACCTCTGGACCCCTTTACATTACACAGCACCCTGCACCTCTGGACCCCTTTATATTACACAGCACCCTGCACCTCTGGACCCCTTTACATTACACAGCACCCTGCACCTCTGGACCCATTTACATTACACCATGCCCTGCATCTCTGGACCCCTTTATATTACACAGCACCCTGCACCTCTGGACCCCTTTACATTACACAGCACCCTGCACCTCTGGACCCCTTTACATTACACAGCACCCTGCACCTCTGGACCCCTTTACATTACACAGCACCCTGCACCTCTGGACCCCTTTACATTACACAACACCCTGCATCTCTGGATCCCTTTACATTACACAGCACCCTGCACCTCTGGACCCCTTTACATTACACCGTACCCTGCACCTCTGGACCCCTTTATATTACACAGCACCCTGCACCTCTGGACCCCTTTACATTACACAGCACCTTGCACCTCTGGACCCCTTTACATTACACAGCACCTTGCACCTCTGGACCCTGTTACATTACAGAGCACCCTGCACCTCCGGACCACTTTACGTTACACAGCCCCCTGCACCTCTGGACCCTTTTACATTACACTGCACCCTACACCACTGGACCCCTTTACATTACACAGTACTCTGGACCCCTTTACATTACACAGCACCCTGCATCACTAGACCCCTTTACATTACACAGCACCATACACCACTGGACCCCTTTTCATTACACAGCACCCTGCACCTCTGGACCCCATTACATTACACAGACACCCCCCCCCAACAGTTCAGACCCCCCACCCAACAGTTCAGACCCCCCCACAGTGCAGACCCCCACCCCCCCACAGTACAGACACCCCTATAGTGCAGACCCCCACCCCCCCACAGTACAGACACCCTTACAGTGCAGACCCCCACCCATCACAGTACAGACACCCCTACAGTGCAGACCCCCACCCCTATAGTACAGACACCCCTACAGTGCAGACCCCCACAGTACAGACACCCCTATAGTGCAGACTCCCACCCCTACAGTGCAGACCCCCACAGTATAGACACCCCTACAGTGCAGACCCCCATCCCCCACAGTACAGACACCCCTTTAGTACAGATCCCCACCCCTACAGTGCAGCCCCCCACAGTACAGACACCCTTACAGTGCAGACCCCCACCCGACACAGTACAGACACCCTTACAGTGCAGACCCCCACCCGACAGTACAGACACCCCTACAGTGCAGACCCCCACCCCTATAGTGCAGACCCCCACAGTACAGACACCCCTACAGTGCAGACCCCCACAGTACAGACACCCCTATAGTGCAGAATCCCACAGTACAGACACCCCTACAGTGCAGACCCCCACAGTACAGACACCCCTATAGTGCAGACTCCCACCCCTACAATGCAGACCCCCACAGTACAGACACCCCTACAGTGCAGACCCCCATCCCCACAGTACAGACACCCCTATAGTGCAGATCCCCACCCCTACAGTGCAGCCCCCCACAGTACAGACACCCCTACAATGCAGACCCCCCCCACAGTACAGACACCCCTACAGTGAAGGCCCCCACACCCCCACGGTACAGACACCCCTATAGTGCAGACCCCCACAGTACAGACAGCCTGTAGTGCAGACCCCCACTCCCCCCCACAGTACAGACACCCCTATAGTGCAGGCCCCCACCCCCCACGGTACATACACCTCTATAGTGCAGACCCCCCCCCCACAGTAAGGACACCCCTATAGTGCAGGCCCCCACCCCCCCCCACAGTACAGACACTCCTATAGTGCAGACCCCCACCCCCCCACAGTACAGACCCCCCCCCCACAGTACATACACCTCTACAGTGCAGACCCCCACAGTACAGACACCCAATAGTGCAGATCCCCACCCCTACAGTGCAGCCCCCCACAGTACAGACTCCCCCCCCACAGTACATACACCTCTACAGTGCAGACCCCCACAGTACAGACACCCCTATAGTGCAGATCCCCACCCCTACAGTGCAGCCCCCCACGGTACAGACACCCCTACAATGCAGCCCCCCACCCCCCCACGGTACAGACACCCCTACAGTGAAGGCCCCCACCCCCCCACGGTACAGACACCCCTATAGTGCAGACACCCCTATAGTGCAGACTCCCCCCCCAGTACAGACACCTCTACAGTGCAGACACCCCCCCCCCCAGTACAGACCCATAATCATTACCTTAGTCAGATAAGCGCGGGACATGCAAAAAACTGGTCAGGTGACCGGTCCCCTCCCCCTGTGTAGAAAGGAGGGGGAGGCGTTTTTTCTCGGCAGACACAAGCGCTCTAGTAACAGCTCGGCGGAGACAACTGAGACTACAGAGCCGCGGGGCAGGCGCGGGAGAAGGGGGGTCACTCGGATCGCACCCCCCCTCCTTGCAAAGCCACTACAGGCTCTCCATTCCTCCCGTCACCGCCGTGGTGCAGCGGCTTAAACCCGCCCGCAACCCACACTTGGTACTCTTGCCGTGGGGGGGGAACGCCTGCCTGCCTGCGCGCGCTGCTCGAGTCCTGCAATGGGAACGCGCGTTCCTGCTGTCAAAAAAGTGCAGGGACGCCGTTCCCACGCGTTCCCGCAGGACTCGAGCCCTGGTTCCGTTCCTTTTGTTTAAAAGCGTTATTTTGGATAGTTCGTAACTTTGGATAAAATCGTATTCGTTACGTTCAATAGCAGCCAAATTTTAAAGGAAATTAAAATACCTATAATTTAATAGTTAGTTATTATTAGTTAGTTAGTTAGTGAAAAAAAAAATTAAAATTAAAAAATTAAAATAGAATGAAAAGAAAACAAACACATTTTAGGCAGTGCACGTGTTCACTAAAAGAGGGAAGAGACAATCTCTGCACTAAGATTCAAAGAATGAAAATAAAAAAGTATTTTATGAAAAAAAATGGTTGTTTTAGAAAATGAAATGCCATCCTGTTAAGGTTTCAATCTAAATTGAAGGTGAATGCTTGGCAAAATACAATGTTATGTTTTTCAAAGATTGTCCAGCAACCAGACAATCCAGAAGGGCATTCAGAAAAATATTTAAACTTCCTGACCACATCTTATACTATAAGAAACTTATAATCAACAAAAATCTGATTTTCCTTATCATAAAACTTTGGGTCAGCCTCTAGTATCTTAAAGTTTGTTGGAGTAGGTTTTTTAAAGTTATTTGAGCATCTGCTTTTTTGGACATAATTTCAAGCATTTGTTTTGCACGTATTTGCGCATATTTATACACTGTCACTGTACTAATGACACTGGCTGAGAAGGGGTTAACATCTAGGGCATTCAAAGAGTTAAATGTGTGCCTAACCAGTTTTTACGTGTGTACTATTAGGTGCTTTTACTAAGGGATATGCTTTGCATGGAAACAAAATCCGGCACATCCCTGTTGACAGGACAGAACTCGGTATTGTTTACATTGACAGAGCTCTGTCCTGTCCTCTTCCTCGCCGATCAGTGGGTGCCGGTGGTCATCTATTGGCTGGCATTTGCTAATCATCTTGTGCTGTGCCTAATCACAACCCAGCAACGCTCCAACGGCATGTGTGTGCCCCCTACCCGGAAATGCAGAAACACGTATATACACTAGACATGTGCACACTGAAATATTTGTTTTCGGAATTTCGTTTTCGTCTAAAAAATAAAATTATTTTGTTACTTCCAAAATTTGTTTTTATTTATTTAGTTTAGTTAACAAATTAATTTTGTCCGAAAATCTGAATTAATTAAGGTTGAACCTGTCATTGAAGGCTTATGGTGTGTCAGACTTGCACGTACCTGGTCGACAAACCCAATGGAGCAGAGGAAGGTCCCCGTACGGATCCGACTTGCGGCCCCTGGTAGTGCAAACAGGAGGCACAGGAGTGTGGAAGGGTATGAGAGCCTGGTGGGAGTTGCTGGAAGGATCTGGATACAGAAGGGAAGATGAACCACACAAGCTGCAGTGAGGTAGGCAGGTAGGCAGGAACACTGGAGGGTGAGCTGAGCAGAAGCCGGGGAGAATGGTCAAGTAACAGCCAAGGTTGGCAATGGTCAGACAACGTGGTACAGAGGAGCAGGCAGGTTCAGGGTCAAGGCAAGCCATGGTCGGGTGCAGGCGGAAGGCAAGAGAGGTCCAAGTCACAAGCCGGGTGGTCAGAAGGTCAAGGTTCAGGCAGATAGCAGGTGCAGGATAAACAGGAAGCTGTAGATCAGACAGCATCGGTCTGACGTATTCCAGGGGTTTAAATAGACTGCCTGACACCCGCGCGCCTGCAGTCCGGGACGTGAACCAGCACACACCAAGGCGATCACAAACATGTCTGGCAAGGTGAGTTCTCAGACCTGATGTCTTTAGAATGTTCTAAGAAGATTAGAATGTACGACACCGCAATCATACATTTCTGGTATAATGCTCCGCCCACAAGCTATAGTAGAATTCTAATGTTGTATGACTAGTAATAATTATATTTATTAATTATTATTACTAGTTAACCAACATTAGAATTCTTCTATAGCAGAGTATTTGACTGTAAATGTCCGCTCATGTTGATCGTAATGTTTTTAGCTGCTTCATCGAATCTTCATGTCTCTATAATGTCGACTCTTTTCTCTCTATGTCGAATAATCTTTAACTAATAGAGTTAAGGTTAGGCACATTCAACTGCAGGTTCAACAGACACAGATCGCTATTGTCGCTGTCACGTCGAATCTTCTATCTATATCAAACAGTTGTCGAAACAAAATGAAAATAAAGCATTTTTATGTCGGATTTTTCGGATTTCAAACTCTGCACATTCGTTATCGTTTGTTAAAACGAATGCGAAAATCCCCAAAATTCAGACAAAAATGCATTTGGACGAAAATGAATGCACATGTCTAATATACACGTGATTCTGCAAAACGCAGCCGCCCTATAGCAGTAAAGCTACATGGGCCGGTCACCAAGTGGTAATAAACATTTAGACGTTACCTGGAATAACAATGGTGTGCTGGCGAAATATGCTTTGATTTATGATGTTACCAGTCTACAGCTGGTAGTTACTACAGTACCCGCTTACTTCTTTTACTTTTTTACCATTTTCCAGGAACTTGTACAATGGGAATATTATATGTAGTTTTATGAAATAAACCTATCATTGGCTAAAGCGGTCAAGAGACACCAGTGACTCCCTACTTTAAAAAGTCGTTTTTCCAGAATTGTCCTATTACATTATTTGTGTTAAGTCAGCTACATCTTCCTCTAGTGGTGGTTGGTGGTAAAAGACTATGAGTGGCTGTCCATACTAACTATAGGTAGTATTGTCTGGTTTAGCTAATCTGTAACTGCTGGAAAGAGAACTGTGTGTGGTCTGTAAAAGTCTGTATGACAGTCTGCTGGACTGTAAAGTATACTGACCAGAGGTGTCAAGAGCATGGGTTCTTCACAAGCCAGTAGTTTGTGATCGTTGTCAGCCCAGATCAGGGAATTTCTGACTTTGGGGTCCTAGTGATAGTCTGCCAGTGTGCTGGTGGATTTTCAAGGATGGGTGACAGACCTTGCACATGTTCTGCCCTCCCTGTGCCTCTTTTCAAACCCCATTGATTCATGGGCGTAGCATAAGGGGTTGCATGGGTCACAATCACAACCCTGCCCCTAGCTCCAGGGGGCCCCTGCAGCCTCCTTGTCATATTATCATATCCTCCACAAAGTCCAGCTCTGATCTGCCCAAGGGCCACACAGCCACGCTCCAGTGCAGGGCTTCCACTTTGCCTTCCACAGACCACACCCCTCAGTACTTATTGGCTGGGGAGAAGCTGTGAGACATTTCCTGAATGGAGAGGAGCACAGGGTGAGAACAGCCCAAGATGGGGAAGTGTCTGTGCTCAGTACTGGCAACATGGAATGGTAACCAAGCTCAGAGAGGCAAAAGGAGAGTGCCGTCCTGTAACTCCGGGAGGTGACCTTCCCCCAATACCTGCCAACACTGACAGAGAAACCTTCAAAAATTGCTAAAACAAATCCCTTAAAGGGGTTGTAAAGGTACAATTTTTTCCCCTAAATAGCTTCCTTTACCTTAGTGCAGTCCTCCTTCACTTACCTCATCCTTTGATTTTGCTTTTATTTCTTCTGAGAAATTCTCACTTCGGGTTCTTCTTTCTGTCTGTAACTCCACACAGTAATGTGAGGCTTTCTCCCTGGTGTGGAGTGTCGTGCTCGCCCCCTCCCTTGGACTACAGGATGCTCTCTACAATGCAGATGGAGAAAGGAGCTGTGTGTAAGTGGGCGTCCTGACTCTCATGTAGTCCAAGGGAGGGGGTGAGCATGACACTCCACACCAGGGAGAAAGCCTTGCATTACTGTGTGGAGTTACAGGCAGAAGAACAGGAAATGAGGATTTCTCAGAAGAAATAAGGACATTTAAAAGGAAAATCGAAGGATGAGGTAAGTGAAGGAGTACTGCACTAAGGTAAAGGAAGCTATTTAGGGGGGGGAATGTACCTTTACAAACCCCTTTAACAGTTCCTGAGGGTATGCAGGCTCCAGACTTTGTGTCACATAGCTTTGCCCCCCAAATATAAGTTGTGCCCCTCCTAAGCCCTGGCTGATCAGCTCCTTTCCCATTACAGCACTCTATATTGCTACTCCTCCTCAAAACTCTTAAGCCAATTTGAGTATGTTGGCGTGCGGTGGGTGTATCTGCATGCTCGGTGGGTGGTAGTGGTGGGCCTGGTCAACTTTTGCATCGGGCCCCATGAGCTTCAAGCTACGCCTCTGCACTGATCCAGTATGTGACCTACAGTGATATAGCATCTTTGTTAAGCAATTAAGGGAGATCGGGTTTAAGAATCTATTTTAGAACATTTATGATTTGTGTCTACAGTTTTATTGCAAATTGCAAGGCTGTAAATTCTTAACGATCATATAAAAATAATTTTATGTGAATTATACAAGAGTAACATTGCCGTGTATCTTTTATAGGAACTATTCTTATATAACACTCCATAAAAATGTAATACTTTGAGGGATGATGTTCTTGTTTCTTGTAACAAAAAATCTGTATGTTTTTTTGATCAGGGTATTGCTATGCATGAAGCTCAATGGTGAATAAGCGGAACAGGATGAAAAGATGGCGCAGCAACGGATTGTACCACCTGGGCCAGACAGCTTTCGACTTTTTACCAGGGAGTCTCTCAAAGCCATTGAGAAACGTATTTCAGAGGAGAAAAATGCCAAGTCCAAACAAGAAAGTGAAGAAGATGGTCCGAAACCAAATAGTGACTTGGAAGCTGGTAAAAAGCTGGCCTTTATATATGGTGACATCCCCCCAGGAATGGTATCAGAACCCCTGGAGGATATTGATCCATATTATGCTAACCAGAAGGTAAGAGTATGTATTGTTTGGAGCTAGAAGATTGATAGTAACACTGGATAAAAGAAAAGACCTAATATGTCCAAAACTGGTGTTTTAGGAAAGGGTAAGTGTCAACAAATTAAATCCCTTTGACCAGTTTTTTTTCCACAACAGTTTTTATGAAATGTTTAAAACAAATTAATACAAGCCAGAGGTACAAAAGCATGCTCCCTGTTGCAGACAGGGGCAATGTACATATTCCAGCGTGTTCAAAGAAAACTTTATTGAAGAACATACACATGTGGGGTAACGCAAGTAAGAGTCCAAAGAGGCACAAGAAAGTAAAAATAATTTAATAGTTAAAAAAACGAGGGGGGGGGGGGTGGACAGGAAAGAGTAGAAGGGGTAGAGATATGTAGGTTGGGTAGGCTAAGAAAGGGTAGCCTGCCTGATAGCTTGTCCCCCCCAAACTCAAAAGAGGACAGGACTCTGTGAAGGCCAGTCAGACCCAAACTCGCTCATCCATGTCTTTATGGACCTTTTTTGTGCACTGGGGCGCAGTCATGTTGGAAGAGGAGGGGCCATCCCCAAACTGTGTTCAAAGTTTCTTGGTATGCTGACACTTTTAGGCCCCGTATACACGGTCGGACCAAACCGATGAGACTGGCCGTCGGACCGTTTTCATCGGTTCACCTCTGAAGTGGCCGTACGGCCTGATATGTGTACACACCATCAGTCCAAAATCCGAGCAGGTCACAACGCGGTGACGTCAAACACACGACGTGCTGAATAAAACGAAGTTCAATGCTTCCAAGCATGCGTCGACTTGATTCTGAACATGCGTGGGTTGTGAACCGATGCTTTTCTGTACTAACAATCGGTTTGGTCTGATGGGGCAGCGGTCCATCGGTTCGGTTTTGAAGCATGTTTAGAAATTTTGGACCGAAGGAAACCAGACCGATAGCCTATACACACGGTCGGTTTGGTCCGATGAAAATTAACTTCGGTTCATTCTCATCGGACCAAACTGACCGTGTGTACGGGGCCTAAGAGTTCCCTTTACTGGATCTAAGGGGCCAAACGCAACCCCTGAAAAACACCCCCACACCATAATCCCCCATCCACTAAATGATTTGGACCAGTGCACAAAGCAAGGTCCATAAAGACATGGATGAACAAGTTTGGGGTGAAGGGACTGGCCTGCACAGTCTTGACGTCAATCCAACAGAATACCTTTGGAATTAATTAGAGGGGAGACTGCGAGCCAGGCCTTCTCTTCAAACATCAGTACCTGCCCTCACAAATGCGCTTCTGGAAGAATGGTCCAACATTCCCAAAGACACACTCCTAAACCTTGTGGACAGCCTTCCGAGAAGAGTTGAAGATGTTATAGCATTAAAGGGTGGGCCAACTTAATATTGAACCCTACGGACTAAGACTAGGATGTCATTAAAGTTCATGTGCGTGTCAAGGTAGGTGTCTCAATACTTTTGGTAATATAGTGTACGTGTATACAGTACATATGAGATGAGGCTGCAGAGAGCCTTAAAGGGAGAGGAGTATAGTAGTTTCCTACTATTCAATGATCTAGAGGGGCAGTTTCAAAAAGTGTCTGGTCTAAACGTATGTCCAAGTATGGAGAGAATCCAAAGGGGACTTAAGTGATATATTCAGTCTATCTCTGAAGAAGCGTTTGGCAATATCAGTAGTTCCAGTTTTTTTAAAAAGACCCTGGGTAGTCTGAGAGAAAGTCAGGGTTGCTGCGTATTGTTGTCATGGGGCCCAAAGTCATTGAAATTGAAGAGCTAGAACAAGTCATCTAAAATGTATGAATGTTAACCCTATTAAAGGATATGTCTATAACTTCCTCAAGGCAACTGGAGGGGAAAACCAGGGGGCAGCATCTAACGCATAGGGAGGAAAAGCACATTGTATCGTAACTTATCTTTTATACTGTGTCTGAGTTTGCCAGTCTACTATGCGTGTCATATGACAGGCCCAGTAAAAACGCTGCATATCTGGAATTCCAATGCCCCCCCTTATATTTGGGTATTGTTAAAAATGCTAAGCTGACTCTAGCAGGTTTGTTTGAAGGTCGTAAAAAGTTTAAGTAATTTAAAAAGTTTAAGTAAGGAAGTAAAGAGTGCTGGGGGAAACCCGATAGGGATGGTCCACCCACCAGGATTTTATCTTTCACTGATGTCAGGGTCTCTCCGCATTAACTATTCCAACTGTTCTCTGTATCTGCAGAGCCAGAATTGCTGTTCAGCACAGTATGCTGTGTCTGTTGGTATTGGAGGCAACTAAATGGCTTTTTTCCTGTTCAGATGCTAGACACGTTTTTCCTATCATAAGAACTAAAGTCATTTCGTATAAACATATTTATATTATAAACTGTCCTAGTATTATAAGTCAAGAAAATATCAGTAAAACAAGAAAAGATTCTGAGTAAGACCCAGTTCACACTGATGCAAATTCTGATGCGATTTTAAACCGTTCCAAATACATAGATTCACACGTCATCTATGTATTAACTTGTCTATCCCTGTAATTAGCTAATCTGTTAAGACTCTGATGAGCACAATGATATAAGGTTCTCTATGAAAGTAAACACACTGCTTAGTAAACAATATCTTTCATTAATTTCCCAAGAAAATAGGATTATGCTAATATCAAAAAGTATAACAGCAGAACATCAAAAATACTTATCACAATCCTCCTAGACATAAGCCCAGTACACATGATCGGATATCTGATGGAATCTAGTCTGATGGATTTTTTCGTCGAATATCCGATGAAGCTGACTTTCATCAGTCTTGCCTACACACCATCGGTCAAAAATCCAACCGTGACCAAACGCGGTGATGTAAAATACTACGACGTGCTGAGAAAAATGAAGTTTAATGCTTCCGAGCATGCGTCGACTTGATTCTGAGCATGCGTGGATCTTTGACCGATGACACAGACGATCGTTTTTTTCTATAGTTTTTTTATCTATAGGAAAATTTTAAAATATGTTCTATTTTTTTTTAACCAATGGAAAACAAACCATTCCGTTTTTATCAGACAAACCGATCGTGTATATAGGGCTATAGTCTTATCGGCTGGGCTCAAGATGGCAAAAGAGGGCCAGAACCATGAGACTCAGGCCAAAAGCCAGGATCCAAAAGGAAAAAGGGAATATTTCTCTTATGTGAGTCCTTTCTACACATACATTCACACCCACTCGTAACCACCCCCACTTGCCTCCTGTCCAATAAGATATTGCCAAGAGCTAGTCCTTTTAATATATTATATTGGCCTCTAGGGGCAGCACTGTCCATGTATCATGTCTATGTGCCCTGGGCCATCTTCAGTGTTAGCTAAACCTTGTTCTCTTTGAAGCCTGTAATCACACATATCACACCAGATGGGCTTGAGCCAAGCCCTTGTAAACTTGCTAACTTTCAGATGCAGATTCTGATATGCTGCAACTTCGATGTTAACTGGTTACATTCCAATTTAGGGGCCATCTGCCTGTATCCTCCAGTGAAATTCCAGAAACCTGGTTGAAACAACCAGAAAGAAAACTCTATAGCTCTTTTTTCACATCCTGTATTATGAAATACACATGTTGCCTTCCAACACAAGTAGACTGTGCACTTTGCAACGTGCAGTTGCAATCGGCAAGTGCAGTTGCTCCAGGGCTTAGTAAATGGGGTAAAATTTACTTTGCAAAGAATACCCAAACACATGCAAGCAAAACAAAAAGAGGATGCATTATTTGCTTGCACATGACTGAAGTGAGCAGAGCTTCTGCTCATTTACTAAGCTAACTTGCAGAGTGCAACTGCACTTGTAGTGTGCACAGTCTATTTTCATTTATTAAATCAACCCCATTGTTTTCAATTAGGGCCATTTTCAATTAAGGTCAATGGTGATGCAGCCAAAAAAAGGGTCATGTGTGAGTTTGATCTGGTAAATTCAGCCCCATATACCGTATTTATCTTGCTATAACGCGCCCCCGGGCGTATAGCGCGCACCCCCGAACTTGAAGGAAAATTCCTGGAAAAAAAAAATACTTACAGTTTGGATGCCGCTCGTCGCTGTCTTGCCCGTCGTCCATCGCGTCCATCAGCGTCCTCGTTCGGTCCGGCGTCCTTCTGCGGCCATCGTGGTGTCCTCCCCGCTCGATCCCAGATTCCCGCGCTGTGTTTGAACCACTCCGACGACATTTACCGAGCACAGTACACTCGGGTATAGTCAGGCAGGCTCGGCTCCTCTCGCGTAAAGGACGTACAGGACGCACATGACGTGACCGCGAAAGGAGCCGAGCCTGCCCAACTATACCCGAGTGTACTGCGCTCGGTATATGTCGGCGCAGTGGTTCAAACACAGCGCGGGAAGCGGGTATCGGCGTATATCGCGTACCCGCCCAAAAAATTGCGCGGTATACACCGATAAATACAGGACTTTAATTTGCATCAAATTCGCATT